>NC_062563.1:78343683-78680350 GCF_022837055.1 Prionailurus viverrinus | reverse complement strand
ACTCCTGGGAGCTGAGCTCCCCATAGCGAGCTTGCTGGGGCCTCACAAGTTTAGCTATTCTGCAAGTGGCACCAATGTTAGAGTCTAAACAGACAGTGTGACCTTCAGAGATTAATCAGTTAAAGCGTCCCTTATGAAGCTGTTTTAGATTATTCTTGACAGTAGCTGTTTTTGACAGGAGAAGGTCAGAATCAAAGTCCTTTTTCAACCATTGTAGGACACACGTCTGCATCAAATGTAGCAAACATGCAGAAATCATTGAGGAAAGGTGCGGGCGTTGTTTTTAACTCCCCATTTTCATGCTTTGCTTTAAAGCAGAGACGTTTGGAACATGACAAATGGGGAAAAATGTTTTCCACCTGTATGCCCAAGCCTATCTGTGGAGACACATAATACCCCTTTGCACAGAGTCTCTAACATATTTGAACATTTCCCCCTTTGATGTTGAACCACGGGTCTTAAGTGCGCTCCCCACAGTCCACTTTTACTCTGTGAGTCAAATTGAAGTTCTTGAAATGGGGCCGATGGCTTTGCTGGAGTGTGAATGTGCTCTCATTCTATAAGAAAGAGTAACCCAATCAGGGCATTGTGTTTCAGTTTCTTTTATGAAATAAGTCACTTTCTGGCGATTGCTGTTTGCTTTTGAAAGCTGGAAGAGTCAATTTGGGGTCTAAGGGGCTGGAGAGGAAGCCCCCAACTGCTGACAATTGCTTCTTCCTCCGTGTGAGTTTGAAGCTATTGTCCAGACGAGAGAATGTAGGGTAAGTCTGGCCTGATGCAGGGAATTCCTTATTTCAAACACACGTCATGGCGTTTTCTTTAATTCAGTTGGATGAACCTAAGTGTATAATAGATTTAAAAGCACAAATGTAACTCAGCTCCTTTACTAGCAATCATTTAGGAATTGATTTATTTTCAAGGAAATAATACCTGAGTCTCATTTTCCCTTTGACATGCACTTTCCTTTCGTAAAGTGTACGATTGTGCTTCTGTTGGTGAATACGGATGGACTAGCCACTACCATGCTTTTCTTTTGAAAACCAACTAAAAAAAAATCCTACCATCTTGGAAACATTGCAAAGAAACAGTGGTGACATCTGCTTTAAAGAAAACATGAACACAGTTTTGACTTTGATATTAGAGGCCAGTGATTCTGAAGTGGAATTAAACTTCTAATTCTTTACCCGATCGTGGATGGAGTCAGGAGGGCCAAAAACCAAAACAATGGCCCAGGATGCCTTCGCAGCATGTTTCCTTCACCCCAGTGGAGATGCCAGAGAGGAAAGAATCATCTTTTAAGGCCCTAGAATCTTGAATTTCTCTCCAAGGTAAAAGTTAATCTTTCAATCATGAATATAGTGGAGTGCTTAGGTGCCCAAATCTGTGCTAAATGCTGGTGTTCATGGCTTATAAAATAGGATTTCCTCTAATCAAGGCCCATGTCTAGTTTAAGAGCCATAAAACAAGTCAACAAGACACTGATGCACAATGGTTTTACCTCCTCAGTTCATTTCACATAGGAATTCTTACACTTGGAGAAACCAGTCATGTGGCCCAATTAAGGCAGGAATTTATATTTTCATTTATTTTTTTACTTATATTTGCATTTATATTTGCATCTTGTGATATTTATTGAGTGGTCGGCAGGTACCAGACACTGTGCTGGATATTGTGGGAGATGCCCACAAGTTTAAAACAGGACTGTCGCATTTGAAGAGGTGTTATCTTATTAGAAGCCCATGTGTGAGAAGGTTCAACAGCAATGCAAGGCTATAGGTATAAGAGGAATGTGCCACAAATGTTCTAAATATATGACCTAATTATGAGGTCAAGAAGATAGTCATTTTTAGCTGCCTATTGATCATATTAGGTGTTTAACTAGTTCCGAAAGTCTTCCTTATGGTCATCCAGTTGACAAAAAAGAAAAAGTCTTCAGCTGGGTTAGCAGGTTAGTATTAATGAGCCTGTGATATATTGTAATAAAATCTGAGTAACAATACCAGGTGCGATTTATTAACCTCTTATTCAATGTCAGACATAGTGTGCTGGGTGATTTCCATGTACTGTGCAACTTCATCCTCATTACACCCTTCTGAGATGAGTACTGTTATTATTCCAGTTTGCAGACGAGGAAACTAAAATTCAGAATGAGTGAACTTGCCTAAGTTGTAAGCAGCAGAGGTGGGATTCACACCAGATCTGTAAATACCAGAGTCATGACCTAGATGACCAGGGTCAGCCACCTGGGTTAAATCTCATGTGGCTCAGATCCAAGGAACTGGGAGGGGAATTGACTTTCACAGCCCTGTGGCTGTTTGGCAACATGTGTCTGGGATTACACGGGGTGAGAGCATGGAGATGCTGGTTCAGATCTGTTTTCTGTCCTGGGATGAATCTACCACTTTGTCTCTTCTGGGTGGTTGGTTTGAAGAAAGAGCTGAATGATGATTCTGTGACCATAGTACATGGCATACTGGACTTGATTCAGGGAGAAATGAGGGCACCAGAGGGTACAAAGATGAGAACCTAAAGGCTGGAATGTTTGTCATTGGAGCTGCAGCTTGTTTGGGGACCCACAGGGTGATGGGAGCATTTTTACACAAGTCACTAAGAGGCCATGGGGATTTGGGGCTCAGCAGTCCGCACCAACTTTCTGGGAAAATAATTGCTAATCAGTGAGCTGTCAGCCAATTGTTTAATTTCCCCTTAGGCTAATTGAACTCTGATCGTAAACATCCCAAACCAGTGCTCTCTGACAAGGATGCCTGTGAGCTCAGTGCTCATGGATGAGCCACACCTTGCTGATGGTGTCTAGAAGGTGTGGGTGAGGAAGGTCAGGGGAGGCGACACTTCATCATTGATTTGAAGCAGCTTTTACCTTCAGTCACTGCTTCTGTTGTCTCTCAGTGGGTGGTGGGGCTGTCAGGGACTCAAAGAGAGTTGCTCTCCTGGAAAGATCAATGTGTCCTGTTCATGGTTGGGTTTCATGGGCTCTTGAAAACAGCTACTTGACCAAATGTACTTCCCAGTGTTCAGCAAGCACTTCAGACATCCAGCTCAGAAATAAATATCCATCCATTACAATAATTAAAAAGATCTGATGAAGGACTTAATGTATTCCTAGAGCTGGTGATGACTTCAAGTAATAGGGCAATGATGAGCTGTGTGATTCTGAGCAAATTACTTCACCTCTCTGAGTCCCCGTTTTCTCCTGAACAGGGAGAGTAATATTAACCTGCTCTCAGGGCTATTGAGAACAACAAAGAAGACAATTCATGTAAAACACTGAGCACTGTCAGCCTTGGGAATTCCCTTTAAAAACAAGCCTCCTTTTAGTTTTTCAATGAAAAGATCCACTGAGCTCAGAAGCTATAATCCTGTGATCAGTTCTTGGTTCTCTCCCTGAATTTGCTTTTGGGAGTAGGGACATGGTTCACATAAACATGTCACGGGGTATTACTAGGAAAACTGCCCATTTTTTCTTAAGAAGTTTTTAATTATTTTAGCTAAGCATGATACTCATAGATGTGGGTCCTTGGTTTCTCTCTTCTGATTCAGAGGCCAAATATCCATCCAGTGTCCTCTTCTAGGTCAGCTTGGCTCCTCCAGTGGTTTGCCCACCTCCATAAATGGGCAGGTACCACAGGAGTCTACAACTGCAATGCCACTAGATGCCCCACCATCCATACCTCTATGGACCCAAAGACACCCCAGCTACTGGGAGCTCTGGGCACTCATCCTGGAATATGAGTGTGAGCAGTTTCCAGAAAACCAAGATGGTGGGTCAGGTTAGGACTCCCCTCCCTTTCTCTTAGATTAGTTATAGGCTCTGGTGAGAAAACAGGCAGTTAATATGTGAACTTCCTGTGCTTAAAACACTGAGAGTGTATATATATATATTTTTTTTCTACATTTTAAAAATACATATAAATGTAGCACTCTTCTTTGCTCATAATGAACAAAATGTCCAAAGTAATGCTTAAAATACATTTTGAACAAACAGAAGCTGCATCTGGAAACATGGTTAGTGGGAAGTACAACTGTTTGGAGGGGTTTAAAGTTTTTTTTCCTTTTCCTAAGCAAATGCTCTGAAAAGTTCATTTTATATCAGAACAGCTTTTCTCGAACCTGTTTTAAAGTTAATTATCAAAAGCTTGCATCTTCTATCTCTTGCCTATGGATCCCTGCTGGGTTTGTTGTTTAGCTTTCCTTGGGAAAGAGTCGCTCTATAGAAGATCATCTACATGATGTCACAGTCCAGGGACTCTAACCATCCTAGCTAATCAGCTTAGAACATCAGTACCTCCTTAATGTGGGATTTGGGACCTTCTGGATGCAGGGCGAGGAGCTGAACTAGTCTGCAAGCACATCACTTTATTTCTTTTGCTTTAAGCAAGAATAATTTGCCTTTTTTCTCTCATCTTTCTCCCTTGTTGTTTTGCCCCTGAAAACTGTGCAGCAAAAGCAACCTCCAGGGTGGACACTAAATCTTCTGATGCAGGCAGAGCAGTGATAACATCTGAACTGAGGGTGCTTTTCCAGGGCATGCTTGACAGATGTAGCAGGGCCTTTTAGGATTTAGTGCTGGAGCGTATCTATTACCCGAGCTGCAGCACAGCTTGGCAGGAGCTGTGTGGTAATCTCCCATGAATTCTGTCTGACTTATCAGAGCTGCTGAGCAGGTTGCTGGAGGACGCAGACGCTCTGCAGCCAGTTGGGGAAAGGCAGACCTTCCGCTGGAAGCTCTTTGAACTCTCTTCTCTGGGCACATTTCCCAGGTGGGCTTCTCCCTGCCCCGGAATGTGTCATCTGGCCCCTTTTGCTTTTGGAGATATCATGTCAAATTTGCTTTCACCCCACTGACTTCCTGGTGTACAGTTTCAAGAGACCAAATTTAATTTCTAATATGGCTAATAGGGCCAAAGTGATTGCTTTAATGGAGTGGCAGCCTGCCTGAGCCTTTGACAAGGGGAAGTAGGGATGATACTCACCAAGATTTCTTTCTTCCTTCCCTCTCTTCCCTCCTTCCCTCCCTCCATGTCTTCCTGCCATCCGCCTTCCTCCTCTTTTCATCTCTGGCTCTGGCAGAGGCCTGTCTTCTCTCCAGGTCTCCTCACCCAGCTTCTGCCCCAGGAGCCTCCTTTGCTTCTACCGGAATGTGCTGTTGGACAACTCTGTCCTCCTCTGCTCTAACAATTACCTTGGCATTTTATAAAAATACCAAGATTGATCACAAACACCAAATTGTTTAGATCACAGATTAAAGTTTAATTTTGGAGTTTTGCTGTAGGGTTAGAATTAGCTTCAGAGTGTGTGTCGCATAGGAGGTGCTGTAATTTGTTTTAAGGATAAGGCCTTCGGGCAGCTGTGCATAAAATGAGCATGATTCCTTATTCCCACGGTTGATTTTTGAATGGGAGTGCAATTAGAATTTTTTCACCCAGAAGCGCATACAGTCAGAGCAAAGATAATACCTTGAATGCATATCAGCTTAGGAGACCTCTCCGGGAAATATATTTATTGTTCACCAAGTCCTAATGCAAAGAGATCCATGCTTTCCTTAACAACAATAAACTCACCCTTTAATTTGAAGTCTGGTGTGTTTGTAGAGACTCTTGCAGTGTCCTTGTTATTATCAAGTGAGACTTCGATGGTGAATTTTAATGTCACTCATCGGTATGTACAAATGGTTATTTTTCTTCACAGAATAGAACCTATTAGAAATCACACTCCAGTCGAGCAATGGTCTCTCCATAGCCTCAGTGGCTGCACAGATGTTGCTGCTGTGCCAGGGAACCCCACTCTGGAGTGGCATGGAGCACCTGCCTCCCTTGTAGAGTGGTAGGTAGATGATACTTTTCTGATTAATGATGCTGATCACATTTGTTTCCACTGGAGGAATGTGGAATCAATGTCTTCAGAATACTCAATTAACCTGGTAAACAGAGGTGATTGCCTCTTGGTCATGTGGACACCATGGTCCCTGAAAACAAGAATTTGGCTTCACTGACTGGTCAGTGTGTAAAGGGGGAACAACTCCATTGGGCTCTGCATTAGAAGTGGACATTTACACACATCCTGCTACAGAAAATTCTAGCAGAAGCATCTATTTATCTGTCTCTTTCTATTTAGTGTATTTCTCTTAAAGAGTAGAGTCTCAGGGATTGATGCTTCTTGAGGATGGCTTCTTTCTGGAAATCAAGATGTTAGACTATCTGTATTCATTTAAGGTTTTCAAAATTGAAAATCTGTATACATTTTTTTGTGTGTGTGTGGGAAGAAACCTATTTCACTGAGCTATAGTGTTTGAATCAATATATAACATCCCTGTTCCTTGACTTTGTTGTCCTAATATGTATCTCATAGACTATTTGGTGCCACTTTCTGAAAGAAGTTTGAGACCCTCAATGGAACAATCACTTTCCCTTCCTCTGGAACCCTCTCCCTTCTACCTCAGCAAACTTATCAAGGTGAATTTCACTTCTTTTCAGACAATGTGTTAAACACAAGTTTTGGTTATAAAATTATAATACATTTGAATTATGATAGTTGGTATTCATATTGGTAGAGACAAAGGCACTTTATTTATAACCAAGTCAAGAGAATACAAATCTATACCAAACCTCCTTTATTGAATGTAAATACAAAGTAAATGGCCACTGAAGGCATTTTTGGCTCTTATGTGTGACAACATGATTTGGATAATTCAAACAGGCAGTCCATGTGTTGAAAGACTCAGGCTGGTTGTTGACCAGCTGACTTCGTTTAAATGGTCCAGTGGGCAGTGCAGGAGAACAGATAGGAAGAGTTGGCATGGTTTTGGTGACTCTCTAACAGGCTCTTAAAGAAGTGAATGCCCTTTTTGTAGGCTGGATCCCTGCTTTCCCAGAGATGCCGAGATTGATGGGAAGGTGGGGTCTCATCACGTTATTACTACCCATTCCTTGGAAAGAAAAACCCCATGGCACTTCGTTTATTCTTGAAAGCTATTGCCTCAAGGTCTCACTCCTTCATGCAGTCATTCCCGATATAATCCTCTCATTTCACTTCTACCCTTTCTGATTTGCCTTAGAATTCAGAAACCATCCAGCTTTATGGTATCTGATTATTTGAAAATTGTTAATTTTTTTTTGCATATACACCACTTGCACACATTTTTTCCTTTTTGCACATTTGAGGTCACATTTCTTTGTAAACTATTTTTTTGTGTGTTTTTTAAAATTTTTAAATGTTTACTTATTTATTTTGAGAGAGAGAGAGCGCACAAGATGGGGAGGGGCAAAGTGAAGGGGAGACAGAGTTCCAAGCAGGCTCTGCACCATCAGCGCAGAGCCCAATGTGGGGCTTGAACTCATGAACCGCGAGATCATGACCTGAGCAGAGATCAAGAGTTGGACACTTAACCGACTGTGCCACCCAGGTGCCCCTTGTTTTTTTGTTTTTAGCCTAAGAACATACTTTGAATATCTTTGCACATCAATAAATATCTACAGTGTCACTCTTACTGTCCACTTAGTGTCTACTGTGTAGCTATGACAAATATCATTTAACCAGTCTCCCCAGTGTTGGGTATTTGGTAAACTTCATTTTTTGTCTTTGATCCATAGTTACTATATCACATAGCACTGTGTCTAAATCTGTGTGAACTTTCTTTTTTCTGTAGAATAAGTTTCTACAAGTAGAGTAGCTGAATCATGGAGTATTCAAACATTTTAATGCATTTGAAAAATTTTGGCAAATTATCCAACAGGATGACTCTACCAATTTATATTCTCATCAGTTGCCATGAATGAGAATGCATTTGTCTAGATACCTTTGATGTTGTCATATTAAAAAAATTAATAATGTGCTCGCTTTGGTAGCACATATACTAAAAATTAATAATGATTTAATAGGTAAAAATTGGTTCTGTTGTTTGGGTTTGCATTTTCTTGAATTCTTTTAATTTTTTTCTTGGACTCTGTATTTGGCATCATTCTCTAATTGTTTTGATTTTCACAATGATGTTCTTTCTTTTACTCCTGGGGACAGGGGCTATGGTTTGATATATATTTTTTACTTCTTAAAATGGGAAGCATAGTGGTGAGATGCTCTGGGGAGAAATTTGGGAGAAGGATTAAAAGTATATGGATTTCCATTAGAAATCAGAAGAATTTAAGAAATCGAACAAAGTTTGAGTTCGAGAGGATGTGAGTCAATATAATTTTTTATATATTGCTATTGGTACAATCCCTTTGCACAGTAATTTGGTACTGTCTCCTTTTTTTAATTAAAAAATTTTTTTAAATGTTTATTTTTAAGAGAGAGAGAGAAGGAGATAGAGCATGAGTGGAGGAGGGACAGAGAGAGAGGGAGACACAGAATCCGAAGCGGGCTCCAGGCTCTGAGCTGTCAGCACAGAGCCTGATGCAGGGCTCGAACTCACGAGCTGTGAGATCATGACCTGAGCTGAAGTCAGACGCTTAACCGACTGAGCCACCCAGGCGCCCCGGTACTATCTCCTAAGGTGAACATTTTGCCCACCCTATGGCCTAGCAAACCCACTTCTAGAAAAACTCTTGCACATGTTCATGAACCTTCATAGCTGCCCTTCTCAGCCTAGAAAAATGTATGGACATTACTTGAATGCCAATCAAGAAAGTGGATAAATATACTCTGTTATACAGTGAAATAGACTATGTCATATCATGGGTAAATCTTGCAAAATAATACTGAATAAAAACAGTTAGTTTTAGAAAACCACATGTGGTAGTATACCATGTTTTTAGTTCTCAAGAACAAACACAGCAAGCTTCAGCTTACACACATTTGTGGTAAAACCACACTTTAAAAGAGCAGTAAAAATTAAGACTGCGATTGTGTCTGGTGGAGGAAAGGAAGGTGGACAAAGGAGAGGAGAGGTATATGTGCACGTGGGTACAGGTTAAGCATCGGTTCTAATTTTTGAATTGAGTGGGAACCTACAAATATTTATCGTATTGCGCTTTTTAAGTTACATGTGTTTTATTTGTAAATCTGATTGTTTCAGATAATATAAGAGGTAATAAAGGAAAGAAATAATGAAAATAGAAGGGAATGCTGGTAGCAGAGGGAAGTTTCTTCAGTCTTCTTAAAGAAAATCTGTCTTTTTCCTTTGTTATGGTTTCTGAGTTGTTATGGTTGCATATTTTCTTAATCCCCGCTCCCAAAACTCTTTTTAAGTCATTGGTGAAAGTGCTTATGGACAAATGTCCAAGGTGGTTTCTTAGACCTCCTACCTCCCTCTTGTCCCCTAATGATTTCTCCTCTGACGAGCATCGCCTGGTGGATTGGGGTAATGGGCTGGAATAACTTGGTTGGTCACTGATGCCTTTCTGGCCGGCTAACACTGTTCTCAGTCACCATGCAGGCTGAATGGGTGACTTTTGCAAGTCATGGAGACAAAGTTATTTTCTGGTCGAAAACGAACTTTTATGTGTGATTCCAGACATTACTTTCTACCTGCCTTCAATTGCCATTCTGAATTCAGGATATAACTGGGTAGTTTAAATGCTTTTGCTTTAAGGGAGAGGGAGGCAGCTTGAGTGCAGTGGGGAGGAACTTTTCAAAACACCAAACTCCTCAATGACTTTAGGAGGTTTTTGTTCTTGTATCTAAAATAGTTCTTTTCGACTTTTTAGAAAGTTTTCTGTTTTCTTTTTGTGTGTATTGGAGGTGATTTTGTCCTCCAGGGGACATTTGGCAGTATCCGGAGGTGGGTTTTGGTGGCGGGGTGGGGGGAGGGGAGTTCTACTGACATCTAGTGGGTGGAGGTCAGGGATGCTGCTAAACCCCCTACCATACACAGGACAGCCCCCACAGAAAAGAATTATCTGGTTTGAAATATCAACAGTGCCCAAGTTGAGAAACCTTGGCTAGGAGTATATTTTCTTTTCCACTTAGGTACAGGGATTCTTGGGGTACCTGAAAAACAGAAGTGCTCCCTGAAAGTTGTTGGATTCAGTAGAGTGTAGGGGTATCAGACAGGCAGAGAATAGTCACACTGGTCTCTGATACCACACTGGCATGGATTTGTGGTCCATTCTTTGTGGCTTTGTGTCATCTACATGCATTTGTAACTTGGCTAAATTACCTTCCTCCAGTCAAGCATAAGCAACTTGAGGGCAGGACTCATGACTCATGCTGTTTTGTATCTTCCACAGAACCTCTTATAGAATAGGTGCCCTATAACATTCTTCTGAATGAATTAGTAATGAAACAGTCACTTCAAGAGTAAAGGTGAGAAATTTGTTCACAGAGGGCTAGTTAGGAGGGGCTTTGGTAGAGGTGGTGGCCCAGGCAGGGGTATTAACTGTGTCTCCCAAACCCTCAACTATTGTGGATTTATAGAATGTTGTTGTACAAGGGGGTCACCTCTCTGGATTCCTTCATTCACAGGAGGAGAGTAAGATTAAGAGAGGTTGGATATTTTACATAAGTTTGCACAGCAATGTACTGGCAGATGTAAAAAGAAAAAAGGGCTCCGTCCTTGTGCTGCCTGTTAATTTGGCTGTGTAGCAGGTTCTCTTCTTAAGGGCTTGCATGAGGCCCTGAAATACAGGGCTCCTGATTTGCAGGGATGACGTATGTGCTTCTGAGTATACATGTGTGCACATGTGCTGAATAACGTTTGAGTGTAGAGTCCCCAGACCTGTCCCTGAACCCCAGCAGAGGAGATCAGGTCCCTCTGTCCTGGGTACTGCTGATACATCCTGTACTGTTCTGACTTACTGTGTCTTACTGGGATTGTGAATTTCACATCTGTCTTCCATGCGATCTTTGGGAGGGCAGGAACTATATTTGTCTCATTCAATGCTGAACACATAAAATATGCTCCATAAATGGTTTTCTGTGAATAAATACATAAATATTACATCAAGGGTGGCCATTTTGGGCTCAATTCTGAGGAAGACATTGTTCAGGTGGGTTCCTTGCTGGCCGTATAGAGGTTACTAAAAAGGGTGGGGTGGTTGAAGGAAAGTTTTGCCTAGGTGGCAAATGTCAGGAGCTGAGCAACTCCAGAGCAGGCAGGATGGGGAAGGTGTGGCTGGTGGGGCAGACACGAACCCTAGCTGTGCCTTCATGAAACCTCAGAGCCCTGGTGGCAGAGAACCTGGTTCAAGAAGTAGCCCCATCCCCTGTGTGATTTTTTTTTTATTATGGGGGCCATTGATATATGTGTTTTTTTTAAGGCTATAATGTCTGAGCAGTCCACCCACAGCTTGTTATATGGAAGATGAGATAGCTCATTATCCTGAAAATTCTTCAATAGCTGCTCATAATAGGGTCAGTTAAGTACAGAGTGTCTGCTATCATTCAGAATCTTCTTATTCTCATTGAAGTTGAATTCAACATTATTTTCACACCCTATTTTTCTTCGTCTCTCCATCTGGGGGATGGGGAATACACAGGACATTAAAATGGATGTCAATTCAACTTGAGCCGAGCAGCTCCTGCCTGAGGTGCCTTGATGCTTCTGTAACTTCCGATGGACTCGGTTCACTAGGAGGAGACCATTTCAGATGGATTCTTTTGGGCTCAGTGTTTATGTAGAATGACTCTCTGCTCTACAGAGGACACCAAAAGAGAAGCAGAACAGAGAATGGGGAGGACAGGCAGCATTACTTTCTGTTTTCCCTGGAAGCATCTGAAAAAGGAGAGAAGTCAGAGTAAGTTCCCATCCTTGAACAAAGTTCTCCCCAGTCCCAGGGCCTTTCAGGACCCACCCTTTATTGGATGCCTGGTTTCCTCACTGTATCATGAATATGTCCCCATCAGACTCTTCCAGGTTCTTGTTCATGCTGTCACCCAATACGATGAGCTCTCCCTGCACCCTTCCATGAGTCTAAGTCTGAGAATCCCTGGTTACCCTTCAATACCTGATCAAGTCCCCAGTCATCCATGAAGCTTCTAAGAGGCAGAATGGGGGTGGGGAGGGCAGGGAGTATTGCTTCCAGTTTTCCGTGAGCATGTCTGAGAGTGGGGAGATAACTGTGCTTATAGTAGACATCATATTCTTTTCACTATATTATAGTACTGACAATTATCGAGCACTTACTGTATACCAGGCAAGGTTTTCAGCCCTTTTCAAGCTTTATTTTATTCATTTGTCACATCACCCTTTGAGATAGGTGCTCTTTATCTCCCCTGTAGAAGGGAGAAATCTGAAGCACAGTGAGAATAAGTCATTTGTTCAAGGTCATCCAGCTAGTAAGGTGGGGGGTTGGTTTGAACCCGAGCAGTCTGACCTCAGACACTATGATCTGGTGATACTGTGTCATATGCTGTGGTTTATGTGGAAAGAGAGCTGGACTGGGAATCAAAGGCCAGAAGCAGGGGTTTTAGTTTTGCCTCACTTTAACTGTTGGGCTCTGGGCAAGTGCCTTTGTTTCTTTTTGAACCTCAATGTCCTCATTTATAAATACTAAGGAGAATTAACTGGCATATGTAACATTATATGTGCCACAGAAAGCATATTCATGAAATCTATTGCTAAACTCTTATATAAAGTTAAGATTCTTCATTACTCAATGTTACATTATTGGCTGTTGTTACATGCTTTTGGAACTGTCTCACCAAGAGCATTTTGTATTCATGTGGGCAGAGGCTATGTCTTGTGATTCTGTAATATCCCACCATATCACTCACTGGCCTGGCCACTGCTTACCTTTTTAAACATGCCTTTTAATAGGCTTTTAATAGATGTCATCTATTTTCTTGGTTATACCCTAGTCCCCATCAATAAACCTATAACTGTTCCTCCTCTAAAATCTTGATTTCAAGCCTTGCCTTTGTGGACACTATATCCTACATTTCTAGGACCTGCTCTCCAGTACTGTTTAGTCCCAGAGGAACCTTCAGTCCATGGACTCTACACCTGTCCTTTGTGCCCCTCAGGCTTAGACTCGTGGTTATTGATACAGACACATATCCTTATATGGGTGGCACCCTCTTACCTACTCCAATTCCATTGCATTCTTCTGCCAAAACCCCAGCCCTCTGCCTACCCTGGTTCCATATACCCAAGTAGCTAAATGTAACTGGAGAAATTATACAACCATGCTGACTTTACATTTAGAACAACTCCCAGTACTGCAGTTTTGCTACATTCCATTTGTTTTTTAATTTATTTTTTATTTTTATTTATTTTAATGTTTATTTATTTTTGAGAGAGAGAGAGTGCGAGTTGGTGGAGGAGCAGAGAGAGAGGGAGACACAGCATCCAAAGCAGGCTCCAGGCTCCGAGCTGTCAGCACATGGCCCTACGCAGGGCTCGAACTCACAAACTGTGAGGTCATGACCCGAGCCAAAGTTGGACGCTTAACCAACTGAGCCACCCAGGCGCCCCTACCACATTCCCTTTATGAATATACTTGCCTTCTCTTCAAGATACTATTTTAAACCTCCTCTCCATTCAGAATGCCAACTCTTCTCTCCTTTGTGCTGAGATCCTTGCTGCTTATTTCCCAGAGACAAAGAGAAACAATCGGATGAGGATCCTTTCATATGGGCACCGTGAAATGAACTGGCCTCCCCATGTGGGAACCCGTGTGGTTGGCCTTCATCCTGAGTGGATCCTGCTGCTTCTGACTTCACAGAGCTCAGCCCCCTTCCCACCACACTGTAGCCAGGCCGGCCTGTACCATTTCTCTGGTACGCCAGAGCTTTCATGTCTCAGGGTCCTCATACTTGCTGTTTTCTCATCTCTAATGCTCTTTCTCCAGATCTTTGCATGGCTCATTCTTTCTAGTCCATGGGCCTGCTCCCATGTCACACTCTCTAAACAAGCTTTTCCTGACAACTCTTTCTCAAATAGGACTCCCTCTCATGTTATCACTTGCTACCTCTTTGGTCTGTTTTAGTTTCTTCATAGCACGAATCATTATCTGAAATGTACTCTTTATTTGTTTACTGTCTGTCTTCCCCAAGAGAATGTGGGCACCATAACAATAGGGGAACTTGTCTTTCTTGTTCCCTGCTGTGTTTCTAGCACCTGAAAAACTCCCTGGCATATAGTGGGTACTCTATTAGTGTCTACTGAGTGAATGAGTGAACAAAATTAGGTCCATCTAAATAATCTTGGATAAATCACTTTTATTGTTGTCAATTTTTCTCATCTACAAAGTAGGAGAATTGGCTCTCCATTGATGCCTGTTCCGGTTCTATTCTTCCTAAATGAAGGTCGTTTGGGGTAGCCACAGACATCGTCTATGATCCAGCCACAAGTTTAGTATGTGGTTAGTGCCCACATGTTCCATGTGAATCCTAAAGGAATCTGCTTGGCTGGACTTTTGCATTGTGTGGCTGAAGCGTTCTAGGCACGAAACTCGAACAGTAGAAGATAAATAGAGAATGCTGTGGACATTTGAGGACATTAATGCCAAGAGATCACAAGGGAACTTAGTAAAGGCTCTTGTCCAGGTCAGGATGCCTTCACAAAGCAGGCAGGGTGGATTCTTAGCCATGTTCTGTGGAGAGTGTGTGCTGGGCTGCGCTGACCTCCCTCTGGGGTAGTCCTCTTATGGTTGTGTGCCCAGCGACCCCTCTGTTCCCTCACACTTTAGCCTGACCAGGCGTTGGGCCTGAGGACTTTGTGATTTCAGTCTAGGCAGGATGGAGGCACTCATGTTCCCAGTCTGGTTAAGGAGAATCTGTGTATTGTGATGTGAATCCCAAAGTTAGTAATAACAATAGTAATAATAATAATAAATGCTTTTCCTTACACATGTGCCTGTTTGCCACGGTGCCATGTGTTTTATACATTGTCTGATTTAATTCACCCTATGGGGATGGTAAGTACAGCAGATGCTATTGCTGTCCCAACCATCTCCTTGAACCCACCCCTGAGGTCACCTATAGGTGCATTGGACATTTCATATGCCCACTGTTACTTTCTTACCTCAGGCCCCCAGTTTATCCGTTTCTCCTTCAGAGGGATTTTTCTGCTTCTGTGTGGTAGCTTTCTCCTGCCCACGTGCAAGGCAGCCTAGAAGTATAGAGGTCTTAATGCCCCTGAGGGTAGTCTTCAACTAATAAGGAATAAGAATTAGTGGGTATTTGCCCCAGTTTCTCCATCCTTAGGTGGGACATTTCTCAGGTGTGTTATACACGCATCTTAAGAAGGTCCTCAGGAGATAGACCCTCACTCCCTTCCATGATAACCAGCTCATTCTCCCATCTTCGTCTTGTTTCCTTCTCTCCCTCGTTTGTGTTTCTTGCAGTCACCTCTCAAATAGAGTATTTGAGTCCAAATCCTTCTCTCAGGGTCTGATTTTGGGGGAACCCAAACCAAGGCAATAATTGATCCCCATTTTGCAGATGAAGACCTTGCAGGGAGAAGGAGCAGAGGGAGGGAGCATGCCTCCAGTTCATGCTTCCTTTTAACCAGAGTGGAGCTTCCTAGCCTGGTTCTCATCTCTCCAGCTGAGCCATAACCATCTTTGGTCACTAGATCCTTGGGCCCAGGCCCAGCTGTTTCTGAGATATGAAAGTATTCGACTATGTTTGCTCTTTGGCAAGGAGCAGGCATCCCTGTGGGGCTGGAGGTGGGGCTCATGTTGAGACATGCAGCCAAGACATCTAGGCCCACCTGGTTGAAAACAACATGATGCACATTCTGGAAATGCCAGCTTCAAAGCCCGGGTAGACATGACTGGACAGGCTGTGTTTGTCTTGCTGTGTTCTGTGTTGCAGTGACTCAGGTACAGGTATGACCTTCTTCTTTCCCAGGGTCTCTTCTCCACAACACCCCCTCCCCCCACCCCACCCCCCACCCCCCGCCCAGAGATCTGGGCTGTGTGTGGGTCACAACATGTCCTTTGGCAGGAAGCTTTTAGCCTGGAATGTTGGAGGGAAGGAGAGAGGCTTGCCAGCAGAGGCAGTGGAACCCAAGGCTGGTATTTGGAAATGGGAGAGGCTGGGTGATTTGAGGGGAGGAAGTGTTGGGGGAAGCGATGGGATTATTCTGTCTTAATCCTAGTGATTCTCTGGGCCTTCCTTAATGACATTGTAGTGGTTGTAGAACTCTACATATGGAAAAGCAAGCCTTGCTTGGGTAGGGGGAATATGTGGCAAGAGTGTTAGACTCCACCATAAAACAGGAACCATGACTCCTAGCCCACAGTCTGATATAAGGGATGAATTGGGATTATAACAGATGGGAGGACCAAGCTCTGTGTGGTGCTTGACTCACACCACAACATATCACAGCCTCTTGCCTTCCTATGTGCCTTTCTGTGGAATGGCAAACAATTGAAAGAAAAGGTTTCTCCCCTTTTATGTCTGTGATATAGAATGTGTAACTAAGGATGCAAGAGAACCTCTTGTGAGAAATGTTCACTGCAGGAAAAGTCTTGATTATTTTGTGGGAGGCTTCCCTTTCCTCCCTGTAAACTGAGGAAAGTCAGTAGTGAGCTGTTCATGAGAATGACATTAGGTTTCCACATTTTCTAAGCTAGAAAGGACAGTGATTTCTGAACTTTGGCATGGGTGAGAATTATCTGGGGAGCTTGTTCAAATGCAGATTATTTGGTAGTGCCCACAGAGATTCAGATTTAGTAGGTATCTACATTTTAATAAGCAACACCAGTGATTTTACCTGGTTTTCCTGAGAGACCACTTTGAGTGTGATGCTTGTGGCAGCACTGAACCCCCAAATTAATGATGCCCTGTGTTTTCAGAGCCCCATCTCTGGTGTTTGAGGGATCACTGACAGGCAGGAAGTTTCCCTGTTCAACAGGCCATCAGTGACAGATAGCTTTTCCAGACGAGTTCTTAGCAATAACAAAATGGCTCCTGGCCAAGGATTCCCATCTCATAAGCATCATCCCCTCCTCCACAGGGGACAGTCCCAGGGCAGAGTCTTGGCATCTCTTCAGAGGGAATCTACCACTTTTAAACCTGTTCTTCCTTTACTCAGATATAGAGGCAAAACTTTCCCCCAGCTTTGACCTCATGCCTCCCTTTTGACAACCCAGTTCAAGTGTACTGCCCCCTCGGTCTGGGATTGCATATTTGTCTCTGAGCTAGCCAAGAATGTGGGGCAGCTCAGTTGTGATTCGAGTTATTTTCATGGGTAGTGATGGGAAGAGTCTTGAGGATTCTTAGGGAGAAGGGTTGGTCTCCTCTTCTGATCTTGGGCAAAGAGGGTCATCTTCTCAAGTCCATAAGCATAAAAGTCCCATAGCATCTCAAATCCCAGGGACACAGGCTGTGTGGTGAGCTCTGGACGCTCACTCTAGACTGCAGGGGCTCCTGGTGTTGAGCAGCTGACTGCAGCACAGCAGTCTGCTTACTGCCTTGTAAGGAAGGCCTTTGCTTCAGCCCTGTTGGGTCTGCCTTCTCCATTACCCACTTTCCTCTCTCCTCTCTCTCTCCTTTTGGTTTTCCCTTTTACTCTCCGTTCCCTCTCTGCATTTTCCAGCCCTCTGCAGTTGAAACATCTGTCTTAAATCTGCAAGGCTAGTCCAAATGTTTACTAGGCTTATTTAATAAGAAGAATAATGATAAGTGCTTCTATTTGTTTTACTAAGTGCTCCCCAGGCAGAAAGAGAAGAAAACCCTCTGCCTAGAGGGAAGCTGCAGTCACCCTAAATTTGTATTCTTAAAGAGGAGGAGAAGACTAATACTGTGATTATAATAATCATTCATCAGTGTTGGTCAGATATCTTGCTATCGTCCCATTAGCAGCGACCTTGCTACAGACCGAAGCTCAAGGGAGAAGAGCATCTTTGGGGGATGGATGAAATGAGGGGTGGCTGAATTGCCACATTCAAGTCCAAGTGGGGCCATATTTTTTTAAAAACAATTGTATTGAGGTATTGACATACAATAAACTACATATTTAAAGTATACAATTTGATAAATTTAGATCATTGCATACACTTGGGAAACCAGCACCACAATGAAGACAGTGAATGTATTATCCCTCAGAAGGTTGGTTTTTTTTTTTTTTTTTTGTCTCTTTGTAATCCTTTGTTTTTGTTCCTCTGGTACCCTCTGCCATCCCCAGGCAGCCACTGATCTGCTTTCTGTCACTATTGATTAGTTTGCATTTTCTAGAGTTTTATATAAGTGGAATCAGGTAGCATGGGCTCTTTTTGACTGTTTCCACTCAGCATGATTACTTTGAGCTTCATCCATGTCGTTATGTGTTCAGTAGTTCTTACTTATGCGGAGACATATTATATTGTATGTCTACACCCTAGTTGTTTATCTAGTCACCTCTTGACGGATATTTGGGGCATTTCCAGTCTGGGCTATATACTAAAGCTGCTATAACATTTGCATACAAGTCTTTGTATGGGATAATGCACATTTTCTTTTCTATTGGGTAAATATATAGGATTGGAATGAAGAGCCATACTTTTTTTTTTTAATGTTTATTCATTTTTGAGAAAGCATGAGCAAGGGAGGGGCAGAGAGAGAGGGGAACAGAGGATCCGAAGCAGGCTCTGCATTGACAGTAGTGAACCTGATGTGGGACTTGAACTCAAGAACTGTGAGGTCGTGACCTGAATTGAAGTCGGACACTCAACCGACTGAACCACCCAGGCAACCCAGAGCCATACTGGGTTTTAAGAAGCGGTAGGAGTGATCGGAAAGAATCTAGGTTTGGCAATCAGGAAATCTGGTTTTAATCTCAGTTTTTCTAGTTACTAGCCTTGTCACCTTAGACGAGGCACTTTAACAATTCTGGGTGCCAAGGGACCTGTCTTTCAAATGACATGAAAACTAATCTCTGTCTCTCACACACATAGATGAGAGGAGGACCAAGGGACATCGCCAAGATTACTGCCAAGTTTAAAGGCCCTGTAATGCATTATGAAGCCATTATCAAGAATAAGCTCCCAGAAGGGATAATTCTGTCCTTTAGGTCTTGCTTTGCCAAGAGAGGGAACTGCCCAAAGGCCCTGGAGGTGAAGAATTGCATTTGGTGTTTTCTTGTTACTCCTAAGTGTAATTTCTCTCTTTCCCTGCTTTCCATGTCCCCTTTGTCTCCTATTATGGTCCCCTCACAAAGACAGTCCTATTGAGTAAGGGTGAACTATTAGAGGCATTGAGTGAACTAACTTTCCTTCCCTGCCTTTGGTTCATAAATCAGATGGTAAAAGCAAAGCAGTAGGGTAGTATCATAGAGCTTAGACCTCAAGAACAGCTTTGCAGAATTTTACTAAAAAAATTTATCAAAGACTGCTTGTATATGTGGGTATGCTTTCTCAGGGCATGTTCTCTTCTGAGAAGTATTGTGCATAGTGGTTAGTGTCTTTGGGGTGTGACAGGCATGTGTTCGTATGCAGGATTCACAACATGGTGACCAATATGTCTTGGAGATATTCCTTCACCTATAAGCC
This sequence comes from Prionailurus viverrinus, assembly GCF_022837055.1. Lineage (NCBI taxonomy): Eukaryota > Metazoa > Chordata > Mammalia > Carnivora > Felidae > Prionailurus > Prionailurus viverrinus. The sequence goes on along the minus strand of NC_062563.1, from coordinate 78,660,980 downwards.
TCCATTTCTTCATTTGTCAAATAGCAATGTTTATTCTCCTTGATAGTTCTGGGGATTAACTGAAGTAAGGTACACACTTATATTTTGAAAGTATTAAGTTTTTTCTGACCTTTGTAGCTATCTTTCTTTCCATACTGTGTGTCTTTAGGAACGGATGATCCTTTCATGGATAAATTGGGTGATCCTATACATTATATGGCAAAAGTCATCCCTCATTGTCAAGATATCATCCTCTGTCTCTGAAATCCCTAGTGTTGGTCACTACTTTCAGTTAAGTTGGTGTGCCATCAGAATGTAACTGTATTTATTTATTTTGAGAGAGAGAGAGGGAGAGTGTGCGTAGGCACACGCACCTGAGCTGGTGAGGGGCAGTGAGAGAGAGGGGGAGAGAATCCCAAGCAGGCTCTGCACTGTCAGCACAGAGCCCAGTGCAGGCCTCAAACTCTTGAACCCATGAGATCATGACCTGAGCCAAAATCAAAAGTCAGAGGTTTAACAAACTGAGCCACCTAGGTGTCACCGGAAGGTAACTTTAAAAGGACAGGTACATTTACTTCACAGCAGTCATCCATAACTTAGTGTATAAATTACACCATTTTCCTAGCAAAAGTCTTCAGAATGTGGGTTATAGAGTGAGTGTAGGAAGAGTGGTTGGAAATGCAGAGCCCTGGATCATATAGGAGAAAAGGAAGGGTATCTAAGTGGGTAGGAAATGACAAATTTCATGTTATCATTTATTTCTAAGGCTATTTCTGGCCACAGGTGACAGTTTGCTGTCATTTCAGTAGTCCTAATGAAGTCTTGTTCTTTATTTCCTTTAAACATTCTACTATTCTTTTCTTTTTTCCCAAACTTGTCCACATGTCTTACTCTACCATTGGGGATAGGTGGCCTCTTACTAGATCAACACTCTTATTAGATGAGAGGTTCTTTTGCACATGCTACTTCATTTATTCTCAAGCCCTTTTCTGTGAATCAGAGAAGAAAACAGATGGTGATGTGTGTATATAAAGATGGAAAAATGGAAGGTAAAGAGGCCAAGGCTCTTTTTTGATATCCCAAATTTAGTGGCCAAACCAAGTGGCCAAATGTTCAGGGTTCAAAGATACTGAGGCTGCCACCTAGGTGAGATGCTGGGACTCAGGGGTCTTCTCTGATAGGGGCCCATTATAGTAACAGGAGGATAATTCCTACCAGAGACAAAACTGGAGAGTCCCCCCATCTTTTCTTCTGAGGTGGTAGGAGTCAAGGGTTCCATCAGGTACTCTGTCCTGTTTATCCTAGAGGTTTTAAGTATATACAAATCACTTGGAAATATAGAGGGAAAATAATTTTGTCAACAACATTACCCACAAAAGACCCTGAGTAACCAAAGCAGTCTTGAGACAGAAGAACAAAGCTGGAGGCATCATACTTCCTGATTTCAAACTATATTACAAAGCTATAGTAATCAAGAGTATGGTATTGGCATAAAAACAGACACATTGATGAATGGGACATAACAGAGAACCTAGAAATAAAGCCATATGTATATGCTCAATTAATTTATGACAAAAGAGTGAAAAATATACAATGGGAAAAGGACAGTTTCTTCAATACATTGTATTGGGAAAAGTGGACAGCCAAATGCAAAAGAATAAAACTGGACACAAAAATTAACTCCAAATGGATTAAAAACTGTAATGTAAGACCTGAAACCATAAAACTCCTAGAAGAAAACATAGGCTTTAAGCTCCTTGGCACTGGTCTTGGTGATGATTTTTTGGATTCAAAACCAAAAGTAAAGGCAACAAAAGCAAAAATAAACTAGTGGGATGATATGAAACTAAAAATCTTCTGCACAGCAAAGGAAATCATCAACAAAGTTAAGAGGCAATCTATGGGATGGGAGAAAGTATTTGCAAATTATATATCTAATAAGGGATTAATATTCAAAATATATAAAAAACTCCTAAAACTCAATAGCAAAAAAATCAAACAGTCCAATTAAAAAATGGCAGAGGAGCTGAATAGACATTTTTCCAAAGAAGGCATGCAGATGGCCAACAGATGTATGGAAAGGTGTTCAACTTCACTAATCAGGGAAATACAAATTACAGCCATTGAGATATATCACCTCACACCTAGTAGAATGGCTCTTATAGGGAAGACAAGATAACAATGTTTGTGAGGATGTGAGGAAAGGGAACCCTGTTGATACAGTGTAAATTGGTCTAGCCAATATGGTAAATATGGAGACTCCTCAAAAAATTAAAAATAGAACTATAATATCAGCAATTCCATTTCTGGGTATTTATCTGAAGGATACAAAAATAACTTGAAAAGATATTTTTACCCCCATGTTCATTGCAGCATTATTTACAGTAGCCAAGCGGAAATGTCCATTGATGGATGAATGTGTAAAGACAGTGTGGTATATGTACAAAACGGAATACTATTCAGCCATTAAAAAAAAAAAAGAAATTCTGCCATTTGCAACAACATAGAGAAAACTTGAGGGCATTATGCTAAGTGAAATAAGTCAGAGAAAGACAAATACTGTATGATCTCAATTATATGTGGAAAGTAAACAAAATTGAACTCAAAGAGAGAACAGATTGGTGATTGTCAGAGGTGGGAGGTAGGGGGAGGGTGAAATGGGTAAACTGCTCAAAAAGTACAAACATCCAGTTATAAAGTAAGTCATGTATAGCATGTAGTTAATAATACTGTATTGTATATCTGAAAGTTCCTAAGAGACATCTTAAAAGTTGTCATCACAAGGAAAAAATTTATAACTGTGTCTGGTGATGGATGTTATCTAGACTTACCGTTAGGTAAGTGGTGATCACTTTACGGTCTATTCAAATATTGAATCATTTTGTTGCTCTGCAACTAATATAATGTTATATGTTAGTCATTTCTCAATTAAAAAAAAATTCGACTGGGCTGAATTCATAGCCCTGGAGAAGGAGTTCCTGTTTAACAAAAAAAACTCAATACAAAACAAAGAACACACAAAAAAATTATGACTTCCTTTTCTTTCAGTTAACTGGGTCCGGCTCTGGCAAGGTTGCACTATATTCGATTATCCCATTGGCCAGCAAATCCTGAACAGGCAGGATGGAGGACACATCAGCCTGATCGGTGTCTTTGTCTGCTAGGCTTTTTCGCTGCTGGAATTATACATAGAGATTCTGCTTTCCCCATGTACCCTCTCCAGCATGTTAAAGCTAGAATGGATTTTGGAAAAATTGTTGTTTTCCACTTTTTATGAGGAAACTGAGGCAAAAAGAAATACGGCCATTCACTTGAGATTATCTATCTAGATGATGAAAACTCCTATCTCATTCCCATTTCAGTGTTCTTTCAGAACCACTATGCATCTCGCTCCCATACCATGAGAATTGGACCTAATGGGCTTTTGTGAGTTTGCCATCTGGAATAAAAAAAACACCATACCTACATTTATTGCAAGGAGGCCTTGACAGTGGTATGCCTGCTTTTCCTCAGAGATGGAGGCCACAGAAGCACTAGAATCTGGTTATTTCTCTGAGAATAAGATGATTCACTGTCATGAGTACCCAAGTGTTTACACCTTCACCCACCCATGGGCTTCTGGCTCAATCCTTTTCCTTCTGATGATCCATCAACCTTCTGAAAATGCAACCATGTCCAGGAAATCTAGGTTGCCAGAGAACGGGATAGGGTGATTAAGAAGAAGGAAATGGACCAACCCAAGCAGTCATTATGAAGTAGGTAATATTCACCTTTAGATCCCATCACATACCTGCCTCCCCCACCCCTGCCCTTTTTGTGTTTCTTTTTCAAGCATGAAGATACCAACCATTCCTATTCCTCACCATACTGGACCCATTGCCAGGGAACCAGTGAACTCTTTTCCAGTGAACAAATATACCTGAGGACTTCGTGGCCAAGAATGCTTTATTGTGCTATCTTCCATGGGCATTTGTACTTTGAGGGGAGCCCTAAAGCTTACTGTGACTCAATTGGAGACTCTTGGGAATTGTAGCCATTGTAGTAGGCTGGTGGGAAAGGCTTACAATGCTAACCTTTGGTTATATAACCCAAGGGTGTCCCCTCACACAGGAACAGCCTGAGGGGCAAGATGCCAACATCCATGGTGAATACCTGGCAGCCTCCCTGTCACCTGTTTATATATGTGATGTTTCAAGCACCAGCTGATTCTCTGAATTTACCCATTATTTTCATGACCTCCAAATTCAGTATGTCTTTTCTTGAACTTAAAAAAACAAACCAAAAAAATGTCATTTGTGTGGCCATATGTATATAGTCAGACCTCACCCTTGAAGGTTACTTACCTGCCAACCTAAATGCATTGGGAATATGACTGTAGCCCTACTCCTCATATTTGTGGGATCTAAGGCAAGAGTGCAAATGGAGGTCCATGTAACATATGTCTAAATATTTTATAGTTGTAAATCAAACTAATGGACTATTACATAAAATATGTCTATCCTTCTATCTTGACAATTATACCTTCCTAATGGCAAAACTGACAAATATGTTTAAAGTTGTTTTTGTTATATGACTGAAGGTTGGCAGAAAATCAAAGATGACAGAATTTAATTGTTTACTGTGCATATCTGAGTCATTTGAGTCATTTTTATGGTTGATGATGTTGGCTAACTAATAAAATAAAGGCATGTATGTATTTTGTTTCCTTTAGTTTTAACAAAAATCACCACTTATTTCACACATTTGGTTTTCTATTAACAGTAGTGGTTTAAGAAATAAAAACTTTCATTGTAATAAAAGTGTACAAATGAAAATCTTTTCATAAAAATATGCACATTAAACATAAAACAAACACTTGAAATTATATTTATGTGTGCTTTCTAAAAGTTACTTTTTCTAAAATCTTTAAAAGTATGTATTACAATAAAATACAAAATATAAATTATAATGCATCGAGATTTTAAATTGAAGTTAAGGGAATAAAACTGACATTTTAAATTTAATTTTTGAAGATGTCATTAAATCTCATTTTTAGGAAAAAATATTCTTAATTTTAGCATTTAATGTCTATCTATTTGCTAAGGTAAAGCTTCAGTATCATGCTTCATGAATGTCACATCTAGATTTATAGAAATGCATAAATTTAAGAGTAATATGCATTGTTGAATATTGCAACATGTTTCCTAGTCACCCTGTGCAACTCTTGTGAATACTACACTTATTCGTGAGTACCTCTGAAGTCATGAATTGGGACACAGAGAAAAGCATGAAAAGAATGCTCAGCCTTGCTGGGAAACCAAAGTTCTGCAAGAATCTGTTGAATCCAAGCTATCTAAGAAGAAGGATTTGACAAGATAACTCATATGTATATGTGTGTGTATGTGTGTGTGCATATATATATATATATATACACACATGTATATATATACATATATATGTATATATATACATGTATATATACATATATATGTATATATATGTATATATACATATATATGTATATGTATATATACATATATATGTATATATATGTGTATATACATATATATGTGTGTGTGTGTATATATATATATATATATATATATGTTATTGTTATAGCCAAATAATTCTCATGCTCAGTTTTTCCACATTCTGAAGTGATGTCACTAGCATTGTCGGCTACTGCAACCCACAAATATTCCTGGCGTTCAATCACAGCTGCTTTTTGTTTTGAGGGTAAAGGGAGAAAGATGTGGAGACTTTCCTGGAGCCTAAACAGTGTTGATCATGGGAGTGGAATGTCGAGTTAATGGGTTGTGCTGTGGCAACAATGAATTCTGGGTCCTGAATGACAGACGTGCCAATGTGTTCTTTAATAAATATATTTTTACTTTGTTTGTTTGTGATAATGTAGGCCTCTTTGAAGTACGAGGCCTAGGGCAAGGATCCTTCTTGTCTAGGTCAGGTATATGGTCTTGTACATGACTGTATTAATCAGGGTTCTCCAGAGAAACAGAACCAGCAGGTTTTATAATATATAAACAAATTTATTTATAAATAAATATAAAATGTAATATAAATAGAGATAATTATATAATATAGTAAATACATTAAATAAATATATCAATGGCTATTAATACTTAATAATTATATTCATCTATTATATAGTAAAATATAATGAAATATACACATAAATACAATATATATAATGTATATATATCCCATATATATATGTGTGTATATATATATATATATACACACACACACACACACACACACACACACACACACGTATATGTATTTGATATACATAAGGAATTGGCTTACATGATTATGGAGTCTGAGAAGTCCCAAGATCTGCAGTTGGTAAGCTGAAGACCTATCTAATGCTGATGTAGTCTGAATCAGAAGGACTGCGAACCAGGAGAGCAATGGTGTAAGTTTCAGTTTGAAGCCTGGCAGGCCCAAGAGCCAATTTTTCAGTTGAGTCTGAAGGAAAAGACCAAAGTCTTAGCTGCAGCAGCCAGGCTAGAGGAGTTCTCTTTTACTAAACTTTTTGTTCTATTTCAATCTTTAGTTGATTGGGTAAGGCCCACCCACATTAGGAAAAGCAGTCTATTTATTCAGTCTACCTATGTTAATCTCATCTGGAAACACCCTCACAGACAATACACCCAGGATTATGTTTGACTTAATGTCCAGGCATTCTGTGGCCCAGTCAAGTTGACACATAAGATGAACAGTCATATTGACCAAAACCTAGAAAATATAGAAAAAGAGCTGTCCAAGTAGATGATTCCAAAAGCATGGGCTGTAGCTAATGGCTGTTCCTTGGGAGAAGGGGCATTTGTGCAGAAACGCCATTTTTGGTGTCCGTAGTGGCATAGCTATACCATGGGCTAATCCTGTAACATTTAATCTTTGTTTCTGAGCAACCAAGCAGATCAAGATGCATGTAGTAAACTTGGTATAAAAAGGTGAGGACATGTATAAAATGGTAAAAATGTCTCCATCTAAAATTGTCTCAACATTCTGAGGAATATTTATTTATAATAAGTAGGGTTCACTTGTCAGGAATATTTAGAAGTGTGGATAGCTCATTCCCCAATGACTCGGATCACAGGAAATGCAGCTTTATGTTTGCATACACTGTAAATATACCCAACACAGTGATTGAGTACTTGCTAAGAAAAAGATATACCAAATTTTTAAAGGGAATTGTGAAAAAAGTAAGGAAGAAAATCATTGACTTTTTAGGAGCCTTCAGTTTTATAGAAAACTCAAAACGAATCCAAATATGTACCCATTAACATAGGCAATAGAAATGTACTGATGTATATATAATTATACACACTTCATTCTTTGGCTTTCTGCTTATTTGTAACTGGTGATAATATAGATCTGGGGCATGCCAAACTGACGTTGATTTTTGTTTGTTTGTTTTTTTGTCAAGAGCAAGATTTAGAAAAAATAAAAACAAGGTTGGAAACATTTTCTGGATGCCCAGCATGTGCCAGGCACTAAGATGGTTGTTTTACATGCAATACCTCATGTAATCCTTATGATAGTTCTGTGAGGTAAACTTTTTAAAATTGAGGAAACTGAGTCTCACAGCAGTTAAATATAGATCACTTCAACTTCAGAGTTACACACCAAACAAACTAGCAAGAAAATGCTTAGAAAGCCAACCATTCTTGAGAATATTAGAATATTAGAAGGTGACATGAACAAATATTGATAAATCCATTACAGATAATCCTTATCTTTTTATTGGAGAGAGTGCTGAAAGACATCAACCAATTGTAGGTTGATAGCCTGTTTTAATTTATTGAGTGCACTCTGAATAACGTTACCCTATATGGTAGTTAAATAATTTAACTTCTGGTTAATTTCCAGCGTGAGCTGTCTCTCATTTTAATGTGAATAAATTAGGGGCACCTAGGTGGCTCAGTCGGTTAAGCATCTGACTTTGGCTCAGATCACGATCTCGCGGTTCATGAGTTCAATCCCTGCATCGGGCTTTGTGCAGATAGTTCAGAGCCTGAAGCCTGCTTCAGATTCTGTGTCTCCCACTGTCTCTGCTCTCCCTCACTCATGCTCATGCGCGCTCTCTCTCTCTCAAAAATAAATAAAAACATTTTTTAAAATTAAAATTTTTAAATAAAATAAATAATAAATTAAATAATAAATAATAAATTAAATTCAACTTTTGAGTTGAATTATGGAGAGCCAAAGAGCCAAAGTGTTTCCTACCATGAACAATTTTGTGAGATGACCCCACCAGGATGGGTGCTGGGGAGAGAAGATTGTTCTTTGTTCTCCCTTTCTAATCATTATAAGCAAGTAAACTAATGTGTGCTATTAATCTGTTAGACTGTCTTGTTCTGTGTAGTCTAGTTTACAAATATGACTCAGTCCAACCAGGCCCTCCTCCCTTCTGCCCATGATCCAAGCATGAAAGCTCAGAGCTATAAACAGGGTTACTGTATATATTAAAAAAAAAATATATATATATATATATATTTTATTATATCATGGTATTATATTATTATATTTATAAAAGGTTTTCATATTTAATAAAATAGCAGTCATCTTGTGCCATTACATAGTGCTTTACAGGGACAAGGCACAGAGAGATGTGGGCCCAGCAGTGTGCAGCATACATCTTTAGTAAGTGTTATTGATGACTGGGATGGAGTGAGTGTGCTGAGTTAGAGACACTTCATTCTGAACTTGGATCAGAATTAGAAAAAATTAGAAAAACACTGCAGGAATGAACACTCTGCCTGAGGTGAGATTTCTTGCAGTGCCTTGCTACCTAAATAAAATAGAGGCTGTGTGTTCACCAAATCTTTGCAGGTAATTAGTGTCAGTGATTTATCTCAGAGAAGTTGCATTGTTCCTGTATTCAGAGACATAAGTGGTTATTTCAGAATTGGCTGGTGTGGTTTAGATTTTGATCTGTAGCTTTGGTTTTCTTGTGATTCATATTGATTGCTCCAATTTGTATGCTGCTTTGCTCTGTAGGTTCTTGATCTACTTGTTTCTCTCCTCTTTGGCCATGGTTATAGGTTTATGTTTCTAATTTTCGATTTTCTTTTCTTCTTGATTTTCAGTGTTTGTACTCAAGGTGGCTTTTTTTTTTTTTTAAAGTAGTTCTTGTTTTTTGTTTATTTGCCCTGCTGTCAGGCCTGTTTGGCCTTGTCCATGATATAATGGAAATGAAAGTGCTTTGTAAGTCGTAAAGCACTATTCAAATGTAAGAGATGATTACTATTTTATTAAAAATAATAACCTTGGTTATAGCTCTGAGTCCTCTTGCTGAAATCTGGGGCAAAGGGGAGCACCTGATTGGACAGGTGGGTCATCTTTGTGCACTGATATCCTAGTTTGCAGCAGCTCTGGCAACTGGTGTTGTGACCTAGATTCCTTGCAAACATGGATTACAGTCTGTGTCTACTCTTAAGTATAGAGGCATGAGCCTAGAAAGGAGACCAACAGCCTGCCTGGTCCTACTCAATGCCTGATTCTTAACTCGTGTTCACACTCTGATTTTGGAGGCCTAAAATACTCTGGCAGGCCAGGAGGAGGCTTTAGATCTTACCTTTACTTCCTGTGCTCTGTCAGGGATATTATTGTAGGCTGTGTGGTAACATTGGTGGATGGCTTTGGTGACTCTCATGGTTCACCTACAAAGTCACGTCACCTTTTAAAAATCAGTCCTAAAATTGTTTGAGAACAGAACTTTCATCCTGTTTTAAGTAGTTCTGCTTCCTCATCAAGAAGTCCCACTGAGTTTAGGCCTGACCTAAAACCAGGCTGTACCTACAATTACTGTGTTTCAGTTGGTGTAGTACCAAGCCCAGCATATGACTATAGATCCTTATTAGCTTAACTTACTCATATCTAGAGCTAGTTCCTAACTTTTGAAAAGTTCTTTGTTTTAACTAAGCTATCATTAGTGGAATCCATCCCAACTTTGGAGAAAAAGGTCCTTCTTGGCTTCCCAGTAGATTGGAAATACAGAAAAGTTTTTCAGGGTGAGGGAAGGGTTTAAGAGTCACCCCCAAAAACGTTGTGTGGTGTGCAAAGGGTGGGTTTGGGACAGGGTTTTGTAAAAGGAGATATGTCCAGTCTCTGACCAGACATCCTTAGGATCAGCACACAGTCTCATGAGGTAGACAGTATTTGAATCCATCTTTGTGCTCACTTTTGTACTTTATTATTTATTCATGCATTCAGCAAATATTTATTGAGCACTCATTCCGTAATAGGCAGTTGCCATCTGTTAGATGCTAGGGACATAATTTCTGATAATTGTCCTGGATCTGGAGGTCATCTGTGCTATTGTCTGTAAATGGGCTTTAGGTCAGACAGATCTGGATTCTAGTGTCTTTTCCCTGCTTTGCTATTTGTGTTACTCTATAAACTTCTTCAATAATTTGTCACCTGGGTCTTGCTTTATGCATCTGTGAAATTGTATAACAATTACCACATTGAGCTGTGATGAGGATTCTATAAGTGATGTATATAACACTCCATGATAGACACACAGTAGGTCTCTCACTTATTAATTGCTGGTTGTCTCTTCTGCACTCATCCCTTAATCATTATCTCAAACTCACTGATTGCTCTTTGCCTGGGACAAATTGGCCTCCAAATAGAATGTAATAGTATTTGAGTCTTTATGCGAATAGACCTATGGATAAGATAATTTCAATAGAGTATAGATCCTAGTTTAGGATTCCAGAAATGTATAAACACATTCCTAGTTATGTTTTCCTTTTATCAACATCATTAAATATTTTAAAAAATTTTTTTGTGTTTTTATTTTATTTTCGAGAGACAATGTGAGGGGGGAAGGGGCAGAGAGAGAGAGAGAGAGAGAGAGAGAAAGGGAAACACAGAATCTGAAGCTGGCTCCAGGCTCTGAGCTGCCAACAAGAGCCCGATGCTGGGCTCGAACTCACAGACTGTGAGATCATGACCTGAGCCAAAGTCTGTGCCTTAACTGACTGAGCCACCCAGGACCGCTAAAGATTTTTTTTTAACTGAACAATTAAACTAATCAAAATGGTTATGCTGGCAGACTGGACAACTATTAAAATAACAAAGAATAGCACATAGGAATTAACAGAAGAGATAGAGTGGAATCATAAAAATATTTAATCCAAAGAAGGGAGAAAAAGAGGAAAAAGTGAACAAAAGCATCATGCAAATATGAAACAGCAAGAGTAGATTTAAACTCAACCATATCAACAATCACATTAAATATAAAGGGTCAAAATACCCCAATTAAAAGACAGAATGGACATATTGGATAAAAAGCTGAAATTCACTGTGTTCATTTTATAAGAAACCTACTTTACATATTAAGACATATTTACATTTTAGGCAAATTAATGGAAAAAACATATATTAACAATAATCTAAACAAAGCTGTAGTAGCTATATGAACATCAGACAAGTTAGATTTCACAGCAAAGAATATTAACAGGGATAAAGAGGGTCATTTAATAATGAAAACAGAGTCTACTTATCAATAGGACGTAAAAAAATCTTAAACATTTATAGAATAACAGAGCTTCCAAACGTGAGGCAAAAACTGCATGATAGAACTGCAAGGAGAAAAACATACAAGTATAATCAAGATGTTTTAGCACTTTCTCTTAGTAATAGAACTTATAGAGAGAAGAGCCCAAAAGGATGTAGAAGACCTAAACAATATTATCAACTAACTTGGCATAACTGACCTGTATAGAACACTGCATCTAACAACAGAAGAGTACACAGCACTTTGCACCCAATAACCTAGCACCTGACACAGCACACTAGCCAATTCTGTCAACAGGAAGATGCTTCTGTGGGCAGTAAACACCATTGTTCTGGGCTTCTCTAGACCATGAGAAATCCCGCAGGATTCCTGTTAGAGTTGTACAGATCCCTCTTTGGGGCACTGCTGCTGAGTATCCTGGTAGCAGCTCCAAGAGAAGGTCACTGTTTCAAGAGCACAGCTCACCTGCCCAGAATGAGGTCAGGGATTGAATCTGGACCAAAGTTCTAACCCACACTTTATCATCTGGTTGGGGAGAACAGCAGCCTCTTTTTCCAGACTTGTTAAAATCAACATAAGGGCTTGGCATTGAAAACAAAACAAAACAAAACACGATAACTATGCCAGAGTTAGGCCCATCCAAAGATTTTCTGTCATTTGTTAAAGGTATTTGGACTGTTGAAATCAGTTCAAACAATAGAGACCCTTTCCAAAAAAAGCCTTGAGAGATTATACTCCCTTAAGATAATTATGACAAGGCACATCTTCCTGCCTGCTACCTTTCCAAAGGGAGAAAATATGAAACCATGGGAATTATGATAGAACTGTCAAATACAAATGTAATCAGCTTTAACTAATACAATGTAAATGTAATTCACATAATAGTGTAACGAATTGTAATTTTTTGATCAAGGAGAACAAAGATAATCTAGAAGAATTATTGGTATAATGGTGACATTTTCATGGTGTCATTTTGTAGGTAGTCCTATCATTGTCAAATTCCAGTGAAGGATTCCTCGTGGGAATCAGGTGTATAAATGAAGGATGGAAGAGAATAATAGCTACAGCCACAAGGTACTTTGCACCTCACCATGAACCTTGGCTGCTCGGTGTGTGTCTGTACTCCAGATGAGCTTCCTCTTCAAAGCAGCCTGTTCTGTGAACATGAAGCTATGCCCAGATTATAGTACATGCCATGATTTATCACAGCCTACCTTCAAGTGATATTCTACCACTTTATGAATAGTATAAGGATGTTACAATAGTGTACTTCCATTTCTCTCCTTCTGGTCGTTGTGCCATTTTTATCATAAATTTTACTTTATTTATTTATTTTTGATGTTTATTCATTTTGAGAGAGGGAGAGAGAGAGCACAAGCAAGGGAGGGGCAGAGAGAGAGGGAGACACAGAATCCAAAGCAGGCTCCAGGCTCTGAGCTGTCAGCACAGAGCCCGACGTGGGGCTAGAACCCACAAACTGTGAGATCATGACCTGAACCTTGCAATCATGAACTGAGCTGAAGTCGGATGCTTAACTGACTGAGCCACCCACGTGCCCCCATAAATTTTACTTTTGTGTATGTTATAAACCCTACAATATTTTTTAATGTTTATTTATTTTTAAGAGAGAGAGAGCACCAGTAGGGGAGGGGCAGAGAGAGAGAGAGACAGACAGACAGACAGACACAGAATCTGAAGCAGGCTTCAGGCTCTGTCTGAAATGAAGCGGTGAATGCACAGCTCAATGCGGGCTCGAACTCACAAGCTGTGAGATTGTGACCTGAGCTGAGGTTGGGTGCCTAACTGACTGAGCCACCCAGGCGCCCCTACCCTACATTATCTTTTAAATTGCTTTTACTCAAATAGCCAATTATCTTTTAAAGTAATTTAAATAATAAGTTAAAAATCTATATTTACCCATTTAGTTTCTATTTCTAGTACTCTAATTTGTGTAGATTCAGATTTACATCAGCTATCATTTTCCTTCTGCTTGAAGCACTTCCTTGAACATTTCTTATAATGTAGATCTGTTGATAATGAATTCTTTTAGCTTTTGAATGCCTGAAAAAAATCTTTATTTTGCCTTTGTTTTTTTTACAAAGTAAAGAATTCTCCATTGACAGATTTTCCCCATTAAGTATTGTAGAGATGTTATTCCACTGTGTTCTAGTTTGCATTGTTTTAAAAGAAAAATCTGCCTCCATTCTTTGTTCCTCTGGATGTAGTGTAATTTCTTTTTTCTGTAGCTGCTTTTAAGATTCTTCCTTTTCATTGGGTTTTAAGACATTTGATTATGCTGTGCCTTGGTGTAGTTTTCTTCATGTTTCTTGTGCTTGGAGTTTGTTGAGCTTCTTGGATCTGTGGGTTTATAATTTTCATCAAATTTGAAAACATTTTTGCCAGCATTTTTTCAAATATTATTTTTCTCCTATCCTTTTCAGAGATTAAAGTGACATGAATATTAGGCCTCATAGTTGTCTCACAGCTCATAGACTCTCTCTGTTCCTTTCTTTCCCCATTTTGTAATGTTTCTATTGCTGTGTTTTCAAGTTTACTAATGTTCTCTTTTGCAATGTCTGATCTGTTCTTAATCTAATCTAGTTTATGTTTCATTTCAGACATTGTTGTTTTTATCTTTAGAAGTTAGATTTAGTCCTTTTTTATATCTTTCATGTCTCAGTTAACATGCTAAAGTATTCCTACCTTCTTGAACATATGGAATACAGTTTTAGTAATTCTTTTAATGTGCTTCTCTACTAATTCTACCATCTGTACCAATTCTGAGTCAATTTCAATTTATTGATTTTTTTTTTCTTCTGGTTATGGTTATATTTTCCAGCTTTTCTACATGCCTGGTCATTTTTAATTGGATATTGAGAATTTTACCTTGTTAGGTGTTATATATTTTAGTATTCCTATAAATATTTTTGAGCTTTTTTGCTGGGACATTATTAAATTACTTCAAAATAGTTTGAGTATTTCAGTATTTCACTGTTTTTATGCTTTGTTAGGCAGGATCAGAGCAGTGTGGTCAGGGTTAATTTTCCCCACTACTGAGGCAAAATCCCTCTTTGTACAATTATGAGGTCTCTGCACTCTGGCTGATGGAAAGAGGCACTGTTTCTTTTTATCTCTAATCCTCTCAAATGATTTTTTTTTCCCCCTCGGTCTTGAATAGTTTCTTCATGTACTTGAGCTGATCAGTACTCAACTCTAGAAGGGGACCTTCTTAAGATCTCTAGAGTTTTCTTTCTTTCTTTGCATCTCTCTCCCCTCCACTACTCTGTCCTGAAAACTCGACTGTCTCCAGGACAGATCCATGTCTTCAACTGAAGGAGACCATTGGGCTCTGTGTGGGTTCCCCTCGTTACATGACCTGGTAACTTTCTCCAGGAAGTAAGTTAGGGCCATTTGTGGGGATCAGCTCATTTGTTTGCTATCTCTCAGGGACCTTTGATGTTTATTGGCTAATGTTCAGTGTTTTACAATCCAGGTTTTTATGTATATTGTCTGCTATTTTTGTTTTTTCAGCCGGAGTGTAAACCTAATCTCTCTAACTTTATCTTGGCTGGAGGCAAAGTCAGTAGTATCATTTATAATTAAAAAAAAAAAAAATCTTGTGCCTCTTCAATCTTTTCATTCCCTATATTTTTAAATTTTTTTAAATGTTTATTTTTGGGAGAGAGAGAGGGGGTGCGTGTGTGCGCAAGTGGGTGAGGGGCAGAGAGAGAGGGAGACACAGGATCTGAAGCAGGCTCCAGGCTCTGAGCTGTCAGTACAGAGCCCAGTGTGGGCTCCAACCCACGAACTGCAAGATCATGACCTGAGCCGAAGTTGGTCGCTTAACTGACTGAGCCACCCAGGTGCCCCTTCATTTCATATTTTTGAATGTGGAGGAGTTTATGGAAGTAAACCAGAAAGGGTTCCTTTGGTTAAAATATCTCTTTAGATATTTTTTCTCATTCTTTTTCACTATGATTCTTTGCCACCAGAGTGATCTTTCCAAATCTAATCATCTCTCATTTCTGCATAAATTCATCATGGCTTCTGAATGGCTACTCAGTAATGTCCAGACTCCTTGGTATGTCTGCAGGGCTCTTGTGTACCTGTTAGCCATCATTTCTAATGCCACTCATCTCTCCTATCATACTTTGTGCTCTGCTGTCTGCCACGGTAGTATGTATGGGTTCCCAAGACAGAGCAACAGTTCAGATTATATGTAATTTCCCTGATTTGGGGGAAATTAACTTCTTTAATATCTTATCTGAAAATAAGAGTAATTAATAATACTACACACCTGCCAGGGTTGTGAACACCAAATGAAATAATATCTGTGAAGTGCTCACCACTGGGTCTGGCACAGAGTAAGTGCTCCATTAACATAATTTATTACTGGGATGACTCCTCAAATGCATCATGTTCTGCTTCTCTGCCCTCTGGGCCTTTAGACATGTTTCTCCTGTTGCCTAGAAGTTCTCCTTTTCCTGCTCCATACACTCTGTTACTTCCTACTTCTCTTTTCAAATGACTCTTGAGCTTTACCTCATGTGGAAGCTTTCCCTGACCTGCTGATCTTAATAGGATATTCCATGATGCCACATAAAATTGTTTTGAAATTGTTTCCCCCTTCCGTCTTCATTGCAGGAGGGGGAAATTGTGGATCCTGGTAAGTGATCAATGTTGAAGGAAGGAAGGAAGGAAGGAAGATAGGCCCTTTTTTAAAAAAAAATATTTTTTTATTTTTGGGGAGAGTGCAAGTGTGGAAGGGGAAGAGAGGGGACAGAGGATCTGAAGTGGGCTCTGTGTTGACAGCAGCAAGCCCAATGCAGGACTCGAACTCACAAACCATGAGATCATGACCTAAGCCAAAGTCTGATGCTCAACCAACTGAGCTACCCAGGTGCCCTAGGAAGCTTGGATCTTAATAACTGTTGAATAGAATGATGGAAAGGACATTTATAATACTCTGACATAAAATGTTGTTTGAATGAACACCATAGAGGCCCAAAATTTCTAGGTGAAAGGACACTGGGAGAACAGGAGTAGCATGCTCCAGGATACAACATGGCTGGTCACCACTGCATTTTGAGCCTCTCTGTAAAACTGCCACAAGAGGCTGCAATTCAATAACAAGTGGTGCAACTTGGCAAGGAAAAAGAGTAAAGCCTGGTGATGAGAAGGAAAAAAAATGCAAGAGAATGAAAATCGTGAGCCAAACAATACGAGAGCAGCTTCCTACCCCTATCGTTACCCCATGGCCCGGGCCCCCAGCATTGGTGGCATTATCTCTGCACAGCCAGAATTTTAGGAAATGCCTGCCAATATTGACATTTCCCCACATAATGAAATCAAGGTGGATTGGTGAACAGTCACTTTAAAAGTTAATTGTTGAAAACCTGCAGGTTAGAGCTCTTAAGCTAATGCCTGTTGGCTTGATGGCAGTTTTGGTGCTTGCTCTTTTTTTTAATTGTTTTTATTTTTGGTCTCTCTTGTTTTCTTGATTTTGATGGCAGGAAGTAGAGTTCTCTTTAATTTTATTTCTGAAGGCAGATTAAGGGACATCTTGCTTGGCTTTTCTGATTGATATTTTTGTTTCCTTACTCCCTTTTCTACTTCCTTTCTCCAGTGTATGCTCTCTCTTTAGCTGTGCCTGCCTCTTGTCCTATAGTGTTACACAGACATTTGGGTATTTTGATAAATTCAATCCCTACCATCTTCAACCTTCCTGAAGTCCCTGGAGGCTGTGTTAAAGGAAATTGTTCATGACTGAGTCATTGATGACATACTCAGAGCTCTGCCAGCATCTCTTCCTCAGAACCAGTTCCTCTGGTGGTCCTAAAATAAATCAGAGGTGGGAGACCTCTGTGTTTAATGGAAGATGTTTCCATCCCATAGATTGGAGGCTGGCCCAGTTATGGCCCATCTGGAGGAGAGCCTCACGCCAAAACTCATGTCTCCCTTTTCCCCTTTTCCTCTTCTATTCAAACCTCAGACTGAGGTGAGTGAAAGCAGGGGATTAAGCCTGGCATAAATTTGGATCTATCAGTATATTTCCATTTATTGATGAGCAGATCACAGACTAGCCCTAGGCATGTTTTCAAACTTAATGAAGAAAAGACAGTTTCTGCCACAAGAGCTCTTCATCTAACTGACAGCATCAATCAAGAGCCACTCTGACTCCTGGCTGCTCTCAGTAATGAAACCTTTCTCCTAAAAACTGGAGAGGCTGGGGAGACAGAATAGTGGGCCATGGGAGGGAGGGGCAGAAGGCGCTAATGCATCTTAATTATTTCCTTTGCCTCACCATGGGCCCTGATAAAGGTGTGCAGGAGACCAGAGGGTGAGGTTTGGTGGTAGCTGGGAAGTCGTGGAAAGCAGAGACAGTAGAGAGTCTTTCCCCAAGGAGAATGGTGCTATGGCAGCGGCTTTAAACTTGGAGGTGTTTTGTTTTTTTTTTTTTTTTTAATCCCCGGTGGTGGAGAGCCCGCATCTAGGAGATTCTCCTTCCAGAAGTTTATTGTCCTTTCTATTTAGGATACAGAAAATAGAATTTCTGTTCTATTCAGAAATCTGAGACCTTAGAGATTGGGTATTTCAGTGGTTTTCAAACCTTTCTTTTGCTGGAGAATGCTTTTTTCCTCCCTGAAGGAAAGCTACCACCTCTACAAGAGCCCAATAGTTAAACACACCAAAAAGAGTAATAAGGATTTGGTAGTTTGGCATGGAATGAAGTTGCAGGAGGTGTATGCTGGGATGGAAACAAGTGGCCATATAGATGCACCAGAAATCTAGGTTTCTGAGAAGCACTGAACACCATGAATCTAGTTCAGTGCCCTTAAGTTGAAGAGCAGGGAGGTCATGAGATTTATTGAAGGGCAAATTTATAATTCCTGGTGGAGCTGGTCTTCTGATTTCTCTTTTCCCCTTAAGATGAGGTATCTACTTTGTGCCAAGCATCCTGATGTGCACCAGTGATGTAAAGGGAGAGGAAGGAGAAGGAGAGAAAAATAGGCTGTGTATGGATCTGTGGATCTTCCAGCCATCCTTGAGAAGGTGTGGCCTAATAGGTCTCTAGGACATCCCTCTAAGCTTTCCATGCCTCCACCAGCAACAATGGTGCTTTCTCTCTGAGATAATTCATGTGTCTCTGACAGAGGGGCTTCATCTTTCTGCCTTTGAGGAGAAATTATTTGCCACATTGGCCTCAAAACTATAAGGTATCCTTGTTACCTTCACCTCCCTAATCTCCCTTAATCAGCTCATTACCTAGATCTGTTGAATTACCTCTCAAATAACCCGAGTCAGTTTACTTGGTTCTGTCTTCATCTGAAAACCGTGGTCCAAACCACCATAATCTTGGAAGACCTGGCAAAGGCCTCTTTATAGACCCTCCTCCTTCATTCTGGTCTCATTTAAATTCATTCTTCGCACAAACCCACATGATGTTTTTGAGCTGAAATTGGCTACATCACTTCCCCCACCAGCTGAAAACTCTTTAAAGGCTTCCCATTGGTTTTAGGGTGAAGACCTCAGTGTTTAAAATACTCCAGGTCCAGTGTGTGTCTTCAGCGTTGTCTCACATCTCCTCCTCCTTTTTCTGCCTTGCAGATACACCTTCCCACCCCTCCCACTATGGGGACTTTGCGTATGCTGTGTTCTCTACTTGGAACTCTCTCCCTGCCCTTGTTCACCCAGATGCCTCCTCCTCAATATCAACTCCTCAGTCACTCGTCAGGGAGTCCCCACCTCCCCTGACTCAGTCACATCCCCTTATTGTGAGCTTTCAGTGCATCATATGTTTCTCCTGCAGCACTTCCACAGGAGCAGTTCCATGTTGCCTTGTGTGGGTCTGTGCTCCGTGTCTCACTTCCCTGTAGGACTGTCAGCTCCATGGGATGGGGGCCAGGTTTACCTTATTTTATTAATTTAATGAATTTTTTAAAAAGTTGTTAAGTTCCAATTAATTAACGTACAGTGTAATATTAATTTCAGGTGTACAATATCCTGATTCAACACTTCCATACATCACCCTGTGCTCATCATGACAAGTGCCCTCCTTAATCCCCATCACCTATTTCACCCAACCCTCACCCACCTCCCTTTTGATAAGCATCAGTTTGTTCTCTATAGTTAAGAGTCTGTTTCTTGGTTTGCTTGCCTCTTTCTCTTTTTCCCTTTGCTCATCTGTTTTGTTTCTTAAATTCCACATATGAGTAAAATCATAGGGTATTTGTCTTTCTCTGACTGACTTATTTCACCTAGCATAATGCTCTCTAGCTCCATCCATGTTGTTGCAAATGGCAAGATTTCATTCCTTTTCTTAGCTGAGTAATATGCCATATATGTATATCCCATGTCTCTATCTATTTATCAGTTGATGGACATTTGGGCTGTTTCCATAATTTGACTATTGTAGATAATGTTGTTATAAACATTGGGGAGCATGTATCCTTTTGAATTAGAATTTTTTAATTCTTTGGGTAAATGCCTAGAATTGCAATTGCTGGATCATGGGGTAGTTCTATTTCTAACTTTCTGAAGAAACCTTGATATGTTTTCCGCAGTTGCTGCACCACTTTGCATTCCTACCAACTGTGCAAGAGGGTTCCCCTTTATCCTCATCCTCACCAACACTTGTTGTTTCTTGTGTTTTTGCTATCAGCCATTCTGATGGGTGTGAGGTGCTATCTCATTGTGGTTTTGATTTACATTTTCCTGATGAGTGATGTTGAGCATCTATTCATGTGTCTGTTGGCCATCTATATGTCTTCTTTGGAAAAATGTCTATTCATGTTTTCTGTCCATTTTTTAATTGGCTTATTCATTTTTTGGGTGATGAGTTTTATAAATTCTTTATATGTTTTGGATACTAACCATTTATCAGATAAGTCATTTCCAAATATTTTCTCCCATTCCATAGGCTGCCTTGTAGTTTTGTTGATTATTTCCTTTACTGTGCAGAAGCTTTTAATTTTGATTTAGTCCCTAGTTTATTTTTGCTTTTGTTTCCCTTTCCTCAGGGGACCTATCTAGAAGTTGCTATGGCTAGTGTCAAAGAAGTTACTGCCTGTGATTTTGAGTGTTTCAGGTCTCACATTTAGGTCTTTAATCCATTTTGAATTTATTTTTGTGTATGGTATAAGAAAGTGGTTCAGTTTCATTCTTTTGCATGTTATTGTCCAGTTTTCCCATCACCATTTGTTGAAGACTGTCTTTTCCCCGTTGAATATTCTTTCCTGCTTTGTCAAAGATTAATTGGCCATATAATTGTGGATTCATTTTTGGGTTTTCTATTGTTTTCTGTTGATCTATTTTTTAAAATTAACTAAGTAATTATTTTTTAGAGAGTGAGCAGGGAAGAGGCAGAGAGAGAGGGGGTAAGAGAGGATCTGAAGCGGGCCCTGTGCTGACAGCACAAAGCCCAATGTGGGGCTCTAACTCACAAACTGTGATATCATGACCTGGGCCAAAGTCAGAGACTTAACCAACTGAGCCACCCAGGCACCCTTGGTCTATCTCTGTGCCTGTACCATACTGTTTTGATCACTAGAGCTTTGTAATATAACTTGAAATGTGGAGTTGTGATGCCTCCAGCTTTGCTTTTCTTTTTCAAGATTGCTTTCACTATTCAAGATCTTTTGTGGTTGCATACAAGTTTTAGCATTGTTTGTTCTAACTCTGTGAAAAATGCTGTTGGTATTTTGATAAGGATTGCGTTAAATGTATAGATTGCTTTGGGTAGTATAGATATTTTAACAATATTTATTCTTCCAATGCATGAGCGTGGAATGTCTTCCAGTTCTTTGTGTTATTTTCAGTTTCTTTCATCAGTGTCTTCCTGTTTTCAGAGTACAGGTCTTTCACTTCTTTGGTTAGGTTTTCTCCTAGGTATCTTAGTATTTTTGGTACAGTTGTAAATGGGATCGATTCCTTGATTTCTTTTTCTGCTGCTTCACTATTGGTGTATAGTAATGCAACAGATTTCTGCACATTGATTTTGTATCCTGTGGCTTCATTGAATTCGTTTATCAGTTGTAGCAGTTTTTTGGTGGTGTCTTTCAGGTTTTCTCTATATAGTATCATGTCATCTGCGAATTGTGGAAGTTTGACTTCTTCCTTACTGAATTGAATGCTTTTTATTTCTTTTCGTTTTGTTTATTTGTTTTGTTTTATTTCTTTTTGTTCTGTTTGCTGTGGCTGGGACTTTCAGTACTATGTTGAATAAAAATGGTGAGAGTGGACATCCCTGTCTTGTTCTTGACCATAGAGGAAAAGCTGTAAGTTTTTCCTCATTTAGGATGATTTTAGCTGTGGATTTTGTATATTGGCCAGGTTTGTTTTAGCCCTAGCATGGTGCCCTTCATAGAGCAGGGGCTCAATGAATATTTCATGAATGAACAAGGAAATGAATGAATGAACTGACTTGTGGAATGGGAGTTCTTTGCTGAATCATCCCTTTTGAGTGGTTAAGGCAAGGTTTTGCTTCTTCTCCTGTTTTGGCATTATTCTCTTGTCATTCAAACTGTGGAAAGTATCCAGAGCAAGCCTCTGGGATCCTTACTTCAGCAAGCAGTGGGATGGGGCACCTTCCCTTCTGTCACTGGAGAACATGGCCTTTCCTCTGAATTTTTCTGATAGCCCTTCTATGAGCAGTCTCCTCATCCTTCCTCCATCCTCCTCTGCCAAATGAAGGGTTGGACCAGGAAGGACTTTCAGATTCACCACACAGTCAAGAGTGAGAGCACAAAGCCATCACTTTGATGAAGATGGGAGCATGGGAATGATATAAATAAGTCACAAGCTGTGTCCTCCAACTAATTTTGGCACAATTTTGCCTGTTAATACATCTTCTAAAAATGTCTTTCAGTGTCTTGACCTTCCTTGATCTTGATCTTTGCCATTGGCCACTCTGCAAACAGCATTGCATTCATAATAGTCCAAAAGTTGTTTGGGTCCAGAATTTCAAGGGTACAGAACATTACTTTCTCTTTCCAGTCTCTGAGTCCCATCCATTCTGTTTGAGAAAGCTAAATAGGGCAGATCACTGAGTAGTGGCATAGGGTACAGAAAAGAGCAATGGCTTTGGAGATTGATAGCTCTGGGCTCTGACACTTACCAGATACGTGACTTAGAGTCTCTGAGTCTCAATTTACTCATCTGTAAAGTGGAGTTAAAATACTACAGTGTTTAAGTTTAAGGAGGTGATATATATAAGCTTCTTGGCCCAATGACTGGTCAAGATGCTTAATGAATATTCTCAGTTGGAGTCTGTCCCTTAGTGACTTTCTCCTAGAGTATCAGATCCATCACCTGTCTTCCTTAAGGTGAATATTAGGCTCCTTTTTCTTTAGCATTGATTTCTAGCTGCCTCAGCTCTGTATTTGACACAAGGATTCTTATTTCCTGGGACTCTGCTTGGCCAACCTCAAAGCTGCCCATCAGAGGCATTCCGAGGTCAGGCCTGTGGTAGGGCAAGTCCATAATACTCACACTGAAATTATTTCCTAAGTCCGTACCTGGGGCTCCCACCATTGTTATTCCTGGGAGTCTCTGCTGGAGTGTCTCTCAAAGCCTTGTCATACTTTTTAAGAGGTTGCTCAGGGTGGAGTCCTCAGTGGTACTCTACTATCCTAGAGTTCTTGGTGCTTGGCAAGCATGGATGCCACTGTTGGAGGTGTTTTGGCCTGGAAGTAAAAGGAGGCTGTGGCTCTCTGCACTCCTTTTCTGTGGAATACTTTGGGCCTTCCATCTCTGTGGTCCCTAGCAGGTGGCCCTATTGTAGAACTTGGTCACTTTTCCTGCATTGGGTGCCCAGGCCAGGGTCCTGGCAGAGGAGGCTAGATGGGTTCGTGTTTCAAATTGCTGTCTCCTCCCCAAGGTCTGGCATGGGGTGTATGCCTACTGACCATTTGCCTGTATTTTCTTGCATCTCCTTATCTTCTGCTCTTCTGGCCAACAGTCGATCCCTAACTTCTCATCCTTTTCTCAGCTGCCACATGTATGATAGATGATTTTCATATGTTCAAAACACTCCAAAACACATGTCCAAGTTTTGAGCACCTCCCTAAAAACTTTGTGGAAGAGACACAGCCTTATAACAATTTATAATTGCCACAATGCTTCAGAGTGTATCAGTAGCCGTTTTTCTCTTGCAAACAGTGACACAGTTCAAATGGTCTTCAGATTTGGCAATTCCCAGACACTAGCTGTATTTCTTTCCTTTATTTCTCATTCAAATTTAAATACATTGAGTGAGAGAAAAGTAAGCTAGAATTTGCTTAAATGTGTTAAAAGGGTTTTAAAATCTTAGAACGTTATTATTAGGAGTAAATTACTGTGATTTTTCCCACAGATGGTGAAGACATTCTGGCAAGGACATGGCCTTAAGGTGAGGGGCCCAGTGAAGGTTTTTCAAGATCATCTTTAGGTCTTTCAGTGAAGGTCATCTTATTTGGCTACCTAGATATTCATGATCTCTTGAGATAATTGGGGACTGGTAGTTGAGAGTGACCATGGGTCTTACTTGAGGTGGGCAGGGCATTCTTCTCAACCCTTCTTGAGCCATGCTCCAGGGAAAAGGACCCACTGGGACACTTAATGAAACTGAATTCTGATCCTCTGAGGCTGACAATGGAAGGGCAATGTGGTGTGGAGGGTGGGAGTGGTCTTGAAGTTGGTCCTTCAGGAGCCACATTCCCATTGCAGAGTTTCCTCTTCAGTGCTTCTCCTACATGGAGGATATTAGTAGACTGGAGTAGCTTCATCCCACTCAGTCTGACTCTTTTTATACTTCTTTCATCAGCATGTACTTCATATCACCCTACAGGGTCCTCTTGCTTCAGAGTTTGATGCCTGATCCTTTGTGGGCTACCACAAGGACAAGAACATTCACCATCATGGTGTTTGTGGTGGTGGATGCTACAGAGAAGAGTAAATGCTGCTCTTCTTGTGCTTCTTATAGTCTCCCTTCCAGGGCCAGGGAGTTTCTCAGAGCCTAGCAGGACTGACCCTATGGCTATGCTGAGGAAAAACCGCAGCCTTGACTCTTGAGGGGATGACAGGACAATGGCCGGGTGGTGGGGTATAGGGCCCTCTGTGATTCTGCCAGCTAGGTATCTTCTCTGTCTTTATACCCACTTACTCCTTTAGCCCCAGGGGCCCGGGCCTTAGAATTTATGGAGACAATCATAATGTGTCCCCTGAGTCTTCAACAAGGCTTGGAGCTTTGATGCCTGTCCACTTTGGTTGTGGCCGAGGGGCTGAGGGGGAGAAGTGCCACTTTAACCTCTCTTCCCCATAATTCCTGCCCCGGTGATCCCCGGAGCAGCAGAGAAAAATTCCAGCCTGGAAGATGGGCCCTGGTCAGTTTTGAATCCCCAAACAGGTGCCTCTGGCCATCAAAGTCTTGAAGCAGTTAAACTTGCGTTCACCTTTGTTGCTGTTCCCTTAAAAGAAAATAGAGAGATCTTCGAAAGGTGGAAGGGGTGGCAGGCCAGAAACGTAAAGTGTGTGCAATCACTCAGATACAAGTGGCACCACTAAAAATTGCCTTCATATATCAGCTTATGGTTTACACACTCTGGCAGAAAGGACACTAAAAGGTCAGTGGGAAAAAAATTTATATGTCAGGCCTGGAGCTGTGACTCCAAAGGTGGTGAGAACACACAGTCTGGGAAGGTTCTAGAGGGACCGGCTAAGTGCTTGACGTGGCAGGACTCTTTTTTTCACTCTTTATTTTGTTTTATTTTTAAGGAAGTTGCTTGCAAACGTCAGCAGAGAAGCTAAGGTATAGACTCAGGGTAACCTCTCGCTCCGACCCCTGGTGACAAGACAGATAGTTCCATTCATCTATGGGTGAGCAGTGGAGGCTCCCTGCATTTTTTTCCCCTTTTTGCTTGGATTCAGGATATATTTGTTTGCAGAGAGCGATGTCACGCCTGTGAATGCACTGCTCAGTCATGTGCCGGGGGTGAAAGCAGAGGAGGGGAGAAGAGAAGAGACAGGAGGGAGGGAAGGGGGTGGAGGGCGATGTGGGGAAAGGGCAAGCTATACTCTGGGGGCTTTGAGTGATGCCAGCTAGGATCCAAGAACAAATCTTCAACCAAATGCTAATGGAGAATGTGCCTTCCAACCAGAAGGATCAGCAAATATGCTGTAAATTAATAATGCACCCCTTTAGTGGCAATTGCCTTTTGAAAAACTCTGGGGGAGGATTATTTATCCACTCCCCCTTCCATCTCACCTCCCATAAGAGAAGGAACTAGAACGTTGTAGGTCTCTTGGAGTTTTGTTTAAGACTGACCCTCCCCCCCCTTACTTTATTAACCGTGTAACATTTTAAGGTTGTTTTTCCTCTCTGTCTCCTCCAGCAAGTCTCTATTGATCACTGTTTACAGTTATAATCCCTTTCAAATTTATCATCCATGACTAACACCACATGTATTGATTAGTGTTGACGGATGTCCCTCTATACTATAGAACCACCGTGATCCTGGCCAGTGAAATACCAGAGAGATGGAGGGAGAGAGAAATACACAGTTCCCCCTTCTCCTCAATTTTCTTTTGGTAGTTTTCTGCTTCCCCTTTTGTTCATAACTTCAATGACTTCTTTCCAACCTATGCTGAGGAATTGCTTTGTATATTTTAAAGATCATTTCTTTATTCTCACCGAAACCTTTTGGGAGGAAAGGCAAGTTGCTCCTGGGTGGCAGGTTGGGGGTTGCTGACAGGTCCTGAAGGAGATCAGATTTATGAGGGACATCCATGTGTCTTAACCTAAAGCCTCAAGTACCAAAGACGTAAATACGGGCTAGGTTTTTAGGGCCAAATTAGATGTCACTTGTGACTAAAGACAAAATGTCTGAATTTCTGCTATAAATGGAGCCATTTGTCAATAGTGCAATTTTTTTGGCCCTTTTTTGCTTACTTTCTGTAGTGTCCTTTTTGCCTGTTGTGGTCCAAAGGCAAGCGATGGACCATTTGTGAAGGTGCGTACTCATCTGTCTTGCCCAAGCCACATGTCTGGGACCTCTTGTCTTGGAATGTCCTGCACATGCATAAAAGTATGCACCCCACCCACCCACCAGCCTGGCATTGAGTTGGGGAGAGGTCTGGCCCTCACCTGCAACCAGCCCACTCATGGAGAAGCCACCATGAAGGTTCTGAGCTCAGCTGCCTCCTCTGTGCCGTAGAAATAAGAATACTTTCCTTGCCCACCCAGTGGGGAGGCTAGGGGGTAATAGTTGTGAGTGCTGCAGAAAATCAGAAAGGACCACGTGAACTAAGATGGTCTATTGTATTACTCAGGGAGCATTCTCCTCCCTCTCTTTATCTCTGGGTCTCGGTCTTTCTCTCATGTTCCATGAAAGTTTCATTACTCTGCAAGGTCTTTCTTCTATTTCCTGGCACTTTAGCAGAGGACCCAAGGACTAGTCTTGAGAATGGAAGGAAGTAGTCTCATAGGTTAAATCTTTAATTTGACTGGTGAGGAAACTGATGAAGCTGAAATTTTGGGAATAACTTGTTTTATGTCCCACGGTGTGTGAACCATAAGCCCAGGAAGAGGACTGTTTTGTGACTCTTAGGCAAGTGTCTCTCCGTCCCTTTCCTCCCCTTCCCATGGCCTGTCCATCTCTCTCCTCCTCCCCTTCCTTCCTCTCTCTCCCTCTCCCCTTCCCCTCCTGTTTACCCTCTCCCTCCCCGACTCCAGCCCCTCAGAAGTATGCTGGGTCTGAAGGTAGAGACACAAAACCCTTTTCCTCTGGAAGCTCACTTTTACTTTGGAAGGCAGAACCATTTTTTAAGAAACTCAGGATTTCTTTACTACAGAAAATGCACATTTAAAAAGTTAGTTTTCTTTCTAAAGGAAAGAAAAGGGAGGGCCGTTCAGCTCCTAGGGGAAGGCACATCTACCTATGCAGTGTGCCATGCCTTCAAGCTGTAGTGCTTTTGAATAGCTATTTAGTTGACTCATATGTAAATGATATTTTGTCCTCCCTTGTTGCCTCGGCCCCCACTATTGACAATAATTTGATGGGATGTTTTTTGCTTTTTATCTATTTTCCAAGTTTTCATGGTCTGTTTGTAATAGTGTTTTTGGTTCTTTGCACTACTTTAAATTAAGTTTCTCTTATGGGTCTTTTTATACCTGAATACTGTTCAGTTATTTGATGACATAGTTGTAAATCCTCAATAAAAAGATCTTTAATAATCAGTTGGCATTTATTTAATATACCACCCATCTTATTAAATCTAACTTCTTAGATTTAATAGGACAGTTTATTGTATTTTCACTTCGGAATAGTGATGCTATAGTTATGCTTGAGAAGGCACTTTCATTATAAACTCCTGTTTTTAGGCACTTATAATTTTCTCAAGTAGCACATTTATTTCAATGTGCAATCATTTTCTGTTCTCTTCTCCCTCCCTGTTTCCATTTGTATCATTTTTCTCATTTTTTTAAAGTTTAATAAGGAAATGTATCTTAAACTTCAGGGAGAAGAGCTGTGTCATTGGCGGAGAATAGCTGAGCAAAGCTGCCAGCCTCTTGAAATCCAGCTTCTTGTGCCTGCAGTCAACTTGATGCAAATGTTGGGGAAGGAGGCTGCTAGCCCCAGGATTAGGCTCCCACAGTGGGGGCAATGTTCTCCCCAGGGCTTTCAAATGCTTTGGTGGGGGAGGGTGTTAAACATTCCCCAGC
Source organism: Prionailurus viverrinus (assembly GCF_022837055.1). Taxonomy (NCBI): domain Eukaryota; kingdom Metazoa; phylum Chordata; class Mammalia; order Carnivora; family Felidae; genus Prionailurus; species Prionailurus viverrinus. Next base: position 78,632,769 of record NC_062563.1, on the reverse strand, counting down.
TTTTGCCAGCAGTAGGAAACTGAGGGACTGAACAGGCAGGAAACTGAGGGACTGAATAGGCAGGAAACAGACCAGAATGGGCTAGAATGGAGACAGACCCCCAAAATCCTCACCTGGTGCTTTCCCTTTCCACCCCACTCATGGTAGAATGGGGGCTGTGCTCCCTTGTCTGGACCCTTTACACAGGTTGTCTCCCCTTGCTCACTCTTCGCCTGGTTAACACTGACTCATCCTTCAGATCGCAGCACCTCCTCAAAGATGTCTGTCATAACCATGTAGGCTGAGTTTGGTTCCCATGTTATATATCTTGTAGTATGGGGATTCTTTGCTTTAGAGCACATGTATCATTTCCAGGTATTATGATCTGTCGTACACTGGAATAGGCTCATGCTGTCTTATGAGAGCTGACTGTGTGCATCTCCTCCCAACTCCATGCTTATCTTGGCAGCCTGAAATTAATCATGGTGGGAATTTTTCCGTCAAAGAAATTGGCAAATGCTACAAATCAGAGTTCACTCTTTCCCTCTCCTCCAGAGAGCTGGTTTTAAAACATGTACCAGCATACAGCTTACGTGAGGATTTGTGAAACCTCTCCTCTCTACTAAACTGTAAACTCCATGAGAACGGGGCTTTGTCTGTTTTGGTCTGTGTTGTATTCCCCTCACAGTGTCTGGGATATAGTACGTGATCAAAGGACTGAGTTTATAAAGAGGTTTGGGAATAGACAAAGTCTTAATTTAAGCAAAGAGCTGAGCCACTCAAAGGATCTTAATCTCGCAAGATCAGGGTTCTCCATGATTTACCTCTAATAGTAATTCATTCTGCATCAGGATCTGGCTTCCTAAGAAAAGGAAGATTGTTCGATATTTAATTGGTTCCATTAATGAAATGATTCATCAGGAAGCCCTTGAAACTGTTTAGCCAGGTGCAGCAGGGATAATTCTGTTTAGGCAGGGGCAGAGGCTGGATAATACACTCTGCCTCTTTTGAATTTATTTCATTCAAGAAGTTCTCTTGTGTTCTACTAGATAGCTGCTTCCATGGGCTGACTCCACGGGTTTTATGTTCCTGATTCTGAGAGAATGAGAGAATGAGACATTTTGCTTCTGCCTCCTTACATGCTCCTACCTAGGCAGTCACTATCCCTTTAGGAGCTTTTGGTATCTAGTGAAATGAGGTCTGAACATGAAGTCAGAGAGATCATGGTTCAAATTGTCTGTGCTGTTGTTTGTAGCCTTGGAAATTAATTCCATTCTTGGAGCATGAGTATCATCATGCCTAAAGTATGATATATTACAAAACTGTTAAATTACATGAGATTTAACAGTGTGTGAAGTTGCTTGACAAAAGTAAAGATTATCATTAATTTTCAAACTTTTCCATCTTTTCTCCTAGACCTGGGCTGTGACTTTGTTGATAGTTGAGGAATGGAAGACAGAGGGGTTGGAAATACATAAGAATCACACAGGTAGCTTAGGTGGGGTGAGTGAAACATAATTAACATTAGTGATTAATTAAAAACATTTTCTGTCAAGAGCTTTGCATTCTGTAATAGAGGGCTAAGTAGTTTGGACAACTATCCCACTGAGAACAACTAGAAAGGCTGGAAAAAGTGTGACAAACATCTATTGAAAGGCATAGTGGAGCTGATAAGACAATGCGAACTAATAGGGACAAGACCTGGGAGAATAAGGAAACCTAGACAAGTAAGGCTGGTGTTTGGAACAATGTTCCCAGCAGCAGCTATTGGAATTCTGGAAGAGGTTACCAGGCTCTGAGGCTGAGAAGCCCCACACAGATCCTGAAATTCTGACAACATTAGAGGGAATATTTGAGTTCAGGGACTGCAACGGAACGAGAACCCTGGAAAAATGGCAGGCTTTCAACTGCGTTAAGATTAAGCTGATTTTATACTTATTTGCAGGGACTAAAACCCAGCTTCAAACCATCTCAGTCTCCAATTGGAATAAGATGGCTGGGAATGCTAATGTTCTTAGCCATCTTTCATAAAGGTAATATAAATCCTCTCTGGAGGAAATGTTATACTCCTGATCCTGAAATTTGTACAATAATTTTTTATATGCTGTGTTATGCACTCAAGCAAAAATAGTCAAGCATATAAAAATATAAGATAATGTGATAAGAAATCAGGAGAAACAATATATAATATAAACAGACCAGAGAGGATTCAGATACTTATCAAATATGAATTTTCAAATAACCACGATACATTGATATATCCAAGGAAATAAAAGAAAAAATTGAGAATTTAGGGTATCAACCAAACACATACATATATACACATGTACATATGTACACACATATTCTAGAACTTAAAAGGCAATGGAAATTAAAAACTCAGTGGATGGGTTAGCAGTGAATAGACACAGAGGAAGAGAGAATAAAAAAACTGTAGTATCAGTCAAAAGAAAATAGTCACAATAAAGTGTTGGGTATAAAAGAAGGAAATGGGGAAAAGAGAAAAAAAAAGGGATAATGACAGAAGATGTAATATGTATAATTGGAATCCTGGCAGAACAGGAAGGAGAGGGTTGGGTAAAAGCATTGTTCTAAGAGACCATGGCTGAGACTTTACCAAAACTAATGAAAGATATCAAGTCATATTAATGAAGCGCTCTGAACCTGAAGCAGAACAAATATAGTAAAATTGTTTGCAGTATTAAACTCTGGAAACAGAAGACAGTGAGAAAATCTTAAGAGTAGTCAGAGAGAAAAGAGCAATGAGATTAACAATAGACTTTTCAACAATGATAATGGAAGCCAGTAGTTCATGAATGATAAGTTAAGAGCACTGAAAAAAAGTGGCAACTTAGAATTCTATACCAGTGAGAATATCCTAAAAAATGGTGGCAGAGTGGAAATATTTTTGGAGAAACAAAAACTGAAAGATTGTGTCATTGACATATCTATTCTAAGGGAAAGCATAAAATATTTTATATTATAGTGATTTTATATTAAATAGTGGGAATGTAGAGGAAATGGAAAGGGTAAATATGTGGATATATATAAATAAATAGTAACTATGAAATAATGTCATGAAGGAAGAATAAATACATATATGGAATTAAAATGCACTAAGTGGCATATAAATTTGGGGGATTAATGGAGTTAAAAGTATTTGGGGGCACTTGAATTGCCCAGGAACAAGTGAAAGTCTGAATTTACATTAAAAGTTGATAAGTGAAGAACGTATATTTTTATCTCTAAGAAGCTACTAAATAAAATACATATACTCACACTAAAAGAACACATAACAAAATAATAAAAGGAGTCTGGAATAAATAGATATACTCAGTGAATCCAAAGGAGACAACAAATGATAGAAAAAGAACATATAAAAATAGAACAGTTGTAGGAAGAGGTAAATAGGAAGATCACAGATCTAAACTCAAATATATCAGTAATTACACTAAATATACACAGATCAAATGCACCAACTGAAGAAATGTAAATTGTCAGATTAAATAAAAAACAAACCCAACTATATGCTGCTTATAGAGACACAACATGAATATATGGATACAGAAATGTTCAAAATTGAAAGATAGGGAAACACAAAAAGAAAGCTGATAAAGCCATGAAGACCTTAAGACAAAATACTACTAAAGATGAAAATGGGCACATAATGGCAAAATAACTGTTTCATTACAAGATATAACAGATCCAAATTCATGGCTACCTAGTAGATAATCTCCAAATACATAAAACAATCTCCAAATATATACAACAGTTCAAAGGTAATCCAGAGCAAATATATACAACAGTTCAAAGGTAATATAGAGCCTCTAAACAGCATTATTAACCAAATTGACCTAATTGCAACATAGAGAACACTGTAGCCAACAAATTTTTTTTTGTTTATTTATTTATTTTGATGGGGGGAGGGGCAGAGAGAAAGTGAGAGAGAGAATCCCAAGCAGAGTCAGTTGCTGTCAGGAAGGAGCCCAATGTGGGACTCGATCCTAGGAACCGAGAGATCATGACTTGAACTGAAATCAAGAGTTGGATGCTTAACTGACGGAGCTACCCAGGTGCCCCGCTAACATTTTCTTTTATTATAAAATTATGCATACATAAAATTTATCGTTTTAACTATTCTTACACTTATGGTGGCTCAGTGGTATTAAATATATTCACATTTGTGTGCAGCCATTACCACTATCCATCTCCACCAACTTGTTTTTAAATTCACAGAGAACATATACCAAAAATCATTATATACTGGCTGATAAGGCAAGTCTGAACAAATTCCCAAAGGACTGAAATACCTAATTTATTCTCTGACCAGTTGAAATTAAGCTAGAAATCAGTGACAACTAGGTAACTTAAAAATCCCCAAATGCTTGAAAATTAAGCAGTGTACTTTTTAATAACTCTTATGTTAAGGAAATAATCACAATAAAAATTTAAAAACTATTTTGAACTGAATGATAAGGCAAATACCACATACCAAAACTTTTGTGATACGGCTAAAGGTGCGATTAGAGAAGTATACAAGAAATACTTATAGGAAAAGAAAAAAAAGGCTGAAAAATCAACAGTTTGAGTATTCATTTCAGGAAGTTAGAAAAACACCAGCAAACTAGACCCCAAAAAGGAAAAGGAGGGAGACAGTATAGATAAGATCAAAGAGTTAATAAATTAGAACACACATACCTAATAGAGAAATTCAAAAAATCAAGAGTTGGTTCTCTGAAAGATTGTAAACTGATTAGCTACAAGTCAGACTGATTAAGAAAAAGTGGGGAAGGCACAAATTACCCATACAAGGAATAAATAATGTATTTCATACAGATGCTATGGATATCAAAAGAGTTATCAAGAGTAAATTAAAGAAATTTTATGTCAAAAATTCTGAAATTTCTATGAAGTGGGAAAATTCTGAATAAAATATAATATATCAGAATTATAAGAAATATAGCCATTAAAGAAATTTAATTTGGAATTAATAATGTTACACAAAGAAATTTTCATGCCCACATGACCTCACAAATTATATGAATCCTTTTAAAGTCATTGAAATTCATTTTAGATTCCAGAATATGGTCTATCTTCGTAAATGTTTTCTGTGTGTGTTTTTTTTAATTATGGTTAAAAGATGCATAACAAAGACTTCCGTCTAAACCATTTCTGAGCATACAGTTCAATAGTGTTAAGTGTATTCACACTGTTGGGTAGAAATCTTCAGAACGTTTTCATTTTGCAAAACTGAAACTCGGGCCACCTGGGTGGCTCAGTAGATTGAGCTTCTGACTTTGGCTCAGGTCATGATCTCGCAATTCGTGAGTTCGAGCCCCACGTTGGTCTCTCTGCTGTCAGCACAGCACAGCACCTGCTTTGGATTCTCTATCCCCTTCTCTCTCTGCCCCTCCCCTGATCAATCTCTCTCTCTCTCTCCCCAAAATAAATAAACACTAAAAGAAAACAAAAAACCAAAACCCCTATACCTATGAAACAATTCCTTATTTCCTTCTTACTCCACACTCTGTCAACCACTATTCTGTTTTCTGTTTCCATCATTTTGACTGCTTGAGATACCTCATATGAGTGGATCACAAATTTGTGTCTTGGTGACTGGTTTATTTTACTTGGCATGCGTCAGAATTTCCTTTTTAAGGCTGAATAGTATTCCATCATATGTAGATACTGCATTTTTTAAAAAATCCATTCTTCTGTCAACGGGTACTTGGGTTGCTTCCACCTCTTGGCTGATTTGAATACTACTGCGATGAACATGGCTGTGCAAATATCTCTTTGAGATCCTGCTTTCAGTTTTTTTGGATATATACCCAGAAGTGGAATTGCAGGATTATGTAGTGATTCTTTTTTTAACTTCCTGAGAAGCTGCCATACTATTTTTCACAGTGGCTGCACCACTTTATATTCTTACCAACAGTACACAGCATTCAGATTTGTCCAAATCCTCACCAAGACTTTGAAGCAAAATTATTTATAGTAGCCATTTTAATGGGTGTGAAGTGATAGCTCATTGTGGTTTTAATTTGCATTTTCCTCATGTTTAATGATGTTGAGCACCTTTTCTTATGCTTGTTGGGCATTTGTATATTGTCTTTTGAGAAATGTCTAAGTCCTTTGCTTATGTTTTAATTGAAGTATTTTTTTGTTGAGTTGTAAAAGTTCTTTGTATATTTCCTTACTATTATCCTCTTATCAGATATATGATTTGAAAATACAATCTCTCATTCCACAGGTTGCTTTTTCACTCTGTTGGTTGTGTCCTTTGATGCACAGGTTCTAATTTTAATGTAGTCCAATTTGTCTGTGTTCACTTTTCTTGTTAGTACTTTTGGTGTCATAGCCAGTAAGTCCTTGCCAAATCTAATGTCATGAGGCTTTCACACTGTGTTTTTTCCCAAGAATTTTATACATTTCATAAAATGTTCATACATTTAGGTTTTTGATTCATTTTGAATTAATTTTTGTATTTGTTGTAAGGGTGTAGCTTCATTCTTTCACATGTCAGTATTCAGTTTTCATTATTTGTTGAAGAGATTTTCCTTTCCTTCATTGAATAGTCTTGGCACTCTTGTCAAAAATCATTTGACCCATTATACAAATGTTATTTCTGGGCTTTTTGTTGTATTCTATTGGTCTGTCTATCTTTATACCAGTACCACACCATTTTTACAGTAGCCTTCTAGTATGTTTTGAAATCAGGAAATGTGATACCTCCAACTTTGCTCTTCTTTTTCAAGAGTGTTTTGCATATTCAGGGTTCTTGAGATTTCATATGAGATTTAGAAAATATTTTTTGTTTTCTGCAAAAAAAAATTGTATTTGGATTTTGATAGGGGTTGCATTCAGTCTGTAGATTGCTTTGGGTAGTTTTGACATTTTAACAGTACTGTCTTCCAATCCATGAACATGGGATATCTTTCCATTTATTTGTGTCTTCTTGCATTTCTTTAGGTAACATTTTACAGTTTTCAGTACAAGTCTTATGCTTCTTTAATTAAGTTTATTCTTAAATTTTTTATTCATTTTGATGCTATTGTAAATGATTGCTAATTTCCTTTCAGATTATTCATTATTAGTGTATTGAAAAGCAACTGATTCTTAAATATTGATTTTGTATCCTGCAACATTGCTAAATTCATTTATTGGTTCTAAAAGTATTTTTGTTTTGTTTTTGTTTTTGTGAAATCCTTAGAGTTTTCTACGTATAAAGTTACACTGTTAGTGAACAGAAATAATTTTACTTCTTCCTTTCCAATTTGGACACATTTTATTTCTTTTTCTTGATTAATTGCTGTATTTTGGACTTCCATTACAATGTTAATAGAAGTGGTGAAGCCAAATATCCTTTTCTTATTTCTGATTTTAGAGCAAAAACTTTTCAATCTGTAATCATTGAATATGTTGTTAGTTGTGGATTTTTCACATAAGGCCTTTATTCTGTTAAGGTAGTCTCCTTCTATCCCTAGTTTGTTGAATGATATTCCATATGCTTTTGAAAGGAATGTGTATTTTGCTGTGGGTGGACTGTTGTATAAATATGAATTAGGTCAGACTGGTTGATTATATTTTTCTGTTCTTTATACTTAATGATTCTACTTTTTAAAAATCAGTTATTGGGGCACCTGGGTGGCTCAGTCGGTTAAGCATCCGACTTCAGCTCAGGTCATGATCTCATACTCTGTGAGTTCGAGCCCCGCCTCAGGCTCTGTGCTGACAGCTCAGAGCCTGGAGCCTGCTTCAGATTCTGTGTCTCCCTTTCTCTGACCCTCCCTCGTTCATGCTCTGTATTTCTCTGTCTCAAAAATAAGTAAACATTAAAAAATTTTTTTCATAAAAAAATAAAAATAAAAATCAGTTATTGATAAGAGGGTTGAAATTTTGACAGTAATTGTTATTTTTTGTATTTCTCCTTTCATCTATCAATTTTACTTTAGATATTTTGAAGTTTTGTTATTAAGCTCCTAAGTGTTTAAGATTATTATGTTCCTTTGTTGAATTTACCCCTTTATCATTATGAAATGACCCTCTCAATCTGTGGTAACATTCTTTGCTCTGAAATCTACATTGTTCAATACTAATGTGGCTACTCCCACTTTATTTAGTGTAGTATATTTTTTCCATCTCTTTACTTTTAACCTTTTTGTATCTTTGTGTTTAAAGGAAGTTCCTTGTCAGACCATAGTTGAGAATGAATCCTGAGCAGTGAGTGAAGATATGGGACAAAAGAATAAGCAAAAGAAGGGGTTTTCCATTAATTTGTAAATATCTAAACCAGTCTTTCAGAATGAAGCTTTTATTCTATTTCTATAACGTCACGTTTAGGGAAGAAGAAAGTGGCCAGATTAAGGGAACCTCATAGTGAGGGATAGAGACTAGATTCAGGGGAAATTGAAAAAATCCACAAATATAAATCTGAGCCTGTTTCCAGACTGCAACTGAAATTGAACTGTTTGCACCTCAGAAATGTCTCAGTATAATGGATGCTAATCTTTGCATCTCTACCATTTCAGATTCTGCCATGTTTTTAGTGCACTAAAGCTCCACTTCAGTGCGTATGAGTCATTTAGAAAGTAGTAGGAATGTTTGGCAGAATGCAGGCTAACACCCTGACCAACACCTCTGATTGGAATTTAAAAAAGCTACATGAAATAGACATTTTTAATGTTCTGCAGCAATGGCATAAGAGGAAGGAATATGTAGAGGCCAAAGAGAAGAGATAGTGGGAAATATAACAGGTAAATGAGTACCATCAATACTGACTTGTGCCCTGAGAGTTTCTGCTGAGCCCTAATGACCCCGCATTTTGACTTAACATTGAAAAGAAGCATGGGAAGGTGGATGTAAAACCTACCCTCCTTAGTGAAGAAAATTCTAACAGAGTCCCCCCAAATAAATGTAGAACTTCAGAGGGCTGCATTATAAGTATGAAGGTGAATAGAAAAAAATGCAGGAGAACATAGCAAGGATAAAAATCTACCTTTGTTGGGGCACCTTGGTGGCTCAGTTGGTTGAGCATCTGACTCTTGATTTTGGCTCAGGTCCTGATCTCAGGGTTGTGGGATTGAGCCCCAGATTGGACTCCATGCTCAGCATTGCATTGAATCTGCTTGGGACTGACTCTCTCTCACTCTCTCTCTCTCTCTCTCTCTCTCTCTCTCTTTCTCTTTCCCCCTCCCCCTCTCCCCCTTCCCCTCCCTTCCTCCCTCCCTCTCCACACACATTCTCTCCCACACTCGCATGTTCTCTCTCTTTCTGAGAAAAATTTAAAAATTGAAAAAAGATTACCTTGTTGCTGAGCAAAGGTAGGAGGAGGGATATTCCTTGAGAATTAATAACTAATACCTTGCTCTCATGTGAGTTTGAGGTCAGAATTCTTGCTACCTGTATAATCCTCAAAAAAAGTTCAAGTGGGGAATTTAATTAAAAATGGTTCTGGACTAGTAAGAAGCTGGATTTATTTCCTTTTTTCTTTGGAGAAAAACAACTATAATTCATGCCTAAAATATCCTAAAGATGAAGTTGCAAAGCAATTAAAAAGCCCAGTCAAAAACCATAAAACATACAGGGAAGCAAGGTACCATGAATAAAGGCTGGTGGAAATAACTGAAGGCAAAGTCAAACTTGTAAAATATTCAGTTATTGCAATTATTAGATTCAGAATTTAAATTAACAATGTTCAATATATTTAATGAAATAAAAGGAAAGCCTGAAAATAAAGGCAAGAAACTGTAAAGCATGACCAAAATGATTCAAATAAAATAGTCAAATTGAATTTCCAGAGAAGAAAAATTTAATAATTGAAACTTAAAGCTCACTGGCTAGGTTCAAGAGCAAGGTAGACAGAGCTAAATAGAGATTTAGTGAACTAGAAGAGGCAGCAATAACAATAGCAGACTAAGCATACAGACCTGGGAGATGGACATGGGTATGAAAAAGAGGGGTTAAGAGAGATGCAGGATGGAGTTAGAGGGTCTAACATATATCTGATCAGAAATCTAGATAGTTATTATAGGAGGAGTGGAAAAGAGTCAACATATGAAGTGGATAATTACTGACTGAGAGCTTTTCTGAATTACATAGTACAAATTCTCAGAACCAGACAGCCTAACATATAAATGTCAAGGAGGATAAAAATAAATCTACACCAGATAGAAAAATTACAAAACTGCAAAGACAAAGGAAAGATCTTAAAAACAGCCAGAGAGAAATGACACATTACCTAAAAAAGATGCTATTTAGACTTTTCAGCAGCAACAATAGAATATGTTGGAATATTACATCTATGTGCTGAAAGAAGAGAACTCTCAGTATAGAGTTGTATGTAGAGAAAATCTTGAAGAATAAAGCCTAAATAAGAACATTTCTGACAAATATAACTAAACAACAGACAGCCTCATTTAAGGCTATCCTGAAGGTTAAACTTCAGGTAAAAGGAAAATTATCCTAGGTAGAAGGCCTGGAATGAAGGAAGGAATCATAAGCAAAGATCACTATATGTAGGTGGGCACACTAAGCAAACACTGTATAAAAATAATGTCTGCTATTTTTTTGGGGGTGATAAATAGAATATAACCAAAACAGTTAAGAATTGGGATGGGGAATCAAACAAAAATGTCCTGGATCCTTGAGATTCTTGGGAAGGATAGTGAGCTTCTGATTTTGGCCATTTAAATATGTATGTTAAAACTGCTCGGGTAATCACAGAAAGAGAAAATGTGGTGCATATAGCATATAGCTTTCAAACAAATGGTGGAAATTGAGTGAGAGAAAGAGACTTAATCTAAAAACATGGAATAGAAGAAAATTTTAAAAGAGATCCAGAAAATTTAGAAATAAATCTAAATATAACAGTAATCATTCTAAATGTGAGTAAGCCAAAGTCTCCAATCAGAAATCAAAGGTTTAAGACTGATTTAAAAAATTAAACTAAATGCTATTTATAAAAGGTACACTTAAAACATAAGCACACAGAAAGATTGAAAGATACTTCATGCAAATTCTAATGAAAATAAATCTGAGATCACTATGTTAATTTCAGATAAAAATATTACTAGAGAGAGAGAGTCATCACATGATGATAAAAATTCAAATTGCTAGGAAGACATTACAATGAAAAATGTATCATATCTCTGAAATTTGTATAGCAAAAATAGGAAGAGCTATTAGCTGAAATAGACAAATCTCCCCTAGATTTTGGGATTTTGCATACCTCTCTTAGTAACTGATAAAACAGGGTGAGGAAGTACTAGTAAGGCTATAAGGCTGTGGAAGACTTAAATGACACAGTTAATAAATTTATTTTAATGGATGTACATGGACCACTATAGCCAGCAACTGCACAGCACATGTTTTTTCAAGGACACAAGATGTGTGTGTGTGTGTGTGTGTGTGTGTGTGTGTGTGTGTGTGTGTGATCAGCTACCATTAACTGAGCCCTACAGGAGGTCTCAGCTAGTTTCAATGTGTCATTACTACACAGGCCACATCCTCTGACCACAATGCAATTGTATTATAAAACATTCACATTAACTGGAAAACAGCCATCTGTTTAGAAATTAAGAAACATGTATCCAAGTAAGTCATGTGTCAAAGGAGAAATCACAAATTACTTAGGATTATGTGACAACAAAAGTTCGTATATCAAAACTGTAGGGTATAGCTAATTGAGTACCTACAGAGATATTGATAGCCTTAATATTTGTATGAGAAGACAAGAAAAGCTCAAAATTCTGTCTTCTAAAACTAGATGCTTTTAGAAGACAGAAAAGCCGAGCAGTATAAGCTCCCCAAAAATAGAAGTAAAAAAAGTAATAAAGTTAGCTGTAGAAATGAACAGAATTGAAAACATACAATAGAGAAGATCAACAAAGTGAAAAGTGGATAATCTGAAAACAGCAATAACATAGCATCTCTGGGTGGATTAATCTGTAAATAGAAAGAAGGCAAATTAGATTAGAAACAGAAGAAGGGACAGCTACCAATGCTGTGGAGATAAAAAGATGCCTCCCATGGCGATGTCCCTTGTGAGACCAGGAACACACAGAGGCAATTCATCCTTCAGGGTTTAACTGTCATAGTGTTAAATGCAATATCTCAAGTGGGAGATGCTGCAGGGAACAGGCTGAGTAAACCCAAAGGCAAAAGAGTAGGCAGTGTGGGTGGATTATCTGAGATTTCAGAAGACCTAAAGTTGAACTAGAAGGCTTTGATGACAGATGACACATGACACATGCAGATGGAGACCTGCTGAGAAGCAGTCAGGATGGCAGGAACAAAAGGCATGGTGGCAAGCTTAGAGTCAAGTAATTGGGGAGCTAGGAGAGACTCTTGTTCCACAGGCATGGGCAGGGAAGGGGTAAAGGGTGAAAAGAATGGGTAAAAGGTTGAAATTCAGACAGGTGTCTAGAGCTTGGGAAATCTTTAGTTTTTCACACTTTCTGTTTGGGATCTTGGCACCCAGCTGCTGCTGCTGGGCCCGCACTGCCCTCTTGGTATTCCTTCTTGAAATGCCACCACCCCTGTGGTATTATTGCTCACAGGGAGAACCTCCAAATCCAGGAGCATAAAGAGCTATTCTCACTCCCAGTGGTGTATGAAAACCCAAATACTGACCTCCCTTTCAGAAGCCTTAAATGAATTCCTTGACTTCCTTTATTCTCACTTCCCATTCTTATGTTTTTTTCCTCCTTCTTTCCCTGCTTCCTTCCCTTCCCCTCTTTTTCCCATCCTTCCTTTCTCCTTTCCTCCCTCCTTTTCTCCCTCGTTGCCTCACACTCCATTCTTTCCCTCACACCCCAAACATTTGCTGAGTTCTCACTATGGTGTATATCAGGGATCAGCAAACTTTTTCTGTAAAAGACTAGCTAGTAAATATTATAGGCTTTGGGGGCCATGCCATCTCTGTGACAACTACTCAACTCGCTTGTACTATGAAAGCAGCCGCAGAAGATCTATAAACAGATGAGTGTGTCTGGTGTTCCAACAAGATTTATGGGCACTGAAATTTGAATTTCGTGTCATTTTAATAGGTCACAAAACATTATTCTTCTTTTGATTCTTTTCAACCATTTAAAAGTGTAAACAACATTCTTAGGTCACAGGCTACACAAACAGGCAGTAGATCTGTGGGCCATAGGTTAATGATCCCTGGCGTAGAATTCTGGAAATAAAAATAGAGTCTAAATGCCAGCCCTGCCTTTCTGCATCCCTTCTGCTATGGCACAAGTCTGTGACACCTTTGTGTATGAACTCAGGTTAGAATTAAGTGGCAGGAGTAATGATGAGAAAGGTGAGATTATTCCTGGAGGAGGTAGCATTTTTATTGCCCCTTGAAGGATGGTTGAGGTCCCGATGTCTATAATTAGACTTCCCTGATGAGTGACTCCCAGTTTGCATTTCATTTCCCAACTGGAAACCTCAGGTAAGGCACCTGCCTCCTAACTTTGAAAGGCAGGCTGGCTTTCAACTGGCCTGGATTCCTCCCTATCAAAGGTTCCTCCTGTGATTTGGAACCCTTGTGGGATGTGTATGAGTGAGCTTTGCTATTGGGGTCTTTTTCTTAGCTTAGGCAGGAGTTCTCAGTGCCATAGTTTCATGAGCAGGAAGAGTTAGTCCCTGCGTCTAGCTTCTTGTCAAGACCCTATCTAGGAAATCCATTGTGATGGCCTCATCTGGACATGCTACAAAGTCCTTTACATTGGAGCATGACCCGCTGGTGTACAAAAAAGTGGGTTCTGCTTTTCCTGCTTCAGTTTTCCACTTTCTTTCTCTGCCTCTCCTTTCCTTCTTCCTTCAAGCCTTTGCAAAAAGGCCAGGGTACTGAAATATGAATTGATTGTGCAAAACAAACTAAAATTTGCCTGGGGCATAATATACAGATTTTTCATTTATTTCCCTTAACATCTTCCAGTCCTTGAGTGTGTATATAAAGGATAGAAGCCCTAATTTATCACAGTGATCATAAAGAGATGCTGTGGCTTTTGTCTTTGAATTTCTAATGATTAGATGGCATTGTTATTTAGAGCTGGGGCCTGAGGGCTGGGGAAGCTCTGAGAAGGAACCTGGTTCCTGCTGGCATTTTTTATGATGAGAAAGCAGGTCTTCACTTCATCTCCCAAAACTGTCATGTAGCAAAAAAGAACATTGACCTTGAACCTTCAGAACTGGATTAAGATCCCAGCCTGACTACTTGCTATGCTTATTACCTTGGGAAAATTACTTAACCTCATAGAAAGTCAGTTACAGTTACCTATTCTTTAAGATGGAGATAATAATTTTAAATTCATGAAGTTGTTGGGAGAGCACTGTCAGATAACAGATATAAAAGTGCCTTGCCCAGTATGAAATTGGAGAACCTTTCTAGAGTGGACTCCAGATCACCCAAGACTCATCTGAGCTCTCAAGGACATTGCTAGAGAAGGTGATGAATGTCAAAGAAAGTGAAATTATTTCTTGATCTGGTTTAAGATTCTGCTAACAATCTCCCACCTTCCTATTTCTCCTAGTGGAATTTTCCTTAGTCCATCAATGTCTTCTTTCCCCAGGTTGCAACTGCTGTTTGGCTATGGTTTGTTATGTGGTTCACAACATGCTGCCCCAAAATATGGGGCTGTGTGGTACTGAGTATTTTAAGCTGAAGGAATTGGAGAAATGGAAGGTGCAGAATGGATTCTCTGACTTCCCCCTTCTACCCTGAAACAGATCAAAAGACCATCATGTGAGAGGTACCCTCCCTATACCCAGAGGAAAGGAGCATCCTTCTATTTGAAGACAGATATCCTTCTATCTTATGTCCTTATGTGTAGGGACACCAAAAGGGATCCAAACAAACAGGACTTGCTAAATTTCCCTAAGTTTACTACCCTTAACTCATACTCTTTTGTCCTGTCACATTTTTCCATGACTTTCTGCTCTTCACCAAACCTAGTGTAAAAATACCTAGCCTTAACTGCCTCTTTGGGTCTTCAGTTAGTTACGAAGGCTCTTGTGTCACATGAAATTTCTATTAAATTTGTGTGCTTTTCTCCTTTTTTCTGTTTTTGTTAGTTTCATTTTCAGGCCCACCCAGGGACCCTGAGAGGGTCGAGGAAACAGTTTTTCCTCCATTATATCTACAAATTCTAATATTCCTTCCTATATAGCTATCAGTTCATTCTGAAACCCCCTCCCTGTGGCTATATGGAACTTTGGCTCTGTTTTCAAGGCCACTTCCTCTAAGGAATGTCCTATAACTTCAGCTTCTAGGCAGAAAAGGATTGCCACTCTGAGTTGCACCCTTTGGAATATAATCACACAAGGTCTTTTGTTATGTAAGCATTTCTTGAATCTCTGTGTGTGTGTGTGTGTGTGTGTGCATGTGCACGCGCAAGTGTAAATAAATGCTTTGAAATGTATGTTGCTCAGTGCCTAGGCAGTTCTTGGCCAGCAGTTAGTGACTGATAAATAGTTGTTTTATCAAAAGTAAGTTAGGCCATATAGATTGCCTGAATTTGAAGTTTTTCTAGGTCTCTGAGGCCTCTTAGGTTCAGTGGAAGCTCTGAATTTGTTCCATACGAGGCAGGTTTGCAGGAATTGTTAGCAGAGTGTTAGCATGTTTATGTAGATGTTCAGCTCTTTCCATAATCACCTGGACAATGTGCTTAATGCCCTAGGGAAATCAGACCTGAGTTAAGGTTTCTAGAGTGGTCCCCTGTCCCCATCCTAGAGCTGACAGAAAAACCCATCTATAGATATTTAATAGTCCCTGTGGCCCTTCAGGGTCCTTCAAATTAGGTGGCTATCAAGGAATAATTTTAGGTGTTGAATTAAACAGGTCTTTTTTGCAGGTGGATGAGGCTGGTTTACTTTTTCTGGATCCTGAAATAATATTAAAACTCAGGGCATGATATGCTCAGCTACCAGGTGGAGAAGAAGTGGATACACAAATATTTGATTATCTTCTCTTTGAGAAGATTCTGATTGGGCTCTTCTCCCTGGATTAGAGTATCTTTGAGTCAATCTCGCTTTGGGACAGGCCTCTGTGCTCCTGAGGCAGAACTTCTGGGAGCAGCAGCAGAGAACACTGGTCTCTCTTCCTGGAGAAGCTGAGAATGCTTGATTACTCAACAGCTCTCTTAGAAAGTACCTGTGTAACATTCATGGTTGCCTTTGTGAATGTTTTGCCTTCTATGGAGTCTTTTTTTATCAACCAGTGCTTGTCAATCCTGGCTTTGCATCAGAATTACCTGGGGATTTTTTTTGCAGAAACAGAGTTGCCAGGGCCCTACACTCCAGAGATTCTGACCTAATTAGTCTGGGATAGTCTAGGCAGTGATTGTATTTTTGAAAAAAACTTCCCAGATGATTTTTAAATTGCACTGAGGGCTGGGTACCACTGCTCTAGACCAGGGGTCAGCAAACATTTTCTGTAAAGGGCCAGGCAGTAAGTTTTGCAGACCAAAGGGTTCCATCAACAATTAATCAATTCTGTCATTGTAGTGCCACAGTAGTCATGTATAGGTGTGGCTGCATTGCAATAAAACTTTGTTTACCAAAGCAAGTGGTTGGCCAGATTTCGCCTGTGGGCTATAGTTTGCGGGCTCCTACTCTGGAGTCTAGAGTATCACCTTCATGAAGACAAGGCACTGTGCTTATGAAGTTCAACCTTGGGTCCCTGGCATGCGACACTCCATAAATACTTACTAAATTCCATGAGTTTATTGTACTCATGGGGTAATATATGAGAAGGAGACAGAGTGGCTAGCTTTGAGGAAAAATTATAGTATTTTGTATAGAAAATGTTTATAGCTTAAAGATTTGGGACAGTTTCCTGGAAATTCCTGTTGAACTTTGTTAGGTTTTGTTGAACTCTCTAGTGAAACTTTTCCAAAACGGATTCATATTTTATGTGTGTGAGGGAGATAGAGCTACAGAGACAGAGAGAGACAGAAAGAGGGTGAGAAGGAGATTTTCTGTAGTTTCCATTTGCCTGTGCCTATAAAAATATAGAGCAGTGAATAGAATTCCCATAATTAGTGGATCAACCACAAGTCAGTTTATGAAAAATTTGTTGTCCGTTGACTAAACTGCCCAGCCTATTTAGTCAAACCAGTGCAGTGGTAACCTCATGGAAACAAAATGCATCTGAATGGGTTCAGAACATACTAGTTAGAGGAAATATGTATAGGTTCTTTAAGGTTTGCCTTGGTGGTCACGAGGAGCAGGTATCAGCAGTAAATACCTATGGGCAGTTGACCAACCACTGAGTTGGAAGTGGAGGTTCCTCAGATACAATCAAGTGACCCCATGGATAAGAGCGCACAGACAATCGCTATAGAGTAGTTTCAAAACAAAACAAAACAAAACAAAACAAAACAAAACAAAACAAAACAAAACAAAACAAAACACAATAAGTGGGAAATTCCTGCAAAGAAGTCACTCTTGCATCTAGATGCATAGCAGTCTTGGCCAGGCATCCATTTTTGCTTTTCCTCTTTGGTCAAATGCATCAGTCTTCTTTTTAATCCAAGTCTATTTATCAGTTGTAATACAGAGACATCCTTTATGTGAATTGGCTCTTCTCTCCCAACAGGAGCTTAGGATTCCTAAATTCTGGTGTCCTGAATGTGGAAATGACACTGTGTGTGAATGGTTGTGTGACACCAGCATCCTGGGCCTCAACAAGTCTTTAGAAGGAGTACATAATACCTAGGAATGTCTAACTAATGGGGACTGCCTTTCTGCAGCCTGCAGGCACAGTGCAGAACATTTCATCTAAAACCCTTCCTTGACTTTGGTTGGAGACTTTGCACACATAATGATCTGTGGGCTCAAATGGCCTCTGGAAAGAGTCTCCTGCTGTGGGACACTGGTGTGGACACAACACAGAGAGGAGGAAGGCAGTGCAGCAAAGTCATGTTTATGAGCAGTGGGTCACTGTACATTATGTGATCATAGTGATCTGTTATTAGCAGAAGGCTTATCAGAACAAAAGGGAACATATCTATGGCAGAGCAGCAGGGAGAGGATTTTAAAGTTTTGATGGAAAACTAAAATTGCTTGGGAAAATATAAATTGTTTTCCTTTCTCCACATGTGACTTTTAAATTGAATTTCTTTTAGGCAAGAATGTATTGTTTTACCCAGGACAGAACATGGAGGGGTCTGAATTTTTAAGCTCCCGACATTTCTTTGTATGATTGTTAATGCAAGCCCCTTGGGAAACACGCTTTTCTATGCATGTGTCCTGTATTGTCTTTTCCTTTCCCTCCTCCTCCCACCCCTTCTCCTTACTGCAGAGGTAGCGATCTTCCTGCTATTAGCAAGATGTCTATTATAGTGTCATTAAAAAAGCCATAGTCAGTGCAAGGAATGACTCATGTCATGGAGGACTTAATAATTCACTGTAATAAAAGTATAAAGTTTTATGATAAACCACTCTCAGGGGAGTTAAATATAATCCTTGGCGGGTCACACACTGACTACAAAGCTTACATTTGTAATGGTAATTTGAATTTACTACATTGCCTTTAGTTTTTAAGCGTTTGTGTGTCATTAGACCTTATAAATTGATTTATATATTTCAACTCCAGTATAATTCTGCATAAAGGTACAATAAATTTTATGGATTGGAGATATGGCATCTAAAACATTTTAATAAAATTATTGTTCTAAATTCACTTAAATGGCATTGATGAAAAGCTGCAGCAAAGATGCCAACGTTTCAAAACTTTCATGAAGTGGATGAGGTGGGAGTGACAGCTGCAGGTGGGGTGCTGTGGGATGTAATTCCTCAAGTCCTTCTCCTTGATTTGTGAGCAAAGAGGGACCTCTGGGGCTGTTCTGGAAAGGGTGCCCACTGCCACTCGGCCTGCCGTGGGGGGATATCAAAGCTCTGGGTAATGCACTGATGATGAATTTGCAGGAGAGGGGAGCTTGTTGAATCCCTCAAAAGGACCTGCCTGTTATTTGTGGAACCAGACGGAATTCTGTCTTTCTAAGGAAACCAAAAGAAGCTTGTCCAAACCAGCAGCTTTCCCACCAGGAATCGAGAGCAGATCACCCATTGCTTAATTTATTTTCTCCTCCAATTTTTGAAGGAAAGGCATTCAGAAGAAAATAACAACAAAACCTGCTTGGAGAGTGTGATGGGAGGGGGGCCGCTCTGGTGCCCCCCCCCCCCACGCCCTCCCCCTCGCCCCCGGTCTCAGCCTCCGTACTTTTGAGGAATGTCTGTCAGCCACACTCTACCTTTTGCTCTGTTATCAGAAAAATAAAGGTCAAATAAACTGGATTATGAAAAATGAAAACTAAAACCGAGAAAAACAAAATCTTGTTTATTTCACAGGCTTAGATCCAAATGGCACAAACTCAAGCTATTGAAAGGAAAGGAGGGAACCGCCCCTCCCCCACTCCTCCCACCCTCACCCCGGAATCCTCCTATTAACTTTTCACTTTTTCTCATTGGTATTATTTCAACTAGCCAGCTAGGAGTGAGTTGTGATTAATTGTATTTTCCTTTTGACTTTGCAGATTCAGGGGCGATTGCTCACTGGCTCCCGTCCTGTGAGAACTTTGTTTACATTTGGCAGTGTGCTTTTAAGTCACTGCAAGCAGCGCCGAATTTGGCTAAAAATACTTGATAAACTATACCGTCTGTTTTAGGCTTTCGATAATCACCGGCTTTTTTTTTTTCTTTTTTGAATGCAGCTTCCCCCAAAGCTGGTATAATTTCAGTGCAGATCTTCAAAACCCCTTTTGTCTAACCCTGTGTATAGGCTTTCCCATAAAGAAACTTAAAGGTCCAGGTCCTCTCTGGTGGGAGGTTCTCATCGTATTCCCTGTAGCCCTTGCACATTAAAAAGCTTTATCCCCTCATCCAGAGCAGGTTTTGTTTTTTGTTTTTTGTTTTTTGTCTTTTTTGTCTTTTTTTTTTTTTTTTTTTTTTTTTCTGGGAAAGCACCGAGGTAAACCTCTAGGGGCCCTCAGGACTCAGTGGGTGTGTCACTATTAAATGACCCAGCCAGCTGGACAGGTGGAGGTACTATTTACTGGAAATATATTAAAAGTGTCTTGGGAAATGATTCTTAAAAATGTTCCCACTGCTGGTGTGATGCAGATTAGAACCCCAGTGTGCAACTGAGAAAAATTAAATTGTAACAAGAAACCCCTGATGGTACACTGATGGCTTGTGGGGAGGAGGGTTGAATTCAAGGAACTAAAGGGAGAAAATTCAGCCTGACTTTCTGCCCCAGGGCCCCAGTGAGGCCTGTCTGCCCAGGGCACGGAGCTGGAGGGGGCCTGAGGAGGCTGGGGAGCCTCCCTCTGACAACTGACATCTGTGTGCACTTCCCAGGTAGTGGAGGTGTCACTCTGCATTCTTCTGTCTCTTGACCCTGCCCCTTGGTGACATCCCAAGGGAGCCAGAGAAGCCTTACGCATAGACAAATTTGGCAGCCACTTACATAATGTGATTTGTGCAGAGGAAAAAGTTTTCTGGCTGGCATGGCCACCTTTCAACTTGTTTTTTTCCCCAAAGCAAGGACTCTCCAAGAATCCCTATTTCAAATGCAAATGGCCCAGGGAAAGGGAATAGACATTCATCAGTCATCAACACACCACAGTGAGAATGAGTGTCATCAGAATTTAGCAAGCTGAACAATCAGGACCTAAAAAGTGGAACCAGCACATAGGAATTTTGATGAGAAGAGAGAATTTCTTTGTGGAGTTGCTTAAGGCAAGCAAGCCAGAGTGGTACACTGCAAGGTGGGGGGAGTGATGCTGGGGTCCTCTGAACGGTGGAGAAGACTAGGGGTGAAGGAGGTGCAAAGAATGGAGAAAGAGACTGTATAAATGAGATGTGGAAGAGCATCAAAGTGAATTGGCCAGCCTTGGACTTTGCCTTGAGAAGTTCTACAAATCTTGTCACTTGGAGTGTTGTCCTAGAACTCTCCTCTAGTATCTCCGGAATTTTCTTAGCCCATTGGCAGATGGCCCTGGGTCGATTAAACACTAAAATGAAACAAAAGTTTATGAAACATATGTGACAAATGTAAAAATATGCAAAACACTTTCACGTATGCCCCTTTGATCATTTTCATCTTCAGTCTGGCACATAGTAGATGGTTAATAAATATTCAGATGACTTGAATACTTGGAACAGGTGTTAATAGCATTTGCATTTTATGGACGAGGAAACTGAGTTTCAGAGAGGTTAAGTGAGTTGCCCAAGATCAGGCAACTAATCAGTGCTGAGTTGCCCAAGATCAGGCAACTAATCAGTGCTGAAGCTTCTTTACTCTTAGTGCCCCCAATTTCGTTAGAGTCCCCTCTTGTGGTATCCCACTTTGGCTTGCGCTCCTTAGGTAGCGCCCAAGCAGTACTTTCTGCTTTGTAATTCTGACTCCCAAGGCCAGTTGTTGTTCTACGTTGCTTCCATGTGAGAATAGTATTGTGTAAGGCTGTGTGCTCCATTTTATTAAACCAGGTCCAAGTAAGAAAAATTGAATATAATTGCGAGGGAAGTCCTTGACCTTTTAATTACAACCTGCTGAGTCTGCTGGACTTCTAGGTCCCCAGCTGCTCAACCAGATACACTTCCAGGCAACTTGAAGCCTTGGACAATATTTTATTTGGAAATAACTCCCATGTCTTAAACTGGGATCAGTGGCCCTTTTCTTCCACCACGATTATTGGGGGCACTGCATGGTCCCCAGAGGGCCAAGGTCAAACATTGATATGACCCAGAAGTAGTTAGTCCTTTCAAAGTGGGATGAGCTGATGGAGAAAATGCCCTCCATATTCGTGAGTGGCAGTCGAAAGCCAGGGACCACAGCGCTGGATGGTATAGGCAAGACTAGGGTGGCATGGTAGAGGAGGAGCTGGGGTGATAATCTCAACATTGGTGAGTGCTTGCATAATTGACTGCTGATGGCGTTTGGAGCCTCAGATTGACTTAAAGGTAGAGATTAGAGATGGTTAAGCTGTATGCAGGTTGCCCAGCCTTGACCACAGAAATCTGTTTCTGTCATTTAATTCCATTCACTGCCCCTGCACCCCCCACCCCCCAACCTAGTCTGGGCCATCCTTGTTGTCTCTGAGATATGAGAGTCACTCTTTGCAGATCCCAGAGTAATCTAGTGGCTGTTTGAATGAGATTCTCTGCATCATTGTCTCTTTTTTATTATGGACTCAGTTTTATCCCAAAACATTCACAGATATTTCTCAAACACTCCAGCTGAGCCACAAGGATGACATTTCTTAGGATTACTATTTCTTTGAATACACTGTGGCTTAATTATTTCATGTTGCTTCGTTTGAAGTATTATAAGTCACATTTTCTTCCTTTTTTTTTTTCCCACTCCATCATGTATGTGTGTGCGTAGGTGTGTCTATAATGTGTAACAACTGAATGTGTGTGGAGGAAGAAAGTGTGTGACCCTCTAGGCCCGCACCACCCCACAGTTGGAGCTATTAGCCACTTACATGCACAATTAACCAGCTGATTCTTAGATTGAAGGCTGAGGGAGCTAATTACAGGTACAAAAATTGCACCCAGATAAAAAGAGGTTGCTCTGGAAATTTAATCTTTAAGCCTTCTTCTTCAGGGTGAGTAGGTAGTATGTATGTATGTATGTATGTACATATATATGTATATACGTTTTTATTTTAGGCTGACTCATCTCCCTGGTTTACTTCATCATAATTACTAATGTCATCCAGTGGAATCCCCTATTTTGTCATAAATAGCTACTACCAAATCACATTCCATTTAAGTTCTGGCACAAAGGTCTGTCACACACTCTTTGTCTCTTTATCTTAAATCTAGAATCCTGCAGTGATTTATAGGAAAAATACGAATAGTGTGTAGGTGTGTGTATGTGTGTGTATGTTGAGTATCTTATTAAGAAGTATCTCTTGGAAGGGATTCATATTTATTGATAGCCTATACCTTGTATGGGGGACCTTCATTCATTATCTTATTTATCTTATCAATAACCCATTGAGCTTGGTAGGTTATTTCCATTTGATATGTGAGGTTACTGAGGTTCCACAAAGTGAAGTAACCTGCCTAGGGTTATACAACTGGTTTTAGGTGTACTTAATGCCAAATGCTGGCTCTTTGCATTGCTCAACATGACCTTCCAGCTTCATAAACTTCCACGAGTTAGATAGACTCTATTCTTACATCTCTCTGTAGATATGAAATTCTGTAGTCCAAAGCAATTCTCTGGACGTTAGAGCTAGTGGTAGTAAGACTAAACAAATCGGCTCAGACTGCACGTGTTAAACAGACCAAGTAGGCTTCATGTTTTTCACAGTGGCACAATGGCACAATGATGCTGAGGAAACATCGTTGGTGTTTTGTCCTCTGTGCTTCTCTTCCATTTTTCATAACCATTTCTCTGACATTCCTGTCTCATCCTACCTTCTCGATCCCTTGGGATTTTTCCCTTCTCTTAGGATATCCCCATTCAGCTCTGCCCTCCCCAGGTAGTATTTCATGGTCTGGATCTTCCCTGCCCATTCCCATTGGGCTACTTTCAACGGAAGCATAACTCCAGCGTTCCTGCCCATGAGGCTATGCTCTATGTTTTTTAGTTAGTTAACAATAATTCCACAAGAACATGGAGGTTATTAGACGTTAATGGATTAATAAATTATGGTACAGCCACCATCTCCCACTATCAGTTTCCTACTTGGAAAAATGAAGGGGTGGGGCTGAAGAAGCTCTAAGATCCAATATTTTTCAATTTCATTTCCAGTCTATGATCCATGAACCTCCACATGTTATTCTTACATTTTGACAAGGGACTTCCATACATAATGGATCTTAAATTAAATGAGCACTCTTCCCTCTTCTCCTTAAATGGGATGCCCTGAGTTTAACACTTGGTCATCTTCTTTCTTGTGGGGGATCCCCATGATCCCACATGTATGCTAATGACTCCTAAATCTATGTTTCTAATCTGCCTCTGACCTTGAGCACCAGATGTCTATATATAAGTGTCTGCTGGCCATTTCCCTTTGGGTTTTCCACAGTCCCCCCGAATTTAGCTAAATATAGAACAAAAATCATCGTTTTTATAACTCCATTGAGCTGCTCTTCCTTACTTCTTCACTGTTAATGAATAGTGCCACTCTTCTTGTCAGCCATTGGGGAAATTTGCTCATAGTCTTACATTCTCCTCCTTCCTCTCCTTTGCAAGCATGTTTGCATGGTCAAATCCATGTTTATCCTTCATCTTAAGCTTCTCTTTCATCTATCCAATGCCCTTAACTCCCCAGAATGGCCCTTATCAACTTTCTTAGAAATTATCATAATGACAGGTTTCCCCTCACTTAGTGCTATAAAAGCAAATAAGATAAGCAACATGGATGTGTTTTATAAAATTTAAAGTCTAGCATGCTCTATTATGTTGCATTTCTAAAAAGACAGCTGATTCTGGCTTCTTGAGTCTTTGTGCTATTTCCTGTGTCTAAAATGTTCCCCTTTCTTCCCCTCTTCTTTTTAAAATAATACCCATTCCTCAAAGCGTAGCACAGGCTCATGTCTTCCAGAAGGATGATCTAACCATCTCTACCCTCATTAATATGCTTATGCTTCGCCTCCTTGGTCTTAGTTACTTACATTCTTGAACTGCTATTTGACTTTCTAGTTCAGGATCAGGTTGTAAGGTCATTTGAAGGCAGGAGCCATATCTTTATTCTTCTCTAAAGTACATTAGAAGGTGCCCAAAGCACTGGATGGATGGATGGATGGATGGATGGATACTTCAGTGGACCTCTATTTGATTTGTCTTGAGATTATAAATCTGGTCCATGCCATCTATATGAGAAGGATTCCTACATCTTTTTATCACAGAAGTTCAACTATCCAAGCAAGGAACAGTATATGGATCCTGAACCCCTGATTCCACTCAGGGTCAGAGGGAATGAAGCTAGTGGAAATGCCATGAGCCAATAAATTTATGACATCTTTCATGCCTAAAGCTTTTCTTTCTTTCTTTCATGGTGTATCAGTAAGAGGTAGCACAGCCAGGTGCACAGGGTGGGGCAGTGCACAAGGTGAGTCTGCAAGCATAAACAGCAGTGTGCATGCGTTTTTCTAGCAAGCAGATCACAGTTTGTAGTCCATTGTTTCTTTTGCCCACATGGGCGCATTCAGCACTTATCTCCGCAGATGTGGTCAGTGTCCTCTCTTGCTTATCCAGATACACAATTGGACAATAAATGAAACCATGGAAAATCCACAATGCCAGAGGTCTTTGTTCATTGCTGATTTTAAATGAACTTTGATGCATAGCATAAAAAGAGCCATTAGCAGGAGAGCGTGTAAACTACATTAGAAGAGAGAAGAAAATTGTCCAACATTTGGTCAGTCTGACAAGGTAAAAGGGAATGTGGGGTGGGGGCAAGCTATTAGGGAACGGAGGGCTTCCATGCACAATGGTGCTGAAGAGCAGACGTGGGGTGGAATAAAGTGCCGGTGCCAGTCTGGAAACAATGCATAAACATGTGCAAAGTTACCAGGCGGGACAGCAATTCTTTTTCTTTACAGTTAAAAACATTGAAAATGCCTTCTTGCTTCCCTCTCTCTTCTCCCAACCCTGCCTCCTCCTTCCTTTGATTCTCTGTTGGTGGAACTTGAAGAATGTTTGAGGTGCTTAAAGGAAGCCTTCAACTACTGTTTAACAAGTCAATGCTAATTATTGTTTAGCGCTGGATTATGGGCCGGATCATGGAATTAAAACAGAGCTGTTGGGACACCTTTGTACCTGGCAAAGAGTTAATGAGCACATGCCGGGTCCCTGTATTAACTGCCAGGCTGGCTTACTATTTTATTTCAGTGACACAGAAACAAAATCTAATAAATCATTTTACTTTTACCTGGATGCTTTCTTTCTTCATTAGGAAAATGTGAAAGCTTCATTGTAATGTTTATCATAAATTGGGATATTATTTTTTCGATTATTCAATTAGTTGGTTACCAGCAGAGTGGTATATATATTGGAGGAAGAAAAAAGATTACAAGCAAATTTGGTATCAGCAAAAGGTACTGGATTAATAGCATGAGCAGAGAAGATGATTTACCTCCTGAGGTTATGGACAGTGACTGGATACCCTCATGACTGTGTGCTTGTGTGGATTATGGATGTAGAATACAGACACTGGAGAGAGAGAGAAAGAGAGAGAGTGTGTATGTGTGTGTGTAGGTATGGCACGAAAGCCTACATTTCTAGACGTAGCAGGGCAGAGTTTCTGACTTCAGGCCCAGTCATTTGGGGTCTCTTGGTAAAGGCTCCATAGCTAGCACAATATGGGGGAAGGGAAGGAAGCCAGGAGGAACAGGGGTGAGTTATGAACGATCTGTTTGTTCTGATGAGATGTCCAGCTGGGATGGTGACCAGACTTCTCATAGCAACTTAATTCACCAGATCCCTGAGCAACTAAATGGTCATGGCTTTGGGGTCCTGCTGACTGGAGTGAGATTTGAACCAGTGACCTGTAAGCGAGAAATGCTATTTGCTGTTGCAAGGTGCATGTGCTGTTTAGCTTGACCCTCTCACCACCTGCCATGGGCTCCTCAAAATTAACATTTAGACATGTTCGGCACTGAAATGTGAGGTGCAGGTGACTGTCTCACTAAACCTGGTGATCAGACCTAAAGTTGATTTGAAAAGCTTTGGAAATGGTTGGTAAAACACATTATTTGTATAAATTCAGTAAGTTTTAATTTTATTATGCAAAAACAAAGCAGGGGAAATACTCTATACATAAGTCAAAGTATGTAAAAGATAGTATGTAGTTTAATAACAGATTCTGTTTTTCTTCCTATTAAGTCTTACTGCTTACTACAGTAATTTACAATCTTGGAGTTGCTTCGTGGGAACTAGGAATTCATTAAGATGTGTACGTTATGCAGCTGGTATTACATGTAATATATATATTTTTAAAACTCTTAATCTTTAACCTCAGTATTGCATAGAGGTCCAGGGGATCAATTATAGATAAAAAGAGGGGAGATCTCAGAGGACTTGCAAACTTATTGGCAGTTTCTCAAGATACAGTACTGAGTCTATATATATTGGTATTAAGTTTTCCATGGCTCAGACAAGAAGAAACATAATTGATTTTATTTGAAAGGAGGAGATGGGGCCAAAGGGGGACTTGTGGTAGCCATTTTTTGCTTTCAGCCCATATAAAGTAAGCATGCTTACCAGAGGTGTTTAATGGTGTACCCTGGCTGTTTTTTTTTTTTTTTAATACAAGTGTGAATGGATGCCTCAGGCTATAAGCAAGCTCCACCTCTTAGAACCTCAGAGGCTGTGGGAATGATCCCTGCCCTCCCGACCCATCCTTAATTGGCCTATAGTCCAAGAGGCAATTAAAACTAAGGGTCTGATTCATAAAATGTGAACGTGCCATTTAAGTGTGTGCAGGGGGATTCCTGTTCATAATGCTGGGATAGAAGCAGCAAAGACTTTATTTTTATCCTCTCAGCCTACCTTTCATAAATTTACTTTTCTTCTCTGGGCCCTAAAGGCCCTCTGTCCTTTTTCTGAGAAATCTAAAGCCAGCTTCAGGGCAAAGGTTGGGCTCAGGTCCTTGGGTGCATGTCATGAGGGCCTGACGACCTAGTCTCCACTTTGTCTCCTTAGGCTGGACATTTTAATTACAATTTTTTTGTATGTATTCCTATTATTTAACCATTTTAATATTTTGCCCAGTGGTATATGGGAAGAAGACTCTAGAAACGGAGTTGAGCATTGCTGTCTGCAGAGACTGAGGTTAAGGGAAAGCTGCCAGACCTTGCCAGAAATAAGCTTCAGAAATGAGCTGGGGGAAGAAAAAGTACCCCTGAATTCCACAATGTTTAATTACAATACCAGGGAAACCCTAATTTGACAATCACTATTTACGTTTTCCCACAATTTATATACTCTGCTCTCAGCCCTCCACCCCACGCTATTAAGCTCCTAGTGTCGCTAATGTATTGAGTTTCTGAAATCAGTGCAGAAGTTCCGTTAAGTTGAATATGATTGCTTGGGAAGCGTTTCGTACATTTTTCTATTATTTGCTTTAGAACCGACTTAGAAACAGAGTCTCTTACAGGAGATACTAATTAGGGTATAGAAATAATATGTTTTAGCTCAACCACCATTCCAAGCACAGGAGTCCATTTGAGATGCCTTTTAGACCAATGTCCAACCCGAGGAAAGAATCGTAATAATATGCCCTTGAGAATATTGTGCCTGCTGCCGGGGACAAACTAAGTTGACAAATAATCACTTGATTCAGTTCTTGTGTTTGCTTTATCTAATAAACAACAATCTTATTCTTTATTATTTCCTGCAGTTTGTGTTATACTGTTATTCGCAAAGTTTGAATTTATTTTCCAGAATGGTGCTCTAGGCCTCATTATCTGGGACTCCCTTTTTAGCTTTTCCAATTGAGCAGGGGGTTATCTGGTACTCTAGTCTAGTAAAAGGCTGCATCTACACCACACCAAACAACCAAGCAGAAAGTGAAAAAATTTAGTCCATCTCCCAGATGGCCCCAGATGCATGGCATTGTGTAGACCGAAACAGCCAGATGGCTGAATGGATTTTTCACTTTCCATCTGGGTGCGTGACATGGTGGAGATGCAGCCAAAGTCTTGAGCCAAAAGAAAATGCCAGCCAAGGAGATGAGGTATTGCTACTTTCCAGGCACCTAATTCCTGCTGGGTGGTATTGTGACCTTGTATTAATTTATTCTTCCAAAGCAGGTCACTCTTATGGGAGAAATGATTGTCAACCTCTAGAAATAAAAAGGGAGGCAGACAGACCCAAAGAGACTTGTAGAGAATTTGCTTTCTCCTTTCTTTCTTGCAGGGATAGGTCTTTTACGGACTTGGTGGGAATGGTGACACCTCAGGAAGGGCCTCTCCTTCCAGGTCTCTAGAGGTTGGCAAGCTGGAGGCACTACAAAACACCACATGAAAATGAAAACATCAGGGGGCTTGCTGTCCATCATGGGCATCACTAAATCTTTTTGAACAACCCTGGGCAGTGAATTATGGCAGCATGGAATTGACTTACAGTTTATTTCTAGTAACAGGCAGTTACTATGTCAAATCTGAAACCATTCAGAAAGGCCTATAAAAATATATGACAAAGTAACAGGCTACCTCTAGCTCCTTTTAGCATGTTTATGAGTTTAAACTGCATTGAGCTTGTGTTTATAGAAACAAATACAGGGATTTCTTACGTCCTATTCTTCCTCTTTCTCCCTGCCCTGCAATCAGCTCTTTTGTGACTGTGGGCTGGTATCCAAGACCTTCAGAATGTTTGAACTCCCAACCAGCGTTGCCATTTTCTTTAGAGGCAGTCTTATTGATGAGCATACAACTTGTATTTTTCTGGAATAGTTGAAGTTCTTTTGTTGAGGAACAGGATAGTTAAGTGACAGTTGCAAAAGAAAATCATTTCCAAGTTACCTTTCACCCACTCTTCCCCCCTCCCGCCCCCGACGCTGTTTGACACTTACTGAGAAACTAATTGCAGCCTGAGTGGGGCCACGGGACAAATGCAGCAATCCAGGCATAATGCGACACCAAATATAATAAGGTAACATATTGTTAAAAGTCAATACCCCAAGTCTAACAATACGGTGTCACAGACTCATAAGCGTGTAACCATATAATACATAATTGTCATCTGCAGAGAAAAGATCTAATTTTGATAATGCATATTGAGATTGGTTGTCTGAAAAATGCTTATGGCTCCAGAAGGTTTGACAGTCCTGAATATCACATAATAGCATGTAGCCAAGGAGCATAGGATGAAGGGAAGAAAAAAAGACTCTATTCCAGAACGCAAGCACTCCCACTCACAGTTTTATTTTTAAAAGAACACGATTCTGCTCAGACAATGAGCAAGTTTACTGTGAAGGGTGATTTGTTCCTGGGTTTCCATATCTGGAATCTCTGTGTGTGTACGTGCGAGCAGAGGTCCTAATCCATTCTCTAGGCTCTGAACTATAGGATCTTGCTTTGACAGACACAGATATCCTGAGGTCTCTGGCTTATAAGGGCTTGGTGTAGCTTTAAATTCCAAAGAAATTAAGCAAAATCAATGGACTCTTGAGACATACTGTCTACTACCTACCATATTTCCTCAATTCTAGAAAATAGCTTTTTAGCGTTTTAAGATAGCTGTGGTCAGCATCCTGCTTACAGTAGACTTAACATCTTTTTTTCCACTCTTCTTTTTCTTTCTAAAACACTGTTGTTAAATGAAAGATATGCCTTCCAAGCCATGGTGCCTTAGAGTTGAGGAGAGGAAATGTTATAATAATAAATGTGGTAGCTACTATTTATTAGGCATAAGTGGTATCTCTAACGTAGTAGAAGGCCTTTGGCAAATGCTTATTTCAATCTCATTTCAACCCTGTGGTGGAGCTAATATTATTTTCATTTTACAGATGAGGATTCCAAAGCTCATAGCCACTGAGTTATACTAAAGGCTTTCCCTATATTTGAGGATCTGGCCAGAGCTACACCATCTGGCTAAGGTGTAGTTGCAATAGAGTGTTTTGTTTCCATACCTATAACTTTGAGAGGGTCCACTGAACTGGACTCACTGATCCTTAAATCCCATTAGCTTGGGCTCTAATTGATCTGGGTGTAGCTCTTATAATTAGAAGGTTTGCACTTCTTTCAAACTTCTGGGGGCAATTGTTTATACCTCTTGCCCCATTTTGTTATTTGAGGTTGCCCTATCAATATGCATTTATGACCATGCCTCAAGTCCCTTTACTAGGTGAAGACTTCTCAAGGGCATGGCCATTTCTGTCACCCTTCATTAATCACACCATCAAAGTATTTCGTTTGCATATAGTGTGTGAACATTAAATAAGTGTGAAATAAGTACTTGGCATTAAAGAAAACAACAACAGACATTGGATTATTACCATTTAAAGAGGGTGAAAGGAACTTTGAGGTCATCAACCTTGCTTCTCACAACATCGGACTCCCTATAGCACTTTTTTCTTGAGATTTATGCGTTCACTCATTCATTCATTCATTCACTCATTTGTTCACTCATTTCTTTATCAGATTTTTATTGTACATGGCTCTGTGTTCAAAGCATTGGTCAGATGTGCTGGGGGAATACAGAGAGGAATAAGCAATAAAACCTATGTCTTTGAAGGGATTATAATGTTGATGAAATCATGCAAATGTAAATATTAGAGGAGACTTGTGCATATGTGAGGCCTATATAAGAGGTTAGATGGTTGTTTTTATTATTATTATTAAAATATCTGGCAGTCAATGCAGAGTATGTTAATTGCTCTGGGAATTCAGAGAATGGAACAATGTCGTCGTGGGTGATTGGGGAAGGCATTTTTTTTTTTTGAGGGGTTGTTGTACATGTGGAAATGAGGCACGGCAGAAGAAAACAGCAGAAGGGTCTCATGCAGCAGTCATTTCCATTTTAGCTGAGTTGGAATGCTGGTGCAGAAGAGACCACAGAGAAATATTTGCTTGGACAGAATCATGGAGGACTTTGACTGGCAGGCCAAGGTGCTTGGGAAGCTGCTGAGAGTGTTTGAGGAGGGGAGAGGCCTGACTGGGTCTGTGGTCTTGGGAGATTAGCTTGGCCTATAGTCATGTCAGTCTAATTTCAGGATGCCTTAAGCCCAGGAATAGGAAGTATTAGGAGAGAAAGAAGATCATCAGGTCATCGTTTAGAAAGGTGCTATTTTGTTTAAATATGTTTAAAATATTTTTAAATGATGGTAAAACTGCTCCAAAAACTGTATTTGTTAAGGCAGATTGTACATGCTGATAATGGAACTGAACCTCCATCAGATGGTGAGGATGTGGTCACTAGAAATGCATGGGAGTGAGGCTGGTGTGGGGAGCAGATAACCAAGGCAGCCACATACAAATCCTAACTGGAAGATGGAGTCAGGCGGCAGGGTCACCTCTGTAGACAGCAGGTCTGTGGAAGCTTATTTCTTTAGATTCTCTGAGAAAAATGGGGAAACAGGGAAGAGCACGGCAGCAAAGTAACATTTATTAAGTTCCTCTGTGTGTCGGGCAGGATGTTGCTATGCTTCTTTTTTTTTTTTACTCTGACCCCTTAAATCCTTACAATATTCCATTGAGGAAAGTCTTATTATCCCCATTTCACATGAGAGAAAAATTAAGGCTCAAAGAATTTGAGCAGATGCCTTGCCCAAAGATTGTGTGTTGAGTTTCAACCCAAGGGTTGTTCAAACGTGATTCCCTGCATGCTTTCCTCAATGCACCTGATGGCATTATATTGACATGCCAGCTCAATGCCTGTTGTTTAGATTAGAGTCTCAGAGATGGCAAATACCCACTTCCCTCATTGCCCATACACCTCTTGACCTGGGCTGTCTGGATTTTACCTCTCTTACCATAATGGGGGAAAATGGGTAAGTCAGGGAAATGAATTCCCTCCTCTAAGGACAGAACAGAGACAGCTGAAGCCCTTGTTGTTGTTCTTCCCTTAGCATTCAATCGGGGACCGGGAGAGGTGACGTGTTCTGATCAGATACAGAGGTAGTTGGAACCTTAAACAGGGAGCACAGAGAGGAAGGCAAAAAAGAAACACAGAATAGTTTGCTCCTGTCTAGTGTTATTTACTTTCCCTCTACTCCTCCCATCCATTAAAGCCTCTACCCTTAATATGAGGACCAAAATTATGTGTCTCTAAGGACTCAAGGTGCCATTGATCCATTTCCGAGCTCTTCTTCTTCCTCAAGGCTGGATTTTGGGGGAGTCAAGGTGACAAAGCTGTGAGCTTTCCCTGGCTAGAATAGTGCTTCCCATCATTTTTCACATCATGGCACAAATATAAAATGATAATATTTGTAGGGCTCTCTGGAAAAGATGGATGAGCTGTTTATGGATGGAGTGCTAGCCCAGGGCTCTGGCCCCCTGCAGGATTCCTGAGGCCTTACCTGTGTCTCAGATGAGGTATACCTGTGTCCCCACTGGCTAGGTGCTCTGGGCTGGGGAGGGCCACCATTCATCAGCCGCAGCAGTGGGTTCTCAGATCTATTACCAGCAGTTAGTACCTGCCCCTGCTTATCTGTAGTTTCTTAGGGTCTTGGTATTTTTTAAAATGAGAAAGGCACAAAATAGGCTTACACAATGGTGATGCAGTAGAAATGTGCTATTCACATTGTAATCCCAGGATTATCAAATAATATTTACTCATAAAGTATGAAAAACTCTATGACACAAGCTTAAAGCAAGCTGTGTGGGGTGCACATTCTTTCAAGCCCATTGGGGTATCTTGGTAAAGCTAGGTATAATTTCATCTGAAGAGGCCCATTGCACCCTTCTCACCAGTCATTCAGTAAGTCCCGACAGGTAATAAGGATGATACGTGATGAGAACGTATTAGATGATTGCTGTATGCCAAGTACAGTGCTCCCACATGGACTGTTTAATCTTTATAGCAACTCTGATTACCCCTCTTGTACAGATGAGCAGACTGAGGCCTAGAGGGAGAGGTTAAGTAACTTGCTCAGAGCAAGTTACATTCCTTGTTATGTGAAATTTAAATTCAACTAGAAGTCCTGTATTTTATTGCCAGATAAACATTGTTAAGGCTGTCTGTTGGTAGGTAAGGATTTCCTTTAACTTTTACGATTCCTTGGTAGCATTAGGCAAAGGCAAGTGTTATTTAAAATGGTAAAATAAGTAATTATGATGGTAGAATCACAGGGAAAAGAGAACGGTGGAGAATGGTTATAACTTTGCTACTCTTTGCTAGACAGTGACTGTGTTCATACCAAGAGTAGATTAGGTTTTGTGTCTTGCCCACAAGACAAATCAGAGGAAGCAATTGAAGTCATGAGCCCAGATTTGGGAAACAAAGAGGAGACTTGCCATGAGTGAGTCTTCCCTGATATAGATCTTCAAGAAGAAGTGAAAAAGGGGATATCAGAGAGTTGAGAAGAGGTGACATATTTCTAACTAGTGGAGAGAGGACATGGACACACAGAAGGACAGAAGGGCAAGTTTCTCAGAGTTATTGTAGAGGGAAGAGGGTCTACTGACTTGGTAATTGGTCAGAATGTATTGTAAATGGTGAAATAAATGAAAGATAGATAGATAGATAGATAGATAGATAGATAGATAGATAGATAGATAGATAAATAAAATTTGCTGAGTACCAAGTACTAAATAATTCTGCGTGGAATAATGTCCTCTCAAAATTCATGTCCCAGAATGTGTGAATGTGACCTTAATTGGGAATAGAGTCCTGGCAGATGTAATCAAGTTAAGATGAGGTCATATAGAATAGAGTGGGCCCTAACTCTAATATGACTGGTGTCTTTCTAAGAAGAGGAAAATTTGGACATGGGATGAAGACACACAGGGAGAAGGCCATGTGAAGATGGAGGCAGAAATTGGAATGATGCACATACTAGCCAAAGGATGTCAAGGGTTTCTGGCGATCACCAGAAGCTAGAAAGAGGCAAGGAAGAATCCTCCCCTAGAGTCTTTAGGGAAAGCATAGGCTAGCCTATAACTTGATTTTGGATTTTTAGCCCCCGGAATTGTGAAAATGAATTTCTGTTGTTATTAGCCACCCAGATTGTGGTAATTTGTTATGGCAGCCCTAGGAGACTAATACAAGTATATGCCAAATTCTGTTATTACCTTCCGTACAAATAAAAAGGCAAGTGTCATTGAGGAAAACTGGGGAGGAAAGACAATTCACCATGCCTTCCCTACTTTAATTAGCCTCTAAAACAGACTCAGTCACAAAGGACTAGGGTCAGCAAACTTCCTATAAAGGGTCTGATAGTAAATATTTCAGGCTGTGCTGGCCATGGGTTCTCTGTGGCAACTACTCAATACCGCCATTGTAGTGTCAAGGCAGGGTAAGCATTACATAAACACATGGGCATGGCTGTGCTCCAATAAAACTTTATTTACAAAAACAGGTACTGGACTGGTGGGTTGAATTTGGCCCATGGGCTATCGTTAGTCCAACTGTGACAAAAGGCATGGCTTTTTCAGACCTCTCTTGCCTTGTGAATATGTAGAAATTTATTGCTGGCTACATTGAAAGTCCACTTATGTGTCCTGACTTCTTGCATATCTGGTGGCACAGAAAATCGTGGAACTAATATTTCCTCAGGCTAAGTGATATCTCAGTGAGTGTGTCTTTCCATGTCAGTGACTTACGTGCAGGCTGCCATTCTTCACAGGGCTGTGCCTTTTACCACCACTCTCAGAACCAGGATTTGAACCAGCCAAGAAAAGTAGACTCATTTCTTCATAGCTGTACCTCATTTAAATCCTACATGGCATTCCCCAGTTTTATTACTCACTTTGTTCTGAGCAACTTTATGACTTATTCTAAAAGCCAAATTTACCCTCAAAAGATAAAATTGCTACTTTTGGGGGCTTTCCAGAGAATTTGCCAAGGAGACTGACAAGGAGTCCCAGTGAAGAGTTCCAGACCCTTCTTGTTCTGGTGGCATTAGTAGAGTAAATGCTCAGCTTCCCAGGACAGCTCTTGGGACAGGATGGAGCCTTAGCTGCATGTGTAAACAGTGCTAGGCTTATAAAAAGGTCATTTCCATCATCTTCTAGGCTCACTTCATTTGACTGGCCCCGATGTAGTATGCGCATATGCATGTACTCCAGCAGAATGGGCATAGATATTCTGGAGACTCAGGGACACCAGCCAGATTTACCCATGCAACCACCACCTTTACTTGTCAGCCACGTATTCCATGTCCCTGAGAAGCCACTCCTCCTGGGAGAGCTTTTCCAAAAGCATCAGCAACTTTTCAGGCCTCAATCTCGTCTCCTCAGAGGAGTAGCTGTGCACATCACAGTTTATCAGTATTTCTGAGAGGAGCTTGTTCCCCTGCTCGCTGCTGTAGATGCGGGCCTCAGAGGAGCCCTTCTGGCTGATACTGCAGGACGTTTTCTTACCCTCTCCACTTTAGAGTGTTAGTTTCCTCCTCACCACAGTGCTCTTTCTTGTCAGAGGGATGCTGAGTGTGTGAGAGCATGTAGCACCTGATACTCACTGGAGGCTGTCACGTGTGATTTCACCTCATTTTCTGAGGCACTGGAGGGAGGAGTGCTGAGTTTCATTTGAAAGTTGGGTCTCACTTGGATGCAGGAAGTGCTCCTCAGACCATCTGTCCACTTCCGCTAAGTTTTAAAATCCAATACTATGTAATGTGTTGTTCTTTGTATTACAATATACTATTATATAAAGTTATACCATGTATGTTGTATGTTATAATTATGTTGTCATTAATTATTAATTCTGGTGATAATATGACTTTCGAGACTCCTGAGGGCTAATCTTTTTATGTGGAAAAGCACCTTAGGTTTGCTCAAATGAAATCTACCCCAGGAACAATACCACGAGAATGATATCTGCAGGTATCATTCTGAGCTTCTGAGCCGACCCCAGAGTGTCCACATAAAGTTACCATGTGAGTTAAGTCATTTGTCTGTTTTGAATCATATTTATCTGCTAGACAAGTAATAACACTTAGGAAGCATTTCTTACATAGGACCTTAGACTGTTTCTCTGCAGGCTGAATGCTAGTAACGTACACCTAAACCCTCTGGCGCCTGTGGTTGGGTGAAAACCCTTCCCTTTGTTCAAGAATAAGCCTGACCAGATAGAGAATGAGTATCAGTAATTTTTTCCTGTTTGAACAAGATATATGGACTGTCATTGCTAAATACATATAATTATTCCCTGAATGAAGACAGAGGTAATTCTGGCAGTGCTGAAGCAGGGGACATGTGTGCACCTTTGATGATGTGGCATTTTGCAGAGGACTAAGAAAGAAGCTGTGTGTTCTCACAGAGTAAAGTGGAAGATCCTCTTGCTCGCATTTGAATGACAGAACCAGAAGGCAACTTTTAGGGTCTTGTCTCTGATCCATGCATTTAAGTGGACCAGAAAGGTCCACTAACATAGTAGTGTGTGTGGGGTGTGAGGTCTTTCTTGCCCAGAGTGGGCTGACTTTGAGAAAGCAGTGCTGACCTTTTCTATGATATGAGCTTCTAAGGCAGAACTATCAGCCAATTCCACCATTGTTCTCTCCTGGGTTGCTTAGGTTTACTCAGCAAGGCATTCAGATAGTCACCTGATACAATTAACCGATCCCATCCCCACAGGCTGGTTCATTTGGCAATGCCCACTTCCTAATGGTCTATGGCAAGGGTCAGCAAACTTCTTCTGTAAGTGTCCAGATAGTAAATATTTTGGGTCTTATGGGCCAAGTAGTCCTTGTCACAACCACTGAACTCTGCCATTGTGGTGTGAGTATAGTCACAGACGGTACACAAATGAACAGGCATGGCTACGTTCCAGTAAAACCTTATTTACCAAAACAGGCAACAAGCAGGATTTTTCCTGTAGGCCATAGTTTGCTGACCCCTGAGGGCAGAAGGATTCTGTTCTTAAACACTTGCAAATCTTGTATTTATAGATTTAACTTGGAACAATACACAGATCATTAGGAATGAGGAGGCATGGGCTCTCGTCTCAATGCTGCCATTGCTTGTAGTTACTTACTTAACCTCTCAGGCCTTAATTTCATCATAATAAAA
The DNA here is from genome assembly GCF_022837055.1 of Prionailurus viverrinus. NCBI lineage: Eukaryota > Metazoa > Chordata > Mammalia > Carnivora > Felidae > Prionailurus > Prionailurus viverrinus. Next base: position 78,595,164 of record NC_062563.1, on the reverse strand, counting down.
CAAGAAGTGTAGATTAAATAAATGATCTCTGAGTTTCCTTGCAGCTGGAAAATTCTGATCTAATAAGAGTTGGTGGTTCTAAGGGCACATGGGTGACTCGGTAGGTTAAACGTCTGACTCTTGATCTCAGCTCAGTTCTTGATCTCAGAGTTGTGAGTTTGAGCCTCCCATGGGGCCCTGCACTGGGCATAAAGCCTACTTAAGAAAAAAAAATGTTGTTGTTCTAAATTTCAGGCTGTAAGGAATATCCTTCACCACGTCTTCATCATCCTTTAGGGTTCTCAATGACAAAGGCGGTATTACAGAGGAGGTCTGTGAGATAGTGATGCTTTATATAGTGTCTGTTCATTGGTGCAGGGCTCTGCTTCTCTAGCCTGGCCCTGGATCATCTCTGCCTGGAGCCCCAATTATTCTTTCAGCAAATTCCACACTTAGTACCTTCTCCACTGGCACCATTTCTCTTCACCCGATGACAGCAGAATTAGGAAGTACTTTGTTTCCCGCTTTTTTTTGTTTGCCCCCAAGAATGAGCTCTTACTTGTGCAGCTATTGGACTTTTTATTTGAGTGACTGTTCTCCCCAGTGGACTGGGATGGAGCCTATACTTCACGTCATATGTCTTTCCCCACAGGACTTAGTGTGGTAAAGGGCACACAGCAAGTACTTACTATATCCCTGTTGGCTTGAGTTCAGGGAAAAGTGTGATAGATCCTTGTCCTCCATTACTACACATTCAACTGAAAGATGGCAGGAGAGAGCTTGTGGGATAACTTTCAAGGTGGGTAACAAAACTTATGGTACAGTGATACACACTCTTTTGTGTAAGGTTGGTACTCAGCCCAAATGCCCTTGGATTATTTTTTACCATTTTTGTGTATCACCAGTCACTTAGTTTCTGACCGTCAGCAACTGCATCTCCTTTGCTCATGGTTTGGAGAGCTGAAAAGTGCCTGGGAATTTAGATCCCCTCAGGGAGGCCTTGACTGATGACAAACAGGCTCGGGGATACGAACAGCCAATTTCTTGGCTTCTGATGACTCTGAAGCATAACTTATACTCTAGAGTTCCTCTGGAGATCAGGCTGAAGCTACCTTCCCTGAGACTTCACCTGAAATCCAGCCCTTTCTGGCCATCTCTCCTTTCTTGTCCTGTTCTCTATTCCCTTTCATATTTGTCCTGGGAAGACCTTCTTTGCAAATCACAGATGTGCACTAATCCTCACGGAAGGTCTGATTCTAGAGAATCACCTCAAAGAACGGCCTCTTCTTATATTACAGCTACTATATTAGGCACTTGACACACTTTATCACTGATCTGCAGCCTAGTCCTGTAGGGTAGGTATTGTTGTCCCCATTTTGCAGATGTAGGAAACTGACATCCAGAGAGAGAAATGGCTTTCCCAGGTTCATTCTGGTAGGAAGTAGAAAATCCCAGAATTCCTTCAGAATTCAGACTGTGTCTCAAATCCACACTGTTTTTACTCTGCGAGGTTTAGTCTGCTCTAAACAAAGAAAACTGTTCATTGAGAGAAGTTATCACCAAGATGCCAGAGGATCTTTGCAGATTTACCTCAGAGGGACCTCTGCCTTAGGAAGAGCTCTTTCGTACATGCCAGGTCTCTCTCCAAATGCCAGTAAAAAATAAGTTGTGATTCTGTCCTCTGATGAAATGGGCTTTCCTGGGATTGGAATAGCTGTGGTCCTAATCCATGAACTATTCAGCACAGCGGCATTGGCAAATGTTTGCACATGGTAACTTCCCCCCAGTGAATCTATTGCCTTTCCATAGCTAATGGTTAAACAGGACTTGGACCCGTATTTGCATCTATCCCAGCCTCTGGCAATTTGATTATTAGTGCAGTAAATATACAACATTTAATAACTCTTCACTTTCCACTTTGAAACCATTAGTTGTCTCCAGGTTGACTATGAAGAACTTCAAATTCAATTCATTAACATTTCCTTAAATAGTCCTCTTAACAATGCAGGTCTGGCTTTCCCATTATGTACTGTCACTAATAATGGTTTTTACTTCTAACCTATTATTAATTAAAAAATAAAAAAGAGCCCTCCACTCTCTCCATTTCTGAATAAGGTTTATATCTTCTGTGTGTGAACTGCAAAGAGGCCTTTAGAGTGTGGTTTCTAGTGTTTGATAATTGCTATCAAAGTAAATAATTTAGCTGGTCAGACAGAGTGCACTTCTCCCTGCCTCGAGTGGACGGCTCAAGTCGTGACCAGGTAGGCCAAGCCAAACCCAGGGTGAAGAGAATCAGAGCTGCACGAAACCTCGATTAGAAGCTAACAGGAAAAGGCGGCCTTTCCTAGGGGAGGCCCAGTGACCTCTGGAGCTTGCCATGACCTCAGCCACTGCTCTCCTTCCCAGTGTGCAGCCAGATCGGGATGTCTGGACCCCCAGAACTCCACACATGGAGGCATCTCTTCCCAAAGGCTTTCAGGATTTTGCCATGAAGGACAAATGAACAGGCACAGATCCTCTGGACTCCCTAATCTTTTCTTTCTCTACTTCAAAGCCTTTGGAGTTGCCTCTGAGCCTGTAATTACCCTGGAGGTATTTTAGACTTGAAGCGACACCAGCAAAATTGCACTTCCTGATCATGGGAGTCCACAGTTGTGTTTAATCAATTATGAAGCTGGTCATGAGATGGGGCTTTTCAGCCATAACCATTAAAGGGGAATCATGATCTAGCCCAACTCCTTGTGCTCGGGATAAGGGACCCGCGATCTGAAATTAAAGAAACACTAGCCACTTGATGTGGTTTAATTTAGTCTCTGCCTCCTTAATTAAAAGCATACCATTACCCACCCACATAACAAACTGGCACTTTTATGCCAGACTGTAACTCAAAAAAAAAAAAAAAACAACCAAAAAAACAAAACAAACCAAAAAAACCTGCAAAAGTTAGGTGGAGCTAAAACACTGATTTTAAGACACCAACAGAGGCTTTCAGATACTGGCTGTCGGATCTGGAGTTATTTAAATGGGAAGCTTTGAACAAGCTTCGAGGCTCTTTGAGAGTCAGTTCTCTGTGCCTGTCTCTTGCCCCCACACCCTCTGTCTTGTGTCTCTGCTCCTCTTTCTCTGTCTCTTTGTATTTCTTTCTGTCTCTGTTTCTGTCTCTCTCTGCCTTTCTTTCTGTCTCTTTCTGTCTTTGTCTCCCTGTCTCTCTGCCTCTGTCTCTCTCTCTGTCTCTGTGTGTCACTCTTGTCTCTGTCTCTCTTTCCTGAATGGTCCCATGCATACACGTATCACATTTATACACACACATTTGCTTATTTGCTGTTAGTGGTCCAGAAAGGGAAGCAACAGTTCCTTGGATGTTCTTTTTGGGTACCTGTGTGTCTGTCTGCACAGGTACGGGGAGTTTCAGGGAAGAGAACTTCAGACCAGCCTTTGGGCATCCAGTCCTATAATCATGGCCATGCAGCAACGAGCCTGTAGAGGCCTCGCCTAGAGAAGGCTGGCTGTGGTGAGCACAGGACCGTACAGGCCGCAGTCTGTGATGAACCTCCCTTTCTAGTTCTTCTTAGAGACATCCAAAGGCTTTCAGAGACTTTGGCAGCAAGGGAGCTAATTCCATATATTCAGGCCACCTGGGCTGCTTTCTGCTCAGCTCTCTTGTCATCGGCTCCGTTGTGGTGCACGAACCCTGAAGCTTGGGGCATCTCGACCACCAGTGCCAGCCAACATCCTTGGCTCTCCTTCTTCTTCCCTGCAGCCCAGCCCAACCTACCTCATCCCTTAGTGTCACATTGTTCTACTTTGAGAGATTGTATAGCATAGTGGTTCAGAACATGACCAGTTATGCTGTTGTGTTCAACTTCTTGCTTTGCAGGTCGCTAGCTGAGTGGTTGGATCTCAGTCTCCTCATCTGTAAAATGGGGGTGGTAAGAGTAATGACTTCAGATGTTTTTCTGAGGATCCAAGGAGTTAATTCAGGTTAAGGACTTAAAATAGCACAAAATAAACCTGAAATGTTACTAACTTTTAAAATCTGATGCCACTTCCCATTTCCATAACTTTGAATGAATTACAACAGGCTGGATTCTAATCTTTCAGCCATTCAAAGCTGAGAGATATTCGTGATCCACCAGCTAGACCTTCCCATTTTTAAAATGAAGAAACTGAGGCCTGCTGAAATAAAGTAACCAGCGTATTAAACAGATTGAGTGGTGGAGTGGATTCTGCTTAATCCAGTGCTCTTTCAAACGTACTCTTTGCAAATATCTCTCCTTATTCCTGATGAGAGCTCCCTGGGACTCGGGACTGCTAGAAAGAGCAGCAACTCTGAGCATGTGGCTTAGTACTAAAGCCTTGCTGACCAGCCTCAGCTTCATGTAGGCAGTTGGCGGACTCCTTGGGGTGGCCAGAAGGATGCTGTAAGATCCCACATAGCCCCCCCTGCCCCGTTGCTGTGGACATTCCACCTTTCTCCAGTCATTATTTTTGGTTAACAATTGTACCAGGAGAAAATGAGCCCTCCTTATTAAAAGTTGTGCGCAGGGCTCGGAATATGCAGAAAGCACCCAACATTTTATTGTGAGTGAGTTGCCTTCTCTCCTAAGCACTTGGGAGCCTTAGGCCCCAGGGAGAAAATTATTTCTGAAGAAGGGAAAATGTATAGAAAGATCAGGAGCCTCTGAAAACAAGCCATTTGGACTCTCCAGTTTTGCCTAGGGCTAGCTTGATCTTATGTTTCCAGCTGTGTCTCCTCTTCCCCTTGGCCGACTCTGCCTAGATGAATAATGGATTGGGAAAGAATGTTTGGAAGCAAGCCCTGGACTGATTGGGTGACCTGTGGTTGGCAACACGTTACTCAGGGTGTTGACTGTCCAGTGCTGGTGAAGGTCACTCGGTAAGGCGTCTGAGCTTCCCAGACGTGAGTAGCAAGGTGGGCCTTTCCTCTATCCCCACCCCAGCCAACCCCCCGGGATTCAAGGCCTGGGCAGGGGTGACTCCAGGACCTGCAGTGGAGTCCTCCTGCCTGTCAGCTCTTGGCTGCCAGGCTGCAGTGCTCCTGCTGTGGGCCGCCTCCATGGAGCTTCACTGAACGGATAATCATACTGCCTGGGTGAGGAGCTAGGGTGGAGGTTTGAGCTAGAAGCCTGGCATGCTGCTGTCTGACTGGTGTCTCTGAGGACTTCGTTCCCCAGTCCAGGTGCAGAGCTCAGGTCAGAGAGAAAAAACAGGAAAAATAGCATGTGCCTCTTGATGTGATATTCCGAGGAATTCCCACCTCAGATGCATAACCTGCGTCTAATCATGAGGAGACATCAGGCAGCCAGAATCGAGGGACATTCTACAAATAGCTGGCCTGGACTCTTCAAAAATGGCAACCTGATTATAAGATCAGCTCCCCGTCTTCACTGAGAGCCTGGTGGCTGCTACCCTGGAAATACAGCCTTCCTCTGCATAAGGTTCCAGAACTCCTTGTTCCTACCAAAGCCCTCGATGGTGAAAGAAAGCAAGAACAACCTTGCAAACTATGCTTCTCCTACCTTCATATGCAAGGACGCACTGCTGTTCGTTTTGGGGAGGTGATTGGCTGGCAGCTCATAGATAGCATGTTTCATGAAACCAGTCATTGCAGAGAAAGTGTTGAAAGTTTGAAAAACCATCAAACAAACCATGTTGATAGAAATTGCCACCTTTAGTACAGCTTGCATAAGCACAGCCCTGTGGCAGTGGCTTCCTGACAGTGGAGGGAAGGGCACAAAGCCATGCCATCCCTGAGAAAATGCCAGATTGTCCTCTAGGAAGGTTGGATCCATTTCTCCATAGCTTCAGACTCTTGGCAGATATTTCCCAGGGCTTAATTCAGAAGATGGTGCTTTCTGGTGCAGGACTTGCTCTGTGACCTTAGGTCTTCATTTATATTTTTGCACAATGAGAAGTTTCATTGTGGTCTCCTCAAACTCTGAAGCTGTATTATTATATTAATAAAATACAACAGACTATAAGCATGTGTGTTCATTGAATGATATGATACTGGTTTGAATGATATGATACTTATAGGATGTGTCCTGTAAGGTTGGTCATTTAATATGGTTTGCAAAGTAATTTGGGTGACTTCTCGGTAAGTCTGGGCATTTCATTCATTAATCTTACTTAGAAGTAAGACTGCATTAAAGAGCCCTTATTTATAGCATTTATTCGGATCAAGTTGTATACCCTGAGCAGAAGAATGTATGTCGTATCTCTTTTACTCTAATGAGGAGAGTCTCTAAAGTGGGTATTTCTGAACCCAAACCCCAGATTCTAATGGGGTCCCATTATCATGCCCTTCAAACCTCTGAAAAACATAATCTCATATTCTCCATAAGTAAGACTGTCATTTGCTGGCTACACAAAATATACCAGTAGTTTTAAACCAACTTTAGGTAGTAGATCTCTTTAAAAATTGAATAAAAGCAATGCTTCCTTTCTCCTAAAATGCACATACTTGCAAAATATGACACACGATATTGAGGGCTCCTTGGACCTTCCGGAAGGCCTTAAATGCCAGATCAAACACCTCTGTTGTGAAGTTACAAATATGTTGAAGAGGCAGGGACATAATCAGCTTTTTGCTGAGAGGAAGTTTGAAGCAAACAGATACCTAAAATCAAGTAATTACAATTTTTAGGCCCTCCAAGGTCAGAAAGTAGCTAAATTTCCTGTACCTCCAAATCAGATCTTTCTGAGTCATTGCTGCCAGTAAGGTACAGGAAACTTGTATTCAGTCTGTGCTGTACTTTCTGGGATGTCCTGCCAACTCAAGGCTGGGGAACTGTCCCATTTCTTGGGGACATGTAGAAGATCATGGGGAGACCTGGGTAGCTATTGGGAGGTCGCACAAATCTAGCACCCACTCATTTCTCTGGGGATGGAGAATCTTTTGTGCAAGTAGAGACTGTCACTTACCACATAGCTGGCTGAGAATGCCCATGGGGAATGCCTACAGCCTTGCTTCCTGAGGCATTGCTCTGTTCTCCATCCCCCCATCACTTTAGAACTTCCAGAAAAGTGCCAGAATAAGAGAAAGAGTAGGTGAATCACATTTCTCTGTAGCTCTGGAGTTTTCTTTCTCTGCTTTTGAATTTTTGGTTGTTGACCATTGGCTACGACCATATGGCTGTCCGTTGTTTTCATGCACATCTCTCCAACTCCCCACACAATGTTGGGACTGTTTGCAAGGCTCCTTTCCATCAGTCCGCCCAGCAGCATATGACATCTTGGGGATTTGCATTTTTTAGTTTAATCATTAGCTTAATGTTTGGGGGACATTAGTCATAGGAAGTTAGTCTCATTCATCCAGATGCGTTTTTAAAAGTTACAGCTCTTCTCTCCCCACCATAATGCCCCCCTTGAGCATCCCTTCTCCCATTTCCTTTTAAAAACACTCTGTTCTCCTGGAACTCTCAAATGAAGATATCAAAGCTGGAAGGAATTATTAATTCAGAAACTACATTTGAGTCTTCCAGAGGAGCTGAACCTGGCTGGAGTTGCATAGGAACTGTGCTGGTGTTTGGTCAGGAAATGACTTAAACCTGATCTTCAAGGGCCTGAAATTGCTCCCCTGAAAAAAGAGGAGGCATTTCTCTTGCCTACAACCCTCTGGGGAGACCTAAGTCCAGTGTTTGCTTCTCTTTCAATGCAAACGAATGAATGAGTTTTCTCCCCAGGCTTCTGGCCAACAGAACTGGGAACCATTCATGGAAGTTGGGTTGCTTTTTGAGTCTTTGGGCTCTGTAACTGGCTAGATGGATAGCTCTGGAAGGGAAGGTAGGGTTTGACATGGACTTTGAAAATGTTGACTTTAGATGAAAGAGAGGATGATTTTTCCAGGTAAGCAAATGATATGAGCAAAAGCATGGAAGCAGGTATAATAGTGGATATTCTGGGCGTCATGAGTACCTCTGTCTGAACATAAGCAGAAAATCAGAGTTGCTGATCCTGGATAGGGCACCATGGGTAGAAGGATTTCTTGCCATGTGCTTTAGAGTTTAGTTTTATTCTATGGATAACTTAGAGCCATTGAAAGCATATGAGTTCAAGAATTTCAAGATCAAAATAGTTTTAGAATTGTGAGTCAGGAATAATTCCATAGCTGGTCTTATGGGAGTCCCTTTCTGGAGCTTTCTTTCTCAATGTCAAATGACAATGATATTTTTCTTGATAATGAAGTGCCATGCTCTTGGTGTTGCCCTTCCTTATATGTTTAAGAACTCCCTTCCAATTGTAAATATGGTTTAAGCAGTCTTACTATAACCCTCCTCTCTTTATGTTGACTATTAGCTGCCCTTGTCCCAAGCACAAAACCTCTAGAGCATTGACTTTGGAAGACATTAATTAATACACTTACGTGCCCTAGGCATGGTCCAGAGAAGCCATTCTTTTGCATCGTACATCCCTTTCTGGGCCACAGTCTCAATGCCCTTGTAACTCCCACATGCCCTATATTTATTTTCCCCTCCCTCTCCTTGCCTTACTCTTTTTAAAAATTAATTAATTAATTTTTAATTTACATCCAAGTTAGCACATAGTGCAATAATGATTTCAGGAGTAGATTCCAGTGGTTCATTGCCTGTGTATAACATCCAGTGCTCATCCCAACAAATCTCTTCCCTAATGACCCTTATCCATTTACTCCATCCCTCCCCCACAGCCCTTCCAGCAACCCTCAGTTTGTTCTCTGTATTTAAGAGTCTTTTATGTTTTGTCCCTCTCCCTGTTTTTACATTATTTTTGCTTCCGTTCCTTTATGTTCATCTGTTTTGTATCTTAAATTCCATGTATGAGTAAAATCATACGATATTTGCCTTTCTCTGACTTATTTTGCTTGGCATAATACCCTCTAGTTCCATCCATGTTATTGCAAATTCCTTGCCTTACTCTTAATATGAACATTTTCTAACAACCACCTCCCCCAACAGGAAAAAATAATTCTTTGCTCATTCAAGGATATAAAAAAGTAACTGTCTTCTTACAGCTCACCTGCTCAAGATCTCCACTATAACACTTTTAGACATCATTGTGACCCTAATCCATCGACGACTCCTCTTTCCCTGTATCACTTGCTCATGCCATGTATCTAGTTTATTATACTCACAGTCTTCATATACTCTCACCCCCTTTCCTTCCTTCCCACCTGGCAGGAAAACACACACTCTAGATGAGCTCAACAACCTATTATCTTCGTGCCTGTAATGAAACAGCACAACATTTCTGGCCAGAGAGAGAAAGAGATTGGGAGATTGAGAAGGGGTTGGGGCAGAGGAAGGAAGGAAGGATGGGAGGAAGGAAAAGAGAAAATTATCACATGACCAAACAGGGTATCTCCACTGTACACTGACCTTCACACCTTCAACTGGGCCCTCAACATCGCTGTTGTTGAGGCATTGCTGGGCCCTCAATGCAGCTGTTTTCCTGCGTATCACCAGTAGCCTTGCTTTCCCATACTTGACAGACCAATGCATCTTCTTGTCTCTTCTTCTCTCTTTTGTTATCTCTGCCTCCCCCATCACTGGTCTACCAGACCTCATAATACATAGATAAATGCTTTTTCTCTAACTTTATTTAAACTATTTTATTCATTTTGGTCTATACATTCAAATTGTCCAAAAATCAAAAGGTACAAAAGTCATCATTCTATCCCACTTCTCTGCACTCTCCATTTTCCTTCACGTGGGCCACCACTGTTCTCAGTCTGTATGCTCCAGAGACACTTTAGGCATATAGAAGGAAATATACATGTATATTCTTTCCCTTCTCTCTTTTACATATATGGTAGCATTTTGCTTTTTTTTTAACTTAATAATATGCCAGGGATTATCTCTGGCATATTAGTATATAGAGAGTATTCTCATTCTTTTTATAATATTGTAGTGCTACTGTTGATGGATAGGTTGTTTCCAATATGTTATTACAAGTTGTGCTACAATGAATACATTTATATCTACATCATTTTGCATATGTATTGGTATAATATGTAAGATAAGTTCCTAGAAATATTATGGATGGGTCAAAGGGTATGTCATTTTCAGTTCTGATAGATATCGTTGGGTTTCTCTCCACAGTGATTACTCCCTCCAGCAGTTATATAAGAATGCCAGTATGTTCCAGATCACCACCACAGCATGCTACTCATCTTTTATCTTTGCCGATCTGAGAAATGGGAAAGGTTTCTCATTGTAGTTGTGATTTGCATTTCCACAGAGAAGATTGAAAGTGTTGGAGAGATGTTTCCTCATTTTATCCTCACCATAATAATAAACATACCTGATTCCATTCTTGTCCCTTCCAACTCCCATCCATACTCTCCTCAAAGACTGGTGAGGAGTCTCCTCACCAGTCTTTCCTGTACATCCTTTCCTGTATGTTCTAGATCATATTCCCTTTTTAAAATGTTTGTATGTATGTATGTTTGTTTGTTTGTTTGTTTATTTTTGAGCCCGAGAGAGAGAACACAGGTGCAGGAGGGGCAGAGAGAGAGGGAGTCAGACAATTCCCAGATGGCTCCATGCTGATAGCACAGAGCCGACACAGGGCTCGAACTCACGAGCCGTGAGATCATGGCCTGAGCTGAAATCAAAAGTTGGATGTTTAACCAACTGAGCCATCCACACGCCCCAGATTGTACTCCTCTTTTATTCTTAGATAATAACCTTCTTCGGCAAGCCCTCCTTTCTGTTGCATCTTCAGCCTTTACTCCTTACGAGAGTCTTTCCATTGACTTTCAGACAGGCATTAGTACTCTTTCATTCAGTTGCTACCCTAACTGTACTTCACAGCCAAACCACACAAAAGAAGTTTGTACAAATGCTTCCTCTTCCATGTCCTCATGTTGCAGCTGTTCTTCCATACATACACGTGTGTCGTTTTTCTCTACCACTCCTGTCTACCACTCCTGACTGTCACCAATGACCTCCATTCTGCTCCTTCGAATGTTGACTACTTCATGTTCATTTTTCTTGATCTCTTTTCAGTAACATTTGTCAAAGTTGACTTCTCCCTTCTGAAATACTGTCTTGGTGTTCATGACACCACACTCCCTGTTTCCCTTCTGAAGGGAATGTTTAAGTTTAAGACGTCCAGAACTGAAATCTCTCTTTCCCACGCCCAAATATTTATTTTCTTTAGTATTACCCATTTTTGTAAGTAGCACCTCCAGCTATATGGTCCTAACTGCCACCAGTTTAGGCATTATCCTGGAAAACTCCCACAGCTCCAGTCCTACATCAAATATGTAATTATGTCCACTCTTCTCATTTCTGACATCTATCTTGTTTCCACCATGTTTCCCCATTTCTAATGATTCTGCCTTTATCAAAGCCACAAAGTCTCTTTCTTGGACCACCATGATACCCTGTTTCTGCTCTTAACCACTCTACAGTCTATTCTCATGAAGCAGCCAAAGTTTCTAAGCATGCCAACTAGGTACTGTTACTTTCCTTCTTAAAAATTTTTATAGGCTTTGCATCATACTGGTAATAAAATCCAAACTCTCCATCATGGTATGGCAGAGATTACTAGTGGTCTTTCTGACATCCATTCTTCTCCCTTTCTTGAATCTGGTATAAGATTACATTCCTTCTCCCCCATCCCTTACAAATAGGTGTGGTTATGTAACAATCTGGCCAAAGATATAAATGGTAATGTCACCTGGAAGTTCTGGGAAGGATCCTTTAAGGAAACTGATTTAGGACACCCCTTTGGCCTGCCCTCCATACCTCCTTCCTATTGCCTTGTGCATATATGACAGCCTCATCGCCACAAACTTTCTTGGACCATGATTGGACGGACCTCTCAGGAAGAAGCTGCCATGCTGGATGACTGTGTAGAAATATAAAGGGGAGATTGTATTCCTGAAGCTGTGATACTCACCCTGGACTGATTTCTTTGATGTGTGAGAAAAATAAGCTTCTGTTTTCTTCATGCCACTGTTATTTCTGTTTTTCAGTTATATACAGCTGAACTTAATGTTAACTGATACATATGGCTCATAAAGCCCTGCTTGATGATCTGGCCCTGGCTCTCTTCTTTGACCTCGTCGTGTGTGCCTGTCCCCCCGGATCACTATCTGCTCCCCTCACTGGTCTGCTGTCAGTTTCTTGAACTCCTTCCCACCTTGGGGCCTTCCCACCTGTCGTTCCCCTGCCTGGAATGCTCTCCTACTCCTTCTTTGCCTGGCTGACTCCTGTCATCTTTCAGGTTCAAGTTTAAATGTCATTTACTTGGAGAGGACTTCTCTGATTCTCTGATGTAAATTATGTTTCCTGTATCGCTCACACTACTACAATTTTTTCTTCACAATACTGATTACAATTTGAAATGACATATTTATTTGTGAGAGGTTTCCCCGCCCCCACCCCCACCCCCAATGCCTGTCTCTCTGCCATGGCAAAAATCGTGTCTATTTGCTCGGTACTTATGCCAGAACTTAATTCTAGGCCAGGCATGTACTCAGATAGTAATCAAATGAATGGAAGAATATAAAGTACAGGTTAGAGAGTGGGATCAGGGATCTAAGAGTCTGGGTTTTAATCCCAACTCTTACTGGCTGTGAGACTTAACCAAATTACTTAACCTCTTTAAGCCTCATTTTACTGATCTTTAAATGAGGCTAATAGAACATTCCTCAGGGGATTGTGGTGAAGATTAAGTGACCAAATAAAACTGAAGAATTCGACATAGTGCCCTTCACAGAGGAAATGCTCAGTATACACTAGCTATTATTAATGAATAAAGAAGAAATCAATGAAAATATCCAAGGTCATTTTTGGCAGTCTGTTACCTGACCCAGGAGAGAGATCAGTGCTTTAGCAGTGGCCTTCATTTGCTGAGGTTACAATGCCTGCAGCCAAAGGAGTGGTAATATTTGTCACAGGCATTTTGAATGTCTACCTTGACCCTTTTTTAGGGGCAAATCAAATGCCCCTACTCCAACAAGGCCCACCCTTGGCTTTTGATAGTTACTTCTCTGGTTTCTACAGAACTTTGACCCCCCTTCTAGGCATCTACCATAAGGTTCCAGAACGGTTGCTCTTTAAGCCCAGGTCCTGTCTATCCCTGGGGATGCCAAGCTATTCTATGCTGCGCCATATTTTGTGTGCCTACTCTCTCCTGACTATCAAGTAAAATCCTTCTAAAAGTGAGATTTTAGTCTGTTATCAAATGAGAGTGAGAACCAAAACACCAAGAAGCAAAGAATGTGGGAAGGGAGGGGGCGGTTGGCTTCCTGTGTGTAAACCACTCCTTACCCAATTACTTCAAAGATGGAGAAACCACCTCAGAGTTTGTTTTGGTTCTATTAGGGAAACTCCAAAGCCACGGTTTTGGAAAGGCTTCAAACATTCCCCAGATGAGCCGTCTTTCCATTTATAAGATACTCCAAAGTCCTATATTTAGTAAGAGTGGAGCAGGACACACACACACACACACACTCACTCACTCACTCACTCACTCACGCAACAACCCACTCTGGAGTTGCTATAATCCTGGTCTGAACATTCAAGAGAATACTTGAATAATACTTACCTACCTCACTGGGGTGTTGTTAACGATTAATTAGTTAATGTTTGTAAAGCACTTTGCAGATGTAAAGTGCTTATAGAAGTGCTAAGTATTATTATTATTAAGCAGAAGTTCTATGGTTTAGCTGAAAAAAAATATATATATATTTGCAATCAGACATTTAAATGTGAGTAAATCAAGTTTATTTACAAGGGGATTTTCCTTTTAGGGTCACCTCTTGGTTATTATCGTTTAACTGATCTCTTTTATTTTCATTTGGGCTATGAATGGAGCTGACTCATCCTGAAAATGTCTATCTTTGAGATAATTTCAAGAATATCCTAGGAAAATAAATTCTGAACAGTGCCCATATCATCAGGAGTCAGGCTGATGATGTATTTCTTCAACAAGGACTCTCTACCTTCCCAGTATCCAAGAATTCCTCTGTAGAGTTCTCATCCAACTTAGTTCTAACTTGGAAAAAAAAATTGCTTATAGAACAGTGTCCTGTCAGATAGGTCAGTGGAATTAATTTGCTAGTTTTGATGAGGATAATAACAGTAATAATCACAAAAAAGGGATTGGATGTATTTCGGTTTTCCTTTCTTCATTCCGCTGCCCTCAGTCTGTCTTTGTTCTCTGGAAGAATGCTAAGAAGGTGGGGGTGGGAGGCTGAGGAAGAAGCAAGTGGCTTCTTTGGCACAGCAGTATGCAAACTGTCCAGGGAAGAGTAGCCTTAATGAAGTAGTAAACTGTCTAAGTCCATAACAGCCTGTGAGTAAAGTTCTTTCTTCCAGTGCCTTAGGCAATTCCATGGGAGTCTTGTGGATCTTTAAGGAACTCAGTAGACTCTAAATCATCAAGGGATATGACACTGGCGAATGGGATGAAACAGGAGAAAATCAGACAGTGAAGGCTGCTGCCGCCTTCTTATTAAAAAGACACAGTGTTTTTGATGGACCATATTTTTTTGGTATATTTTGGTATGTGTGGTTTTTTTTGAGGTATGGTTGATCACTGGTTATTTTTAGCAAGGGCTTACCTTTTCCAGATGTTGGATGAGTACCATGCAAGGGTTACATCCTGAAAGTGTAATTCTAGGGTAGGTGGGAACAATCAAGTTGAATTACTGACATGGTAAGGAAATGAAAAGTCAAACTGCTGACCATGTATATTTTATATTATTTAATTAAAAGTAGATAACAGTGTATGAATGAACCACAAATCAGATAAAAATGGCAGCATTTTCTCATATTTAACACATATTTGACTTGTGGTTATGTGACAGTTTACCAGAACAGGTCTGCAATGTCTCCAAATAGAAAATCAGGAGTGTAATTAAAAAATACTGCAGAGGAGAAGGAATATTAACTCCAACTCCGAGCAGAGTTAATCACAGCCACATTTCCCATTACTGTTATTCCCATTTAATGAGAGTCTCCTCTATTTCTTTCTATATGTTGAAATAAAAAAAAATCATCAAAATTTTATTTTCAATACACATTTTACCTTTTATAGAAATAAAGAATATGGATAGATTACAAATTCTAGGTGTCAGGATTCCCTATTTATTTATTCATTTTAATGGAGTCTCATTAAATATCCAACAGTCAGTCATTCAAAGTTGTCCCTCAGGACAGAACTGCTAATTCACAGGGCTATCTTTAGAGTTTTTGGTTTAATCAGATGAGAAGTTGTGGGGAATGTGCATCTGCTCTTCTTCAGTATCCCTGGAGTGACTATTCCCAAGTCGTGCAGAGAATATTCTCAGTGAATCCAGTCTTTTCAGCATCCAATCAAAATGTCTGGTGTAACCTGAGCTCAGCATCCTCAGACTCTGAGATAATGCGACAGCCAAAGTTCTGACTCTCCCTGTCAGGTTCCACTTGGCATTCATATTGAATAGGAAAGACTGTGGTGTGTTTTCTGCCTTCTGATCTTCAATTATTGGATGACTCAGTTAATTCACCCATCTTTGTTTAAAAATAATCACAAAAATCTCTCATTATACTTTGGTTCTTCTGTCAGAGGGCAGGAGTGGAGTACAAAAATATATTAAATGACAAATTGATGATAACTTTTATGTTTTGGCACCTTTTTCTGCTTTGGATTGGGCAAGACTCTGAGGTATATTTGTGCATTAGAATCTGGTCTAGTATGCGACTATTCACACTTTAGTCCTGAGTCAGAATAAATCCCCCACTCTTTAAATAAAAATCTCACCTTCTGTTGCCCAACATTAAGATTGCTTTCCTGATTTTTATTTAAGGGTTCTCCTTGGAGCCAGGATAAAGAACGTGGTATTTATTAATAGAAAGGGTTCTAATTCATTGGAGGAGAGGTGTAGAGGCTGATGATTCCAAGGGAAGAAGAACCTCACTCATTTTCTTGTGTTTAGAGCAAGCCTGATGAGTGAGCTGCCCATGAAGGGTGGCAACCAGAGAAGCAGGATCCTTGGCCAGATCAGCTGAGCAGACTGACTGAGTCAGTATACTAGGTACAGCTGGGACTTGAGAGGATTTGGTAAACTGGCACTGTCAAGTCCAAAGATTGATGTGAGGATGTTAACAGAAGGCAAGGGGAGAGAATCAAGAACAAATGTGGAATTTGGTGGGACACATGGTTTAAGAGAGAGGTTCAAAACTCTGGAAGTTTGGTGAATGTGGAAGAAAGAATTCTCATTCCCCCTATAATACTGCCCCTAGGGGGTTTAAGAATGGTCATGTTGCTTAAAGCATTTTCTAAAGGGATGGCAGGAAGTGGGAGGAGGCAACTAAGTCAATGGAATAGAGCTGTAGCATATGCTGAGATCTGAAGTGGGAAATAAATATAAGGGCAGGAAATCTGTTTCGTGGATTGTAAGAGATTCATGGCCTCACATTTTAGCGTCTCTAGCGTTGGTTTGCACCTCACAATTGATGACCTCTTGGATTTGATAAAATGTGGTATAGCATGAAAGGCATGAACACATGAGAAAAAGGTGAATCTTTGGCTATACACAGTTCTTGACAGACGTGAGGGTAGAGGTATACTTTCTTTTGCTTATTAAGTGAGAGTACTACGAATGTGATTTTATCTATCACTGTGATTTTTCTTTTTTTTTTTTTTAACGTTTACTTATTTTTGAGACAGAGAGAGACAGAGCATGAACGGGGGAGGGTCAGAGAGAGAGGGAGACACAGAATCTGAAACAGGCTCCAGGCTCTGAGCAGTCAGCACAGAGCCCGATGCGGGGCTCGAACTCACGGACCGGGAGATCATGACCTGAGCCGAAGTCGGCCGCTTAACCGACTGAGCCACCCAGGCACCCCCACTGTGATTTTTCAAATGAAGCTTTTGGAAAGTCTCATTCAGATGCTGGATCTCAACATTCTCTTTTCTGATGTTATCACATGTTCCTTCTCTTCTCTCTCTCTCTTTTTTTCCCCTGTGTTGACTCCAGTATCTTATGTTTAGAGAGAAGTGGGCATGGGAGGAGATCAAATTAATTGTTAACCCCTCAGAAAGGCCTGCCTTTTGGGGTACCTGGGTGGCTCAGTTGGTTGAGCGTCTGACTTTGGCTCAGGTCATGATCTCACAGTTTGTGAGTTCGATCCCCACATCAGGCTCTCTGCTGTCAATGCAGAGCCTGTTTTGGATCCTCTATCCCCCACTCTCTCTGTACCTCCCCCACTCATGCTCACTCTCTCAAAAATAAAAAATACTAAAAAAAAATTAAAAATAAAAAAAAAAGAAAGGCCTGCCCAGACCACTTAACAAGTCACCATCCTCCATTCACTATTACATCACCCTGTGTTCTTCTCAGCATAGCACTTATGCTTTTCTGATAGTTTCTTATTTATTTGTTGATTAATTTTGTTTATGATCCATCTTCTCAGTTAGGATGTAAGCTTAAGATGCATAAGGGTTTTGTCCACTGAAGTGTTCTCTGTGCTTAGAATAGTGCCTGGCACATATCTGACTCTTAGTAAATGTGTGTAAATGAGTAAATGGGTGTATGACCTTGAAAAGAGTTGAACACTTCCCTGGAGAGTTAGAGCTCCCTGGAGTAAAGTACTGAGCATTATATCCAACTAATGTGTTTGAGGATGTTTCGTGGGTTCCTCTACATTTACCATATATCTTTTACTCAAATAAAAAATTTTAAGAATCATGAGATTCTGGGTCTTTAAGATAGCAACCCCTAAAAATATGGCTTGAGATTTTCCAGAATCTTAAATTAAAGCCTCCCCATCTCCCTGTCTGGATTTAGGCAGGCTAATCCAGCTTCAAATCAGCCAGTAGCTATTATTCACCCTAAAATTAAAAAGCAAGAAAACAACCTCTCTTCTTGCAAACAGACATTCTTGAAAAGTTTTGGCCTTGTTATGTTGGTCATGGTGTTAGTGATCCATATTTATTTGGTTATAAAATCTCTCTCACATGTTTAAAATAGGTTTATCATTAATATTACACTAGTAGTTGTAATTACTGAGGTGATTGCTTCAACACATTTAAGCCAACTAAAAATACTATAAAAAGAAATTAACCTACCTCCACATAACAGACAGCTCTCAAAATAGCTCATTTATTGCCTAGAGATGGAGATCATGCTAGGAGAAATTGTGAAAATGGACATGAGTCATGGAACTGTCTTTCAGCTTAACCTACATTGATCTCTTGAATAAGCATCATTCTCAGAATGAAATTAACCTCTTTGATTTTAGCAGATCAACTCCCATTATGCCCTCATTCTAAGTTAAATGTAAAAATATAAACAAAACATGCTAAAATTTTGAGTGTGTGTGATGCAGAGTTATCCAGGAGTAATTTAGGAATATCTCTGGCTAAATTTAAAAGCATTTAGAAAGGCAGGTGTATATTAGGAGAATAACCCTTACTTGATCATGTTGGGGTCACCTTGATACTGGCAGGGGTCCTTGTCATGCTGGCAAGAACTGCTTAGGCAGTTATCATCATCATCTTTAGCTTGATGGTTCAAGGATGAGGCTCAACACATGTATACAGAATAAATAGTGTTTGTCATTTCTTCATTCTGAAACCCTTGTTCTTCTGTATTCTACCAAGTGAGTGAGCTTGTTTAAACTGTAATGACCCAAGGGCTCATTTCATTCACCATGCATTCACGAAACATCTATTATATGGAAGGTGCTGGGCTGGGTTCTGAGGATACTGAGGGAGACCCTGATCTTTCCTTTCAAACTGCTGAGGTATGTCTCTGTTTCTGGCTTTCCTGGAAGTATTATGGCAGTGTGTAAATAACCTTGGGTTGTCTGAGTCACCAGTGGAAAAAGTCATCGTGTGCCTGGGACGTGTCTTATTTTCAGGATGTTGTAAAGTAAGGTACAGACCCAAGTACCAAATGACTGACAGAAATTTCCCTTTTGATATAAGTGTTTTCATTGTAAATAAAATGAATAAGACATGGCCATTGGGGTTGGGTCATTCCTTGGGTCCTTTTTGATTTGCTTAGATCTACAACGTTACAGGGTGTGTGGCATTGTCTCCATTTCACCTGTGAGGAACCTGAGGTTTAGTCAGGTTTAGATTCCTGTGGTTGCTGTAACAACTTACCATAAACTAAGTGACTTAAAACAATAGAAACTTATTCTCTCTGAGTTGTAGAGGCCAAAAGTCAGAAATCAAGGTGTTGGCAGGGCCATGCTTCCTTTGGAGGCTCCAGAGGAGTGTTCTTTCCTTCTTACAGCTTGTAGGGGCCATTGGCATTCCTTGACTTGTGGCTATGTGATTCCAATCTCGACCTCTGTGATCGCATTGCCTCCTCCTCCTCTGGCCCTATGTCTTCTTTATATGTCTGTCTCATAAAGATACATGTGACTGCATTTAGGGTCCACCTGGATAGCCCAGGGTTTCCTTCTCATCTCGAGGTGATTAACTTCATCACATTTACAAAGACCAGTTTGACAAATAATGTGACATTTTGAGGTTCCAGTGATTTTACACGGATACCTCTTTGGGAGCTATTTCCAGCTTACCTCAGAGGTTAAGCCTTTCTCCAGGGTTTTGCAGCTGACAGAGGTGGGGTTTAGACATAGCCAGGTCTGACTCTAGAGGCCACTCTCTTAAATCTCCACACTGACTATATGGGATCCGTGTGGGCATTTGTGTGATGATGGAGTTTTCAGTGCCATTACATAACCAGTTTTCACCTAGAAATCTAGCATGAAGAACTAAGATGAAGGGTTTATTGATAGAAGTATTTCATTGCTATCTTCCTTTTGATTCATTCAACCAACATTTGAAGTGTGCCCAGGCTGTTCCAGGCTCTGTGCTATCATGGAAACTTAATGTTAACCAAAAACAATCATTACTCTTATCCTTCCAAACTCACCATCTAGGTGGGGGGACAGAGATAGATATGAAGTAACACGCAAATGAGTGTATAATCACAAACCGAGAAGGCAAAGGAACATAGGACAAGGAAAGCTTACCCAGGCTGGATGTGAAGAAAAGTTTTCCCTAAGGAAGTAATGTTGGAGTCAAATTTGAAAGTTGAGTAGGAGTTAGCTAGCTAGATGAAGGAGGCAGGCAGCAGAGAAAACCATTCCAGAAAGCAAGAATGACATATGTAAAGGCCTTTTGGTAGGAGAGATCATCAGTATTTTAGAAATTGAAATAAGGCTGGAGCACAGAGTGAGACAGCTTTCTAAATATGAGCATTTGTTTCTAGGTGTCTTCCTGGGCACAGAGTAAGACTCCATGAGTTTTCTATGTTGGCAAACCCTTTGAGGGCAGGGAATGTGTTTTATTCATCTCTGGGTGCTCTGGCACAGAATAGTGTCTGGGAAAGAATATATGCTCAATGCTATGCTTGCTGACTGTCAGTGAATAGATGAATGAACAAATTAGCCTTGACCTTACATATGCAGGATTTTTGACCAAAAGGGCAAAATAGCCATAGTCCTGTTTGCTAGTGTTTCCCCTTCTAAGCCAGAGAGTCATAGTGGAGCCAAGTGTATTCTAGCCAGTTGTTACACTCATATGATTGTCCCATGTGAGCGGTGAGCTGGTGAGGGAACCAGGAGTCAAAGCCTTTTTGCACCTACTTGTGAAATAATCTGGGAGGGCCTTTGGCCCGAGGAGAGAAAGCTGGATAATAAAACCCAAAACAGCTTCCTCAGCCCTCTTCACAGCTTTACCCAGCACAGACATTGATGATTGCCTCTGGAGGCCAGAGCAGCACCCATTGATTCCTTCATCTCCTTTGAGGGGAGAGACAATGTGAGGCTTTGCCGCAAGCCAACCTCTCTCTGTGGCTCCATATTTTGTTGCACCAGAAGAGAGCTAGCTTTGGGTCCTAAAAAAAGGGACATGCCAGGAGGAAGGCTTTCCCATCCTCCATTCTGAGAGTTTCACGTCTCTTGTTCACTGCACGCCACCTGGGCTGCCTCCTGTTAGAATGTATGCTTGTGAGATACATAACTTCTATTAACACTCATTTAGCTTCTTTATCTGAGAGAGAATACAATTCGTTTCTGCACAAAACTCACTCAAAAGGATAAGGTCTGAGAGATTGCCTTAGAGCTCATGTTGAGAGTTCTGCGTGGGATGAAACCTGGCTGGTGTTTAGCCACACAAACGCTGCAGGTGTGAGGGTGTGAAGGTCTCGCACCTCACGGGTGAGGGGGTGAAGGCCCTCAGAGGCCTGTGTCTGTAATTGCCCCTGTTCCATACAGGAAGCTCTCAGAGCTGACAAATGTGTCCTGGTCTTTGCCCACTGTAAATGGGGTGTCCACTCAGAGAGAAGGATGATATTTTAAATTTAGTCCTAAAATAGAAATTCTACATTGACCTACTAGGCTTGTACTCCTATCTTCCATCACTTTCTTACCATCTTTCTTACTTCTCTCTTCTTTCTTCTTTTGTTACTTTTCATGTCTTGAGATGGTATGAGATCTGAAAAACGGACAGTGAACCCGGAGAGCTCCAGACCAGGCTCTGGCACTAAGGAGCCATGTGGCTGGGGCATTCCACAGAACCTCTTTGGTCCTCAGTTTCCTCATCTACAACATAGAGCACTGGACTCTGCTCACCCTGTGGAGCATTCACTGCAGTCTTCCAGTCTTTCTTCCCCATCCCCCCACCCTCAGACAGTCCACCCTACTTTCCCCTTTCCCACAAGGCCCTTATCTCTTTCCAGTCATTTCCTTCATTTCTATCCCTGTCTTTCCCGTCTTTCCTCTCTTTTCCTTGTTCTTGTGGGGAATAGAGGATCACAAGTTGGATTTGGTATTTATTCTCTTTGGAGAATAATGGAGAGATTTCTAAGGCCCCAGTTGATAAGATATCAGCCACAATTGTAACATTTGCACTACTCTGATAAGAAAATCAGGGCCAAGATATGACGGGCTGGCAGAAGTCATGGACTGCCAAAATGGGCTGGTGCATGATAGGAAAAGGAATTTGGATGAGAGAGAAGACGTGAGGCATCTCTTTCCCTTCACATATCTGTGCCCATATTTGTTTTCCTTGTATCGGGGGCACAGTCCACATGTCCCCAACTGAGAGGGAAGCCCAGGGCCTCCCCATATGTGCTTCTTCACAGGGTTCCATCTGCACCCCAACAGTGGACAGTGTTGGCTAAACTTGCAGGAGCCTCCTCCTTTCATCTGCTCTCCCAGATTATACCTTCTTTCGACTTTGTTTTTCAGAGACAAGACCACCTTAGAACGTGGCTTCTTCCAAAAGAGCATTTGGCAGCGTTCTTCCAAGCCTGAGGGTAGACTGAGAAGTGGTTTCTTCTTTTTCCTAATACAGGTATTAAGCTGACTTAATATTCACTTACTCTGAAAAATCCCACTTCACAGAAACATTTTTTAACATGAGCCAAAGTGTTTCTCCCTAATTCAGCACAATTGCGCCTGGTTTATATCCATTGATGTTAAATGATTTCCCGTTTAATATCAATTGGAAATGGCTGATTTCCTACCCCAAACAGTACTTAATGTCAATTATGGCAGGCAGGGCAGAGCTGTTTTTCAATTAACTGCACCACTCCATTTTGTTTGCTGGTGAGTGGTACAAAATGCATGCGCACAGAGCCACCTTGTGAAACAGTGACAGAGAGGGATACAGTATTGATTTTGCTCCCTGTTCCTGACCATTGTTTTGGGAGGTGATGGTGGTATTAAGGTTGGTGGGGGAGGGGGGGCGGTCTGTGGGGGGCAGTTAGAACTTCCTTGTCCCTTTTCCCCAGGGACCGGTCATGGTTTAATGAGAACCTACCCTTCCATCAGAGGAACCACTGGTGTGGTAATGACAAGAACTTATTGGGGGAAAGCACAACATTTAACTATAAACAGTCTTGCTGGAACAGAGTTTACAGACATGGGGAAGGGGGTTATGGACTCATAATGAGGATGTGACTGTGATGTGGATTCTCTAATAATTCAAGGAGAGCCTGGGTGTGGTTGTGGCATAAGGCTGAGAATGGCAGCTAACATTTATTGAACATGTATTGTGGGTCAGCAACGTGCTATTTATGTTAGTTAATCCTCTCAATAACCTTGTAAGAGTATATGCCTGTTATGTAGATGTCCATGTCTGAAACTGATAGGATTGTCTAATGCCATTGAACTATTCAGCGTTTGAAGGTAGAGTTTAAATCCAGCACTGTCTGATTTTATCTCCTGGACCAGTCTCCCTTTCTAATGAAACAGATGGTTGAAAACATCCCTGCTGACTCTGTGTAATTAGGGGTGATGCTCCTTAGAACCTTGGGGGATGGTACAAGTGGGGAATGGGATGTAGGGGTTTCTCTTTTCCTTGGTCTAGGATCCACAGCTCTACAGAGTCTCTTCTCATGTTGCCTTGTGTTTTTCTACTTCTTTCTGTGTGAGCCTTTCCACACACTTCTGCCTATGCTAATCCCACACCTTTCAGGGACTAGCTTGAGTTGTCCATGAAACGTTTCTTGACGGCTCTGGCCACCGTGGGCACTCCCTGCTGAGCTCTTTCAGCACTTGCACTCTAAGATCCTTTGCTCACATTTTCCACATAGGGAAAGCAAACTTTCTTCAGAGCAGAAACCAAGCAGGAAAGAACTTCGCATGAAGGGCTGATAGGTCAGAGCTGAAATTCAGTTTTGTCATTTTTTTACCTCATTTTTCTTCATTCAGTGAAGATTTATTGAGTGCCTACCATGTGCCAGGCATTATGCCAGGAGCTGTCAATGCCAAGGGGCCTGTGTACCAGTGGAAGGGACAGAGGCTGAAGGGGTGCTTCAGTGCAAGAACACGGGTACTACTATGGGATTGCCCAGGACAGAGCCACTTGGTCCCATGGTGGGGTAGGTGGAAGAATCAGGAAAGTTTCTCTGGGGTGGGCATGTGAGTTGAGTTTTGGGAATGTGGACAAGCAATGGCAAGTAGCGTTCAGAGAGATGGAAACCTGAGGGAATGTTTTAGCGCAGGGTCAGCCACTGCACAGGTCTAGGTAACACTGGACCTGACAGGTTATTGAGCCTCTTGGATCTCAGTTTTCTGTCTACACCTTCGTCGTAGGGGTGGTATGAGGATCAGTAACAGCAAAGACATTGCTGAGCATTTACTCTGAGCCTTGCGTTGTTATGAGCTCTTCACTTGTATGAACTCTTTGAATCCTTATAACAATTTTATGATGTAGACATTGCTTTGTGGCTCATTTTGCAGATGAGGAAACCGAGTCACACAGAGCTTAACTCTTCCAAAGTAACCGAGCTAGTATAAACAGTAGGGCTAGAATTCAGAGCTGGTAATCTGGCGCTTGAGGCTGACCTCTTAGCCTTTAATCTCTGCTGTTTCCTCAGTGCGTGAACAAAGTAATCATTCCATTAATAGTTATTGCTTTGATTTCTTTACCTCTGCTTTAAAACAAAACAAAACAAGGGGCACCTGGGTGGCTCAGTTGGTTTAGCATCCACTTCTTGATTTCGGCTCAGGTCATGATCTCATGGTTTGTGGGCTCAAACCCCTCATCGGACTCTGTGCTGACAGCATGGAGCCTGCTTGGGATTCTCTCTGACCCTCCCCTGCTTGCTCATTCAGTCTCATTCTCTCTCTCTGTCTCTCTTCCCCCAACCCCATCTCAAAAAAAATAAATAAAGATTTAAAGCAAACCAAACAAACTCTTCTCTTGGGAAAGATAAGTTCTTTCTTCTTCAAAACTCCACATTGTTAGGAATAGACCGTGCTAGCTGGCAGTGAACCCATCCCCCTTCACTGTGGAACCTATTTCAGTGTTGTGAAGAAGAGAACACGTGCAACAGAACAGAACAAGCCATAGAGATAAATGCTTATGCAGAGAAGAGTGGCCAGCCAGACTAGGAAAAAGTGAAGCTTCTTGTTTCTAAGGTTTATTTAGGCATCCGAACACAGATAGTTCCTTGTCTGGGTATTGCTAAGAGAACAGGTAGCCCTTTCCTTGGCTACTCTTCCTAAGATGGTTTGCAGATATGCTTTCTTGGGGGAGGGGGTCCTCTTGAGCTCTCAGATTCCAGGGTAAGTCATTCCAGGTCGTTTGAATGTCATAATTGCTAATATACATTTTTCTGACCAATTAATTTGGAGGAAATGTCAGCTACCAGTACATGGGCTGATCCCATTGGTTGAAAATTACAGTATATTCTTTAAGTACTGCTCAGACCAGCACTTGAAGATGTACATTTTTCTGTTTCCTCTTCCTGTGACTTCTGTTGACCTACATGAGACATTCTGTATATCTCATATATGTCTGAGATATTCAGGTTTGTGTAAAAACCTGTGGGATTATTTGGTAAGACCATTTGATGACAATTTGGATTTTCATTGAAATTCTTATAGTAATAGGAATTTATTCTTTAAAACATTACAGTCATCTATAAATGCTAGTGATTTTTATTTTGCTATATGTTTTTGAGTTTAGATCAACTTTAAAAACTAAAAGGAAGGAGAATAAAAGAGAATGGACAGATGTAAGGGCTAGGAATCAAGAGCCCTTACTAAGTTATTGAGCCAGGCTATCATTGTTTTCAAAAATGGTACCAGTGATAACTCTTATGCAGTAATTTCTAGCCTAAACAAACAAAAAGAGTTTTGTTATTTGACATTAGATTGTACTTATGGATAGTGTTCCATTCATCCTTGCAGTATTTCAGAATGTTATGAGAATAAATATCTTCTTCAATTCAGACTGGCTCAAGGTCAATGCATGAAAGCCAGAACTTTGAACTCCTTTTTACTACATGTCTGATTCCTATTGGTTATCCTATGCCTTGATTGAAAGCATTATTCTCTAGGGTTGGACTTTCAGAATTATAAAGAATGGATGAGGAAGAGTTTTATGAAGAAATGAGTTTATAAAGAATGCCTACTACCTGCCTGGTACTGTGCTAGGCAGATTTAAAACACATTCTTAATTCTTCAGAAGAAGCCAATTCTCTATATGTGATGTATGTACCCCTTTGGCATAGTCTTTACAATAATAGGTGGTGATTATGCCAGAGAATCTCAGGCCTCGCCAAATGAAACATAGGTATTTGGCATGATCTGGGGTAGTACGTCCACATTATTATATCCATCTCACAGGTGTGGTGGAAAGATGGTCTTAAGGTCTCTGGGCACAAATTCTTGACATTTGGCTCAGGTCTCTCTTTACTGCCTTTAGTTGCTCACCTCCAAAGTATCTAATCCACCTGCTAATTAAAGGAAAAATAGAGACAGCAGATGAGAAGTGTGACTTTTTTCCCCCCTTTCGAAGCAATTTAAACCTTTGGAAGATACACAAATGTAGTCCTATTATTCAAGTTAATTTACAATCCTTCCCTCGTCCACTACAAGGAATTTATGAACCTGGAAGAGCTGGAAGTCCCTTAGCAAAGTAAACAAACTGTAATTCAGGGTTGCATACTTTCAAGGAGCCTCTATCAGCAGGTTTTATTTTCACACCATAGGTGAAAGATAATTTGGTGAGCCATACTTTGTCTCATTGGGAGCAGCAACAGCCTGTCTGCACCATGCAGGAAGAGTGGGTTAACGCACAGTAGCTGTCATTGTTCTGGTGATAAGGATGGCAATGAAAACTGGCATTGACCGAGCTGTTGCCATGCCCTAGGGACCATCTTCCCTGTTTTAGCCCGCCGTACCCTTTGAGCTAGACACTGTTATTATCTACATTTTACAGATGAGGAAACTGAGGCTTTTAGATGTTTGGATATTTTTCCTCTAGGAACAAAGTCAGAATGTGACTTCACACAATGTGGCCATAGATGGGACATTATCTGAGGCAGAGAGTGGACTCTGGAGGAGGTGGGGGAGATTGGATTGTGTTTTCTTTGTTTTTTAGAAAGGGGGAAATTTCTTGTTCTTCTTCTCTGTTTGTAGCCCCCTGATCCCCTTTCAAAGCAGACTATGAACACTAAACTAGAAGTCAGAAGGCCTATGTCCAGTCCTAGCCCTAAAAGGTCCTGGCCACATGATCTTGGACGAATCCTTTCCTCTTTTCTGGCATCAGTTTCCTATTCTTAAAATGAGGAGGACAACACAGGTAGCTGATATCTAGGACCCATGGCTCTCAGTTTCAGTGGCTCCAGGATTCTGTGAACCTGGGTGATCGATCTTTGTCTTTCAACCCCTCCCTCATCCACCCTTGTGTGTGGGACAGTGATGCTTCTCTTGGATGTGCTAGGCACTAAAAAGAGAGAAAGTTGTTTTTTTATGTGCTGTATACCAGACGACCTTGATGTGATGGACTATGGGATCTGGTGACACTGCACACTCAGTACTATTCAACACTTTGCCTGAAAGGGAGGAAGGAATGGATTTATTGACTTGCGACTTTGACTCGGGCCTGTGTATCAGGCCCGTTATTATGTGGAATGATTAGGCTGCAGTGGCAGGGACAAGTTAAACTAGAACAACAAAAGACCTCCTTAACCTTTACCTGGACACGAGGCCATTCATAATGACTTGCATGGTTTGGAAAACCAAGTCTCTCCTGGAGCACTCAATACTTTTGCAGCCCCAGCAAATGAGCAGGAAAGAGGAAGATGGATGGGTGAGGGAGATGAAATGTAATCCAATTCTGCATAGTCCTGTTTAGAATGCTGAGTTCAGGTCTGTGTCAAAAAAACAGCGATGCCTTAGAGATCATCATCATTTTCTTTGGCTTGGAAAAGGAATTTGAAACCAGATACAATGGTTGCTCGCTGAGAAAACTTCAAACTATTTGTTATCCACTAGAGCAAATTATGCTGTTTCTGAAGGATATTTTCCTTCTTGAAGGAACCATGTGCCTCCTATTAATGTGAAAGGAACTGGATACATGGAGCTTTCACACACACACACACACACACACACACACACACACACACACACCCTCCCCCCAGCCCCCAGCCCAGAGTCTCAAACACAAGGTCTCCTTGAAAAGCTAAAATAACCATCTCAGACTTGCCTTACTTCTGAAAAATACTGTCCCCTCTAGCCCACCTCCCTGGTTCAGCCAAATGAGCCATAAATTTTGATGGAATGGCTGTAATGTCAACCATTTCAAAATCTTGGGTAGCACTTTCCCCCCCCCACACACATTTTCCCCTAAATATTGTAAGTTTTAATGGAGCTGGATATGACACAAGAATTAGAGAATCACAGAGTATTGCAGTGTAAGGAGACCTTACTGATCATCTAACCCAAGGGTAAACCTGCCTTTTCTTCATAGGGCCTGGTGGCAAGTATTTTAGGTTTCATAGTGTCGTCAGTCTTTGTCACAAATACTCAGCTCTGCTGCTATAGCAGGAAAGTAGCCATGGACAGGACACAGACAAGTGAGTGTGGCTGTGTTCCATAAAACTTTACTTCCAAAAACGGACAAGTGGCAGGTCAGATTTAGCTAATGGCTGTAGTTTGCTGACTCCTGATCTAACCTGTTGATGAGGTGAAGGAGACAGAAGCCCAGAGATGTGAAGAGGGTCATCCAGAGATGTGAAGACTGGAGTTTTGTGGAGTAGGAATCAGATGCTTCATTCTGAGGTTCCTAGTCTGGAGAATTTATTTCAGCAGCATAGTCTTAGTCCACTTGAACCCACAAATATTTCTAAGTTATTTTTGAAAATTCATTTATAAGATAGAATGTGGGAACTGTGCTTGGCTAGTAGAGGTCATGGCTGGCATGATCTGAGACTTGAGTGTGGTGGTTGGTGACCCTGAAACCAAAAACTTCCTCACACACATCATCCGGGTAGGCTCTGGCCATCTGTTGACTTATGTGGGCCTGTGGGAAGGAACCTAAGTGCTTTCTATCACTGGTCCATCACTGGGACAAGCGTCATTGGGAGACTTGAGTGGGGTTGGTTCCAACGGATGCCAGATCACAGAAAAGGACACTGGGGCACAACAGAATGAAGAAGTCTCATAGAAGTGGCCCAATATAGCCATATTTGTAAAGGACCATAGTTCTGGGACCATGAGAAGCTCTACTAAAATCTAGTTGACCTGGTCCCCTGGGGGCACCCATGAATCCAGCCACAATAAAAATTTAAAAAATGAGATTACCAGGAACCCAAGTGTCTCTGCAAGGAGCTTCTGTGTTTCCTCACAAAATAGCACAACCAGAAAGAGCATGCATTTCTTTTCCTGATGGAGATTTATATAACCTGGAAATCTGGCACGAGGCAGTAATGGAGCGCCAGTTAGGACAGCTGAGAAGGTGGGCATCAAGGAGTGATGGAGGTCATGAGTGAGTCAGTGGCACCACCCAGGTGGCATAGACAGTCACAGAGGCATAAAACATAGAAGACCCAGAGGCAGACTACAGTAATTCACAGGGACAGTGGCAGAGAGGAGAGACTATACGAAGTGTTGGTTGTAGGAGGGGGTGTATGTACAGTGAGTTGACATCAGTATGTTAGGGGCTCAAGCTGAGCATCAGCAATATGGCAAGTCAGTGTGCTTGGCACAGGTGTGGATGAACCTCAAGAAACAGACCTGTTACCTAACAACTTACCATTTCTGAGCAGTCACTGTATATCAGATGTTTTGTTACCTGCCTTTCAGTGTTATATCATTTGATCCATATAACAACCCTTCACGGTAGGTACTATTATTGTCTTCTGTGCCAGTTGGCTATTGCTGCAGTAACAACCCTCCCCAAAAACCAGTGGCCTAAAACATAAAGTGTTTTGTTTTGTTTTGTTTTTACTCATTCACATTTTATGAGGGCTGCGTGTCAGCTGTAGCTCTGCACCAAGCTGAAGGTCAACTCTGGGTCTGTTTATGTGTTTTCTCATTCTGGGACCATGGCTAAAGGAGCAGTCCTTATCGTAGACATGTTGTTCTCACAGTGGGACAATGGAAGAAAAATGCAAGAGCGGGTTGAACTTTGTAATCACTTTTAAAGCTTCGGCTTGGATGTTGTGTGCATCAGATCCACGCACATGCCACAGGCCAAAGTAAATCATCACCAAGACTGACAGTAGGATGGGGAAGCAGTCTTTGCCTGCTGGGAGGCAGGGCCAGTCACATGACAGGGAAAGGAAAGGGTATTTGTGACTAATTTGATCTATCATGTCATCTCTGCTTTATAAATGAGAGAGGAGTCATTATATCACATTGCCATTCATTCATAGCCACTCGTGACACTATACTGTCGGTGCTAAGGAATACACAGCTGACTTAATTATACAGGAGCTCTCTTACACCCTTTTGTCCCCAGTACATATATACTCTAAGGTGAGGCCATCTGGCAGGTGGAGGAAACTGTGCCTATAGAATGAGGAATACACATAGGACATTTTAATTTAGAGTCTCTAAAGGTGAAGCCTGGACAATGTTTCAATTACACTTTTTAAGATTCATGGTAGAAATACTTTCCTGCTATCATGTAAAAGGCTTTTCTTCTACTATGCCCAATCGTCTGTGGCATCATGAGAACTCTGATCTTGCAGAGTCAATAGGATTATTCTAGAGATAAGAGTATCCTCTGAAGCAGGGTGACTTGTCAGATTATTTTGGGTGCGATTTGAGGAAGAGTGTCCCCCTGTCTTTTTATTAACACTTTCAAATACGCAGAATGGTTGGGAGAACATACAGTGACAACCAAGTTTCAACAGTTGTTGTTTTCTCTATCTGTAGGTATGTAAACACATACACACATATTTGTATGCACACATACATACATACATACATACTTACATACGTTTAGACTGAGCCCTTTGGAAGTCAGTGGCAGACATCATGATATTTCACACCAAATATTTCTGAAGGCAACTCCTAGAAATGGACACATTCTTCTAACTAACCATATTACCATTACTATACCTAAGAATAATTCCTTAAGTCTACAAGATGTCATTTGTAGCTGGTTCAGTTTTGGTACCAGGAACCAATCAAGGTTTATGTATTACATTTGGTTGTAATGTTTCTTTAGATAATTTTATTTAGAAGAAGCCAACAGTACCCCCACTTTTTTTTAATAGTATAGGTTTTTTTTAATTTTTTTTTAATGTTTATTTATTTTTGAGAGAGAGAGAGTGCGAATAGGGAAGAGGCTGAGAGAGAGGGAGACACGGAATTGGAAGCAGGCTCCAGGCTCCGAGCTGTCGGCACAGAGCCCGACGCGGGGCTTGAACCCATGAACCGTGAGATCATGACCTGAGCCGAAGTCAGATGCTCAACCGACTGAGCCACCCAGGCATCCCTAGTATAGGTTTTTTAAAGAGACCAAGATAGCTGTCTAAGTATTCCATCATCTGGATTTCTCTTAATCGTTTTCTCTTGGTGTCATTTGATATGTGCCACTGTCTCCTGTATTTTCTATAACTGGAGGTTAGCTCTAAAGGCCTGGCAGGATTCCCAGGAGACCTTAATGGCCAGAATGCTTTATAGGAGGTATTATGTACTTGACATTGCTTCTTACCAGGAGACACATGGACCATGATCCCATTATCTGATCATTTGGTTAAGGTAGTGAGTGCAAGCACTTTCCATGCTAGGTTTATGCTTTTCCCTTTGGAAGTCAGAGTGATACTTTGAAATCTTGTGACTGTTTTGTTCCTCATAAACCATTTACCTCATAGTGTTAGCAAATAAATATACAGATGCCCAGTTGAATTTGAATTTCAGTTGAATTTGAATTTCAGATAAACAATAAAAACATTTTTTTTGTATACTGTGTCCCGATTATCGCATGGACATATACATACTAACATTTTTTTTCTTATGTATCTGAAATTCAAATAGAACGGGGCATCCTGCATCTTTTCTGGCAAGTCTAGTCTCAGAGCTCAAGCTTGTGGGTGGAGTGCTATGGAAAAGGAGGGAAGAAGGAAAGGTACCCAATGCTAAAGACAGACTACATGGATGTAGTGAGATGGCCTGAAGACAGGCTTGCACCTAAAGGTTTTGGACAAGATGCAATTGTAGAGGTTTGGGAATGGTCGCAGTGATGTGTGAGGATCCTCTGAGGGGGGCGCACTCTTCTGCCTCCTCCTGCGTGCATACCCCGGACTCAGTCCCAGTGCAAGACAGAGTGGTGTTCTCATGCTCACTTCTCCAATTCTTCAGTGTATTTTGGCCAGTGGAGGGGCTTGGAAGCTTAAAGTCTGGGCAATGGTATGGATCGTGTTTCTCTCACACAGTATTCATACAAGTCATGTGAGAATCTTGTGAAAATGTAGTCAGTGTGGACTGGGGCCTGAGATTCTGAATTTCTAATACATCCCTATTGCTGCTGGCTTCTCAGATGGCCTTCTAGCTGTTTGACACAATGGGTAAGTGAATGGTATTGGAGCCAACAAAGCCTGAGTTCAGGTCTCAGCTTTGCAGCTTCTAATCTGTGTCATTGGAAAGTTACACCATCTTTTGAAGCTTCAATTTCCTCTTCTCAAAATAATTATGTCTAGCAGGGGCACCTGGGTGGTTCAGCTGATTGAGCATCTGACTCTTGATATCCGCTCAGGTCATGATCTCATGGTTGTGGGATCTAGCCCCACTTCGGGTTCTAGGCTGGGTGTGGAGCCTGCTTAAGATTTTCTCTCCCTCTGCCTCTGCCCCTCCCCCACTGTCTGTCTGTCTGTCTGTCTGTCTCTCTCTCTCTCTCTCACTCAATAATCAATCAATCAGTCAGTCAGTCTAGCAAATAGAGTTGATATAAGGATTAAGTCAGGTAGTGGCTGAAAAGTGCCTTTCACAAAGCCTAGCATATTGTAAAATGTGCAATAAACAGTTGCTATTTTTATTAATATTAGCAACAATCATATATGTGAAATGAATACGTATCTCCAGTCTCATGCATTTTATTCTGCTGGAGTGGATGATATCCACTCCCAGTTTGACATGACTTATTATACAGTGTACAAAATACAGTAGACAAAGAGGGCAGCTGTCCTCTTATTCAGAGTAGTATATTTCTTTCTTGGAAAAAAAAATACATATTTTTTCCAAGAGAGTACAATCGATTAATTCCATGAAGGGAAGAAAGCTGTGAGATACAGAACTGGGAGCAGTCTTGAGATCCGAAAAGTAACAGGTTGTTGAGGAGGGGGTCGGGAGTAATTAAGTAGATAAGGCAGCTTGAGTACGCATCAGTGTGGGGTTATTTAGTGTGAGGGACGAACAGCCTTGCTTCTTTTCTTAATCATACTGGAATCCAGTTTCTCAAAGAAAATTCAAGATACCATAGCAAAGGCTGATATACGAGGACAGTAGAAATTCATTAGAAGCAAATAACACTTGAGTTTTGATTCTACACTGTAGAATTTCTTGGGATTATTTGATGACTCCATCCATTTTTTTATTGATGGTAACATGGCTGTACCAAGAGGGGCTCATGACCTGTAAGCAGAGTTGTGAGTTTGGGAGGGCACATGTACATGTGGCTGTAGCATGACTTTTTAAGCCAGACAGATTTGAATCTCTGTCTGAGGCACTAGAGGGTAGTGGTTAAGAGCACTAGTTCCAGATTCAGACTGCCTGGATTGCATGCCACTTCTACCACTGATTAGCTATGTGACCTTGAGCTTATTACTTAGCTTATCTGTGCCTCAGTTTCTTCATGTGTAAAATGGGGTTAATAATCATAATATCGTCCTCATAGCAGTTTTGTGAAGCTTAACTAGTTTAAACAATGTAAATATATAATGTGTTCCGTAAGTAGTAGTTGACTGTATAAATGAAAGTCAATTTTTTTTTTTTAATTTTTATATGCAACCCTGAAAGCTCAATATTATCTTTCAAGGATAAAGCTCTGGCAACAGCCTGGGAGCATCTTGTCCCTGTTTTAGTGAGGCTGGCAGGATGTGCAGCAGTTTGAACCGAGAACTCTGGTTGGTTGAAGTTGAGGTGGAAGCTGGGAGGTGGGGGTGATGGGAGCTCAGAAAATCAAAGTCTGAGGTGTGGAGATGTCAGGGTACAGGAAGCCAGGTGAATCATTGAAAGGCACTATCAGGAGACCTTGTCCAGAAGGTTGAAGCTGAGACCAGCTAGCTCATTGTTGAGGTTGGAAGGTGAGGAACCAAGCATACACAGGGTGGAAAATGTCAGACGAGTAGAGATGTGGTGGTGAACACAGATCAAGACTGCAATACCAGCTGTGGTTTGGCCAAATGTCCCTGCAGTCACACAAACCAGAAACCTAGATGCCATGTTGACAGCCCCTCACCCTACATGTCCAATACTAATCTCTTTGCTTCTACGTCCTAATGCATTCACTATCCCCCTCATTTCTACCTCCAGCACTACCCTTAACAAAGCCAAATCATCTTTCGGTGGGACTGTAAAAGACTCCCATCTGATCTCTTTGCCTCCATGCTGGCTTCCTTCCTTTCTTTGTCCCATCCTACAGCCAGAGGGACTTTTCCTAAAAACCAGTATGATCATGTTGCAGCCTTTTCATGGTTCTGAGGACAAAGTTGCAGTTCTAATGATTATGGTTGAACTCCCATGTATTCTTCTGCAGTTGTGTCTTCTTCCAGGTGCTTCTTCATGGTGTTCTATAACCCTGGTCTTCCGTCAGTCCCCCTGCTCACCACACTGCACCCATCTCTTTGGACTGCGTTTGCCTTGGCCTAGAGCACTCTTCCTTCCTCCTTTTTTCTACCTGATGTCTCCTTATCCTCCAGATCAGAGGTAGAGCATCAGGGGAATTATCCTTGATCTCTCTGATCAGTCCAACTCTCCACCCTCATCTTAGGCTCTCAGAGAACACCATGAATTTCTCCTTTGTGGTACTTAACACATTTGGAATTCCACATTTAGTTGCATTTAATTATTAACAAGCTCCATGAAGGCAAGAATCATGTTTGTTTTTGCTCAGCATTATACCTCTAAAGCATAGCATGATGTTTAGAATATACTCTGTACTTGATAAATATTGGTCGACTGCATAAATGCATGCATGAATAAATGAACTGATGAAAAGGCAGAGTCAGGAAGAATCAGGATGTACAGGTTGATCAGGAGACATTGATAGCTGAGTCACCTTCTCAGGAGCTAGCTCAGATCTTCCTTGATTGTTCCATCCATTGAGCTTGCCTTTTGAACCATGAGGGGCTTTACTCTCCTACAAGGTTCAGGAATACAAAGCCTTCAGTATGGTTGATTCACTTCTGCATCTTTAGCTCAGCGTGTAGCATGTTTTAGGCACTTGATGCATTTTTCTCCCCTAATGAGTGAATTAATCCTTGCCTGGGGAGGAATAATTCCCCCCCCCCCATTCTCATCTTATCTACCATTTTATTGTTGGGCACTTGGTCTGAGACGTCTGGTTTCTGTTGGAATTGGTACAGTTGATGCCTCTGAATGTGTCTTAGATCCACCCCTCCTTGGGAAAAGGTTCTGAGCAGTGTGCTTTGATGTTTTAGGTCATTCCTGATCAGAGTTTTGGTCTCTTCATCCCACTTCTGCTATGTTGTGACCTACCAAACAAACCTAAGCCTTCTTATTCTAGGGTGAATTTGGACCAGGGCTGTTGTCATTCTCCTAGGGTGCTAAGGTGGGTCAGGAACCTTCCTCCCCTTCAGCCCTGGGAGTACCTCTCTTTCCTCAGTTGTTCTGAGGAAATTAACCTTTCTGGAAAGAATAGACCCAGGCTCCAGTTTCTTGGCAGCCAGCACTGGAGGGAGAGTGTAAACTGAGCTTCATCCTTTCTCCCTGCACTTTACAAATATCTCATTCTTTATTTCCTTCCGACAACATGTGATGACCCTTTGGCAAGTCCTTAGTGCTAAATTTCTTTTTTATGGAGGCGGCAGTAAAAACTCTAGGGCCTTTGATAGGCAGTGCTGGGATGTTGAGCGGATGTAAATCACTTGAGCATTGGCTGGATTCAGTTGACAGATTTCTAGGTTCAATGAAACGTTCCTTTTCCAAATAAATCAAAATCTGACCTATGAAGGTCTATGCTGGGAACACTTCTGAAGGAAGTGGACTGAGGTTGGAGGTTGTCCTGTTTGGGTGATGGGCATGGTTTTTGTAGTAAGCATGAAGGGAAAACTCACAATGTAGATTTTTACATATTTCCCTTTTGCTTGAGGCTTTTGGTACTTTCTGCTTCTGGTCCCTTAAATGAAATGGATACAAAACACATCTAAATGAGGGGGTCTTGGAATAAGCATGGAGAATTGAGCCCAAGCTTTGATGGTGGAGACATTTTTATTTGAAAAGAAATGCGTATGAGTGTGTGTGAGTGTGTGTGTAACTCTAAACTCTCTGAACTTGTTGAAGAACAGCTATGGCTGTGCCCTTATAAGGGATTTGTACATAGGATGGTATTGAGATGATCTGCTTTTAGGACTTGGAATTTCAGAAATGTTCCCAAAGTGTCAGTTGTCTTGCTGTGACTCAAAGTACCTTGAGCATCAGAAGAACCTGACTATTTGCTGTTGGACTTAGTTTTATCATTTCAAGTGGCAAATTGTTTCCCCTTATAACTCAAGTGCCCATAAGCCTGTTTACTCTAGGAGTCCCAGATGAAGACTGTTCAGGGACACAAGGTGTCCAGAGTGGGTAATTTAGGAAGGCACTCACTCTACTCCTCACCTGTGTGGCAACCATCACAAATGGAAATGTGCAGCTTCTCTGAAGCCAGATATCAGTCAGGTGGGGGACTGCTCTGACACTCACTAATGGCCCAGTTATCCCGGAATAGCATAGTGCCATTAACAACTGATTATACACATTATTGGGTAGCTCACAGCTAATGGGACCTGTCACAAGATCTCAGAAGATGGGGCTTATGATCTGTTGATAAATAGATATGTGGTACACGTGGGTCAGTCATTTCCTTGTTAAGAAGGAAGGAGGAAATGAAATGACAGTGTCAGCAGTTCCATATGGACCATGGCTATGTGCCTGCCTGGAGCTTGGTATCAGGATGTGAGGTCTGAGTGGGGGCTGAAGTGCAGTGGGACATGTCTGTATTCTAGACCTGCAAATATAAAGGGTGGTTGAGGATAGGCTATACCTACAGAGATTTTTAAAGAGTGCATCAGAACCTCAGTGTCCCCATAGCAGCTGCCCCCCTTCTAGCAGGCCCCTTGAGAAACTGGGAATATTCTCTTGGGAGGCTGCTTTTATTCTTGTATTTTCTTTGTGGGACTTTTTTGGTGGGGAGATGGTATATCCTTTTTGAGTATTCTCAGTGTCAGATCTTTAAAGGAGCAGTTTGCAAATGTGAAATAACAGGGATAGGAATATTTACCACACTAGTGCTATATAATTTAAACAGTGGTCGAGGTCTACTTTCCATTCTGATGCAAGTATCCAGGGTGATAGTAAAGTAGCTCTGAACTTTAGGCCACAAATGCAGGTGTATGACGCTATTACATTGAAATCAAAGCTCAGATTAGAAATCCAGTCTCACTGATTTTGGTGGAGAGAGGGGGATAAAGACATATCTCCAGGGCACTCTGATATCATTCGACCTGGGTATTGTTCAGACCCTAGCCTGCACTGGTTCCTTGATGTCTGGTGAATGCAGTGCTTCCATGGCACCATGTTTTTTGCAAGGCTGGGAATCTCTGTCTAGGGTCAGCCTTGTTAGGTGCATTCTCCTAACTCTCCACCAGAGGCCCTTTCACCTCCTCAGGGCATTGCAGAGCCCCAGAGTCTCACTCCCTTCCAATCTCATCCCATTCTTGGGAAACCTCTCCACTCAAAGGTATTTGCTTCTTTACCTATGTCTCAAGGAACTCAGATTTTTAGAGGGGGAAAAAAAACAGGTAGAGACTTCTCTGCAGGCAGTTTCTATGTTTAGCCTTTATGATCTGCTAAAGTAAGGGAACACAAAGAGTGTGGCTACTTTTCGGGAACTAAAGAGGGGGAAATTTAGAGAGAACAAAACACATTAATATCTCAGTGCATTATACTGCCGTGATAATGGTGGTGCTGACAGTGATGGTGATAAAGATGATGATTTATATTGGCATATGGCTTTAGAGTTTCAAACCACTGCCTGGCATGTTCCCTATAGTAGGTCAGTAAGATAGGAGAGTGTGCCAAAAGGAAATGAAGACTCAGAGAGGTTTTGTGAGTTGGCCAAGGCCACACCATAAGTTAGTAACCACAAGTCCTCATTTGCTGGTTCAACATAGTTTTCTCTGAAATGAAGCTACATGCTGCCGTTTTTGTCTGGAGAACACCAGACCCACTCTTCTAGGGCAAAGTGGCTTCTAAGTGACTTAGGGACAGTTGGGGTCTTTGACACCCAGGGATGTTAACAGAGGGATTCTGAGACTTCTAAATCCCTTAAAGGCTCCTTGCTTTGTGGGCAGCAGGGGTGCCTATCAGGCCAGACCGAATTTGACCCCCTGCCATAGGGATGGATTCTCCCAGAAAGGAAATAAAGTTTATTTTGGTGTTATTTTTGTCCTCTGCATCAATCTCCCTGAATGTCGCCCGCTCCTTTCCTTGTACCAGGACTAGCTGTTTACTTAATTATTCTGACAGTGAGAGTAGTTAAGGGTTGGACAGAGGAGGCAGAAAAAGATTGTGCTGGAAGGAAAGAGAAATATTCTATTTTTTCAGAGGGACACAGATTTATTTCAGTTTTAGTAGTTCTTATCCAAATTCATCTGAAGTAATTAATGAACGCTAGAAGAAGACCTGCGCACACGCACGCATGCACACGCACACACACACACACCACTTCCTAGGATTTTTTCACTCTTACTTGAATTATGTTGAGCTGTTTGGTCTATTGGTTCAGTACCCCAAGCCTAGTGCAGTATTGTCATCCCTTGCTTTACAACACAGTCATTATATCCCTAAACCACATTGTGATACACAGTGCCTTCTGTTTACGACTCCCGAAACTCCCACTCCATATATCACCTGCCATAAAACCCATCAAACTGCTGCTACTAAAATGGTGCACAGTGGTCTAAGCAGGAGCCAGGCAAATTGTGTGATACCCTACTGTGGTTAATGAGAGTGAAAATGTGGTTAGGATTTTATTCAGGCGATGTTCATTTGCAGGGCCATTGTAGTGAGATGGCAAAGAAAGATTCTTTTGTTAACTTGAATGACAATATATTTTCTATTGTATGGAGTGGCTCAGTACAGAGTTTGCCAAGTTATTTGTCAATTGTAAATAAGTCAAACTGTGACCTTGAACGACTAGATTTTTATTGCTTGGGGGTCTTGAAAACTAATTAATATACTGGAATTGTTTTATTGCGTATCAGAAACCTGTTGCCAGATTTTAAAGTACAGTAGTGAAATTCGACTCTAATAAAGACAAAAACAAAAGTTAAAATAGAATGTCCTTTTTTGTAGAACAGATAAAATTTATTGTGTCTTTTACCCTGGGGGATTTTTTAAAAAGATGATGGACAGGAGAGAGGGCATTGTACCTTTTGAATTTTTGCATTCTTCAGAAACCTGCTCATGTGCAGAAAATTCTTAGTAATATCTGTAACCATCATGAGTCCCTGAAAAGATATGTGAAGATCTTCTCTAAAAAATAATTAGAAAAATTGAATAGCTTTGTTCTGTAAATAATCTTAATTGAAAGGCATTCTCACCCCTCCCCACAACCTCCCTTGATCTCCAACTCAAGATCCAAGACATTTTGATCCTAGCAAAGGGATTTCTTAAAGGTTCAATAAATGCAGGTATTTTATTCAAGGAAAAGTGAATATAAACCTCTCTCCTGTTAATACATGAGCCACCTTACTATTGTCTCACAGCTCTTTCTTTTCTTCCAAACAACGAATTGTGTAAGACAGATATCGCTGATATTAGAAAACTTTCTTGGGGCACCTGGGTGGCTCACTCGTGGTTCATGAGTTTGAGCCCTGCATAGGGCTCTGCGCTGACAGCTCAGACCCTGGAGCCTGCTTTGGATTCTGTGTCTCCCTCTCTCTCTGTTCTTCCCCTGCTTGCGCTTGCTCTCTCTCTCAAAAATGAATAAAGATTGACAAAAAAAATTAAAAAAAATAAAACTTGCTTCCACAAGCCTAGGTTCATTTATGAAAACTTTAAAGAAA
Source organism: Prionailurus viverrinus (assembly GCF_022837055.1). Lineage (NCBI taxonomy): Eukaryota > Metazoa > Chordata > Mammalia > Carnivora > Felidae > Prionailurus > Prionailurus viverrinus. The sequence continues at coordinate 78,555,194 of NC_062563.1, read as the reverse complement.
AAATTATCACACTGTATATGCAGCATGTCTGATCTCATTAACTCATTAATTCATCACTGAGATATGAGTATCCCCAGAGACCACTCTGGGCAATGTCATGGAAGCAGAGCTTATCCCTGGCATATTCTTCCTCTTTATTTGATCTTTTCCATCATTTCCCCCCATCCCATGATTGGAGTCCTGGGGCTGTCCCTGCAATAGCATTATTATCACCACCAAAGCTGCTGTGGACATCCCACCAAACTCCAAGTTCTCCACTAAGTGCTTCCCACATGTTATCCATTGACACACACAAAAATACTATGAGGTGGGTTCTAGTATTTTCCACTTTACAGATAAAGCAAATATAAGGCCATTGGAGATGAAACAATTTCCCCAAGTTCAAGTAAATAGGAAGAGGCAAGCCTATTGTGGCCCTCCTTCTTTTAGATCTTTTTCTTCTTCTTTCTGATTACCTTCTCCTGGGGTTCTCTCCACCCCCAATCCATTTACACCCACCATTTCTTTAAAGTCTTATTCTCCTCTGGAGAAAATGAGTGACCAGGGGATGAGATATATGACCCCTCCCAACTCCCATATAAGCACTGCCTAATTTCAGTGCAGAGCTCTTGTTTCTTGGAGGTCCTTAAAATGATGCTCTTCCTGGGTATGTTACATGCTAGGGCCTCAGCAGAGAAGCTGTTGGGAAGGAGGCACTAAGCTTTCTTCAAAAGTATTGTGGGCTGGCCTCCTCTGCAATGAACAGATTTCCTTTGAGATTCATATCTCTGTTTGTATCTTGGTAGCTCTAACCATGGAAGAGAATAGAGTTACTATTACCAGGAAGGACTAAATAGGAGTGAAAGAAGTATACCACCCACAAAGCATTTGTGGGTGATACTAACAAATTCTGTGTACTTTTTTGAGGCTTTGTTCATCAACCCAGTACTACACCATCATAATGCTGAGACATCATTCGGGTAGAAACAAAAGGACAGCCAAGGAAGGATACTATTCTCCATAGAATGACCACAAGCTATGGGGCAGAGTTTTCAGATTGGGCCCCTCTGTGAACTGTTTGACTTCTTCAGGGGAAATCTGATTTCAATTGAATCATATTGTTTAAAAAAAATTCCAACCCCAAACAGCACCACAAAAAGGAAATTAAACTATAAAAAGTGCATTAAAGTCAGGGTATGGGTCTAAGTTACTGTCTCAGAAACAAGGAAAAATCAAAGTTAAGAATAGAACCATAAGTTGCTCTAGTTAGACATTACAGGTATCACTGGTATTTACAATTGCTTGATATAAAACAGTCTATCTTGCAGTGGATGCTGACATTATAAGCACTTAGGACTTGGGGATCTCCAAGTACTTTAAAGCATCCCTTTACTTATTCAGTTCTTGTGGAAAATCAGATAAATACAGAGTACCATTATCTAAGCCACATGGATAGAAGTGCTCCAGTTGGAAATGCATTCTTAACATGGGGACTTAGTGTTGATTTGGAGCCTAGCAAGCTATTGTTGGCCCTCCAGAGGCTTGACTACATTTTCTCCCTGACTCAGCATTTCTGCACTTTGAAATTCATATTTCTGGCATTAGAGATCTTCATTAATATAGGCAGTTGGGGACAGCTGGCTAGCTCAGTCAGTGAAGTGTGTGACACTTGGTCTCAGGATTGTGGGTCTGAGCCCTATATTGGGTATAGAGATTGCTTAAAAATAAAATCTTTTTGTAAAAAAGATAGGCAGTTGGTTAAAGAGGACTATTTATATTCTAGCCTTGGTGGTGCCACTAACTAGCTGTGTGACCTTGGACAGGCCACTTATCCTTTCTCCCATGCTTACTGTCCAAGGTTATTTTGAAGATCAAGCAAAAATAACTATGTAAATAAATAAATAAATAAGCAAATAATGTGGTCGAACCTAGGAAAGTCTAGGTTTGCACGAAAGTCTAGGAAAGCATGAAACAATTGTATTATTATTTTATAGGAGAAAAGCAAAGCAAAGGAAAGGCATAATTTAAAAAAAATAAGTTGAAGATCAGCCACAGTGTTTTGAAGGCATGTAAACATAATATCAATTTAATTCAGGTATGGTTGTGCCCTTCCTAATTATTTCTTACACCTGGATGTGGCCCACGGGAAAATTCTCTAAGAGGCCATGCATTTAGGGTCTTGTATATTTTCAGGTTTCCTTATTAAGTAGAAACCAGAAGCCTTTTTATGTCTCCATGGGGATACCTCCAGAGCTTATATCAGCAAAAAAGAAACCATAATGTGAGGTGTTGGGGTTAGGACAGAAAGTCTGAAGGGGCTCAACCCCAGAGAAACAGGAGACCTGTCTACTGGCTGGCCTTACGTGGGCTGCACATCCCTATGGTCTCCTCCTAGACATGGGGTGGTTGTTGTTGTGTCTAAAAGGAGCTTTGTGTTTTAAAGAGGAAAGAGTTTGCAGGGGTGTGTGTGTGTGTGTGTTGTGTTGTATTTATATAGAGGCTCTTAATCAAAAAGTTTTTGGTCTCTTTATTAGCAGTGGGGAGGGAGTATCAGAGAATGAAGAGAAAGAGAAAAATAGCTAACAGATACTAATTGAACACTTGGTGACATAGAGTATTATGCATTATGTTATCTGTGATACCCTTTTTAAAAAGAGGTTGGACATGGCCATATTTTTTACTCTTAACTGCTAATTGTTTTCAGGCTCACCAAACCATTCTTTCTGATGGTAAACCCACTGCAACCTGTATAGTTTCAAGCTGAGTTCCCTGGTGTTCCAGAGAAATCAGTGTCACACTCACTGACCTAGAGAAACTTATGGATTGGTCAAAGAGAATATACTGATATAAAGGGAGAGCATAAAGTGAGGGGATTTGCAGTTAAGTGATGCATCAAGTGGCAAAGACAGCTTATGCTTTGGGGGGTTCAGAGAAAGGGTAATTTCAGTACTGGAGAAACAAGTAGTGGAGTTGCAGGTTGGGGTAGGGAGATCTCCTGGAAGTGCTGGGACCAGAAGTCGCAGAGAGATGTGGGCACAATTTGGAGACTTACCTCTATAAATGCTTTGGTTTTGTGAGCCTGGGACCAGCAGAGGGAGCACAAGGTAATAAACAGCTTTGGTTTGAGAACTTGACTGTGCTCTTTGAAGCTCAAGGAAAACAAGGCCAGGAGCAAGATGGCATCATTTACCCCTATTCTCTCTCCCCTTGTTTGTACTTGTCACCTTTTAAGTCTACCACATTTTGTTCCCTCACTCACTTACAAAAGTTGTTCCATGGTAAATTCAGAAACAGACCCCAAATCAAACTAGCCAAAAGAGCCCACAAAGAAAATCTAGACAAGAAAAAACAAGAACACCAGTTCTTAATTGTTCTTTAAACCAACTTTAATTTTTTAGTCTCCCAGTTTTTTGAATAATCAGGTCATATGAAGAGCTCACAGACTATTATAGCTCAGAGAATTGTCACTTTAATATTTTCTCTGCCTTGGGGAAATGCACTATTTAACAATATTCGGCAAATCAATGACTGTTGGAAAGGATATTTGAGGGGAGCTAATGCAATCTTTCTAAGGCTTCAGTGGTGAAATGTGCATTAAAAAAGGCTGCAGACTCATGTTTATTCTCAACAGAACTACTGTAAGTTTCTAGAAATTTGGTCAAATACAGCCATAGATATGTTAGAGTGAGCCTCCAGCTTTATTGAGCTGGCTCTGCTTGGCTCTCCCTGGTCCATTTCATGGGACTTTCATCAGTTCAGCAAAGAACAACACAACTCTGCCTGTCTTGGGGTCTTTGCACATGCCATTTCCACTGGAAGTCCCATTATCTATCTACTCTTCAACCTTTCTTTGGCCAACTCAGTATTCAGATCTCAACTCAGGCATCCCTTCTTAGGAAAGTCATCCATAACCTACAGACTAGGTCTGTCTACCATACATTCTTAGGGCATCTTTACACTTCTTATTCATAGTGCTTAACAAAGTTTGCAATTGCATATGTATTTTTGTGACTGTTCCACTCATTGTTCTTTACCTTACTAGACAAAAACTCTAGGGTGCAGGGACTCTGTCCTTTTTATATACTGTTGTATCCTCAGCATGAAGTATAGTGCCTAGTACCTAGTAAGGCTCAATAACTACTCATTTATTGGATGAAAAAATACATAATAACTATCAACTGCTAACAGCAGGTATTACATTCTGCTAAGGGAGGGCTGTGGGAGTAGACAGAAGAACTGAGATTTAGGGGAGGACAGTAAGTTCAGGAGAGCTTTGATAAATACTAGTTTTTGAAGGATGGAGATGGAATGGGGAGGAGAGTGGGAAAGTATTGGGAGAGAGGCTGGATAGGGAAGCATGAGTAGTACTGGCTGAGGGATATATGGGGACATATGACAGAATATGTGGGGATAACTGCCCTGTGCCTCAGATAGATTGAAGCGCCAGTCATAGTTCAATGTACTGTGGTGTAAAGAATGTTACTGATAGTGCTAGTAATTCTTCATTTGCTTCCCACCCTTAAACTTATTCTATTCTTTATATCCTCTCTGTCTCCCAGGAGGCTGACCCTGGCTCCTGGTTGGATTTGGCCAATGGAAGGTACTGGCATGAACTGGTGGGAAGGAGGGGAGAGGAAAGAGAAGATGGGTATGACCACTCCCTTACTTCCTTGAGTGCATATCTCTGGTGGCAGCTGTGGCCCCTCTCCCTTGGCCAAGCTCTCCCTGGTCTCAGGAAAACCATTTCCTATCCTCCTTCTGTCAGCCTTAGGGCCTCCTGCTAACTTGAGTCTCTCCTTGCCTCTCTGCTCCTTCCTTTTTCCTTGTTTGTTTCCTTAACTCTGCTTAATCCTGTTAGTAGCCCCTTCTTTAAAGTCTCCTCATTTGAATCATCTGTAGACAACTCTGTTTCCAGTTGGGATCCTGACTGATGCACTTAGTTTCTCCAAGTGATGGCCATTTGTCTAGATTCACATTAGAAATATCCTCTTTATTTGGGGGCAGCACATTGTTAGATTCTTGGCTCTGTCAATGGAAGGAAAGGCATCTCTTTCCACTTCTTCTACTGTGCATGCAGTGACTTTACGATTAACAACCTGATCCTAAACCTAAAATCTCTGAAGAAATGTGACTTCGAAAACCCCAGCTGTCAGGGGCATGGAGAATAGAACCATTAGCAGGTAAGAGTGCTTATTAGACATCCAGTCTGCAAAATTCAGGTCACCAAATTTTTTTGAACTGGGTTATTTCGCTAGCTGCCTCAGTTTTCTAATTTATTTTGCTGGTGCAGACCCTGGGTTTGTACCCCTTCTTCTCCCCGTGCCCCCAAATATAAAGTACAGCAAAGAAGAACAGGAAGATTATAGGTGTAAGAGATTCTCTCTTGGTTCCAGTCCTATTTTGATATCATCAGCTAGTTAGATTTTTCTCCCTAGACATATTGAACGTGTACCCCCAGATCTATAAAATGTCCAATTAAGAAACCAAATGAAAGTATTCAGGAACCAACTCACTTACACTGGTACATAATGTAAGGCTTTCAAAAATAGAAGAGAATAATTTAAATATGTTTTTAAACTTATGGCGTAATATTTCTTCTGACACTCCCCACACTCAACTCCCTGCCAGATACCCAGAGCAAGAAAATACTAAGAGTGAATTTTCTAAATTAGGAATGGAGAAATGACCCATTTACAGAAAATCAAATGCAGTCTCTCTCACGTTCTGCAAGTACCTGAAGAAAATATATAGATGACTCATTTTAGAATCTGCCACAGAAAGGGCAAACCCTTGATCTGTAGAATCTTTTTCACTAAGGAAACCTTTCCTCATAGGATGGAATGTTGGAATAGAAGACACGAGGGCCTGGATCCCGTCTTCACTTGGGCTTAATGGGACTGGGCTGGGATGCCACTCAGAACTCAGTGACCTGGAGGAATGAAAATATTATGTTGGGTATTTAAGGTGGAATGACTGTCTGATTGTTTATTCTAATTTTAGTCTCCTGCAGATTACTTTAAAGAACAATCTTATACAGCTTGTACTTTTCTATAAATACACTCATTCTGTTTGTTTTGAGGCTCTACTATCTTTCTCTTGCATTACTGAGTGGGAAATTCTCCTCAGAGACCACTGTCCATACATCCAGGGCTTCAAAGGAGAGCTGATGTGGCCCCTCACTGCACTCCTGTGCGTGGACCCTCCTCTCTGCCACTTCTGTGATGGGGGTAAAAAAAGATAAACATAAAAGTAATCTGGATTATACCTAAGTCAAACTTCTTGACATTCTCTTTCGCCAATTTCCCCACCCTTTCCTTTCTCAGGAGGTATATGGCTAAAGGAAAACCATGCTCTTTACAATTGGTCTTGGAATATTTGCCATATGTAAGGGACTGTTTATAGGGCTGATTTATAAGTATGTTGACTATGGTTCACAGCAGACATTCACTTAAGTAATTCACTCCAAGCCTTGTTATGTTGGTGTTCTAGGCTGACTGGACTCCCTTCAAGGCGAGTCAAAAGATGCTTGAAATAAATGATTTTAAGTTCAGTTTCATTTTAAACAGAGAAGTCAACTAGTTGTAGTGGCCTGGGAGTCAGAAACAGACCTCCGTTTCTACTACGAGCTTGTGCAGTTTGTAGCAGTTCCCTTAAGTCTTCTAAACTTCACATCCCTGCCTGTGAGATGAAATGTTTGGATGCAGGACCTCTGGGTTGCACACTGCAGGGGATGTTATTACATTGTAGTTTGTATGGTGCTTAGGAGGTGCCATTCCCTTATACCACAGTGAGGATGGTGTCCTCAGGAATGAATGGTACATTGCTGAGGCCCAGGCTTGACTTCTAAATCAATAAATATCTATTGGGTGTTCATTATGTGCCCAATGGTAGAGAGGCAGATAGAGACAGGAGGCACAGTGCAGACATTCTGAGGTGGGGGGTGGGTGGGTGGCTAACAGAGGTTAAACATATGTGTATGTGTTGGTGTACTTGGTTCACAGACACGTGTAAAGAATCTACTAGGTGCCAGAAATTGTGCTAGGCGAATCATACTTTTTCTTCTAAACTCAGCTCCGACCTGATTCCCTTCATGAAGACCCAGTTTCTCCCTCCAAGAGCTCACCAGTTTGTGGAGAACAAACAGGAACTTAGGATTAGTATCATGGTAACAAGCGGTATGAGCCCGAGACATGGCAAAATTGAGCCACAGGGATTTTTGGATTATCTGATATTTTATATCATTCACGTTTGTTTTCTCCATGGATGAGTAATTGAGATGTCCGTGTACTTCAGTGAAGATTTCTCGAGTGGGTGAAGCACTGTTAAGAAGGCAAAGGTGGGTGACATGTAATGTGTGCTGTCACGGGTTAGGAAAGTAAGACCCATTTGTAAATAACACGAACGGACTTTGGTAAGGGCTTAGCAATGTGCTGTAGGATCCTGAGAGAGACAGAAAGAGAGGGATCACAAGCAAACACATGCACACCTGGCTTGGAGAATCAGAAAAGTGTCCTTGCTGGAGGTGCCATCACGGTGACTTATCCTTATCCAGGATTGACAGTCCTTATCCACGATTGGCTTGCTCTCTGTTTCACACTTTTGTAACTCCCAGTACTTTGCCTTGATAACATGTCCCCCAGTTGTAATTACGCATTATTTTTCCATTTGAATGATGTCTATGCCACTGGATTGTAAGCTCTGGGAGGTAGAGACTCTGTTCTTTTTGCTTACTGTGTTATCTGCCAAGTCTTACACAGTGTCAGATTAGAAAACAGTTAGAAAAGTCTAATAAATGAATGAATTTGTGGGCAATGAATAAGTAGGTATTGGAGTAGAGAAGATCCTCCAGGTGGAGGGAACTGTTTGAGTGATTGCCATGTGTAAGCAACCCCCTGTTAATCCTTGGAGACTCTACGAATGTTAGAAATGGCAAACTGCATGGGATCCTTTCACTCAGCGGCTGGGGGGCTTAGAGAGAAACTGTGGCAGGTGCACAGAGTGTGTCTAACCTCTCCTTACTAAACTCAAGAAAGATTTGTCATCCCTGTTTTCACTTAAGCTCTTCTTGAACCTAGTAGGTGCTCGTTAAATATTTGAAGACAGAATTAGAGCATGGATGGGTTTGCTGATGTTTTCTGTCCCACAACCTTTTGGAATAACGAGCTCTCATTGCGCACCACCCCCCACCCCCCCGCCCCCTCCTGCTTCTCACTTAAGCCATGTCTTTATGCTGTGAGGAAAATGGTGCAGTACGGGGAAAAACCAGGGCATCTGGTTCCCCAGATATGCATATGGCCGCAACATATGGCAAACCCAGGGCATTTGACCATCGTGCTCATTAGGACTTGCCGGCAAACCGGATGCCGCACGTTCCCTGTGTCTGTGTCGTTTTTCTCTCAGCACGTCGACCTGGTGTTAATCATCGGGGCACACTTGCCTCTCCTGGGCAAACCACTTCCTCCGCTCCTTCACCTCCGCTGTCTTCTGAACCGCCCTCCACGTGAGCACTTCCTTCACATGGGTTGGTGGCCTTCACATTCGCAGGATGGTCTTTCTCTACAGATCCCACTAAAAACCTCAACAAACCAAACTAATAACCAAAAGCCACACCAGCAGCTTCCCTGCTTCTCAGGTGGTGAGAAGAAAATGCAGAGTTCATTTGCATTAAGGCATTAAGGGAAATTTGTCTTGTTTTCCTTTTCTTTTTCTTTTTCTTTCTCAGAGAGTCTGGGATAATTAACTTTGCACAGAAGAAAAGAAAACACAGCCCACCCTAGATCTCCCGAATTTCACTCAGATTTTCCAACTTCAGGAAGAGGAGGGACAGAGAGAGTGCAGCCTCACCCTCCACCCTGGCAAACAAAACAAAATCACCAGCAATTCAAAGGACTGAGATTGAGAGTGGGTCCGTTTTCAGAAGCCAGTGGAGCTGTTCATTCATTTTGTGTGTTTGATAGTTTCCCCCTAAAACGTCCCTGCTCCAGCTTTTCCAGGCCTCTCTGGTGTTTCTATTCCCCTCTCCCGCAGACCTCCACCAACCACTTCTCTAAGGAAATTCCATTTTTCAGTTTTTGTTGGCAATTGCTACACCATCCATTTAGCACATTTGCATATTTCATTTTTGTCCAGGTTGCTCCTCTCCCGTTGCATTTCTAAGAATGAGAAATGAGATCAAAACTCACATTAACCTCGATGTCATCCCCTTTGCTTTTCGTTCATTGCTATTCTTTGTTTATCATCTTTCAGCAAATTTTCAATCCATATGACAATACTCCCATCGAAATCAATTAGAACCAGTTTCACAAAATAGACTGACTGATGCCCTCTGTCAATCTTCTCTTGAAATCCAGCTGTATACTGTTGATGCACATTCACTTATTGCTAGATATACATTATTCCTTTCATCTGCTAGTAACTATCAAAAAACAGTCACAAATTTGTCCGGAAGGATTTATTCACCGCATAGTTCCCTTCTTTTCTTTCTTTCTAAGTATTGGCTGATGATTTGATTGAACTCAAAAGAGTTACAGATTTTTCTCATTTAATACCCACTCCATTATTTCAAGACAGGAAAAGTGCAGATTTTTTTTTTCTTTTAAATAGTTTTATAGACAAAGTGAAAGATTTTTCATTCTTGCTTCAAATTCATTGTGAAAACAGAAGGCAGTTTTCCCAGATGGAAATCTGTCATATCATTATGGAAATGTCAGATTTCCACCCAGGGCATATTGACAAAAAGCCATGGTTTTTGCCCAGGGGGTGGAATTTCACAAATTTTCCCAAGAAGAGCTGCACTCCCTAGTAGAAGACAGAGGCAGTTTCTTTCCCCATTTCGATTTGTGAGACTGAGCTCTAAGAGATTGGTTTCAGGCAAATACCCAAAGAGGAGAAAAGATTTTCGCATCTCCGTTACTGGCCACAGCAGCCTGGCTCTCCTTCATGAGTCAGTCCTGGCTGTATTTACTTTAGTGTTACAGTTACCCTGAGCTGTAACTCTACTGGCGATGTCACATAAAATGGGTGTGTCACATCGTGGGACAGAGAGATTTCATTGTTTGACTTACCTGATTCTTCCATGTAACTGTCTCCCTTTTAGTTAATAGATATGCTCTTCTTAAAGTCTCTCTTAATTTTGGTAATTGTATTTTTTTTCCCCTGGGAATGGAGCATTTTAAGCCTCCGTTAGTGGAGTATTCATGCATGCATTAGAAATATTAGCAAATCATGTCCATGTTAATGAATGATAGGACATTTAGAGGAAAATAAAACAATCTCCAAACATTTTCATACATTTATAGTCATCGGAATCTCACGCTTTAAATAGATGAAAGAGATTTGTGAGTGGCATAAGTCACTGCAGAAATAGCCTTGGGACATGAGTTACTCTATTCTATTACGTAAAAGTCTTGCCGCCTCGTATAATAGCCCTGTAGATTAGCAAGTACAATGCAAAGGATCTAAATATTTTTCTTAAATAAAGATTTGCTGTTCTCAACAGAAAAGCTCTTCCAAAGATTATGCTAGTATAGGTCCTCTGCTCCATTAATATAAATGACTCTGATGTATATTTTTTCCTAGCAGAAATACCTGCATTAAAAAAAATACAGCAATAACTTCAAACTTCAAAGGTCTAAACTTCAAAAGGTTTCTTGCATTCTGCTTGATGGGACAGCATCTTATGCACACATGCTTTTTTCCCTGCTAAATGCCTTAATAATGAGCTTGGGTTCGGATTTTGTGAATCGGAGCCAAGTAACTCTATTTTATTATATTTGCTGGGAAATGAACTAGCTCAGGGTAATTAGGAAAGCAATTTTATTAGCTTCTATTTCATAAAGATTGTTTTTTAATCAGAGTCAGAACTTACTAGAAATGATTCTGTGCTCATTGCTCGGGTCTCAGGAAATGAAGTGGGGCACCATAGGTCCTAACCCACAGTAAAACCAATGTGATGAAGACAGAAGCTTTGCTCTTAATCTCTAACAATGCTGTAAAAATAAACCCAATCTGATGGCATTGTAAATAAAAGGGTCACAACCAATGATTACCTGTGTCTAGTTTATTATAGACTAGGGCCTTGATAGCTGAAGGAGTTAAAGCTTCCTTCTAATTGACCTGGGAGTCTTGGATTCAAGTCCTGAGCAACCCTGGTTTGGGGGCTGGGGCTACTGGGGCGGGTAGGAAGAAAAGTGAACACTGGATCAGGTGAATATGTCTTCAAGAGACAAATGGGAGAAGGAATTGGGACTGATAGTGTATTTAGATAATGTAGTGTGGCTGTGAAAAAGACAAATGCTCTACTGAGGCACACAGCGTACAAGGGGGGTGTTGCTTATAGGAAAATGGAGTTCCTGTAATCATGCCTCTCCCGGCAGCCACTTATGGAGCATGGCATACTGTTTGGGGCACCTCATTATAAAGAGAACATCAATACTGTAAATTAGAGAGAACTCAGAGAAGGGTGACAAAAAAGATAAAAGGATTAGAAGAGGTGACCTATAAAGAAAGGTTAAAAGAACATAACATTTAAAGCTTTCAGGAAAAGGAGCTAGAGAGATGGGAGCCTATGCTAACTGTCTACAAATATTTGAGCAATAATAATTTTAAGGAAAGAAGCGGATTGCTTGCAGTGGTTGAGAATGATCTAATAAGAAGTAACGGCTTGAGACAAGGAAAGGGGAAAATGTCGGTTAGGAGACATTAGGAAAAATTTCTTCCCAGTAAGGGCAATTAGGCACTGAAGTGAACTGCCTGGGGAGGTGGCTGAGCCCCATCACTGCAAGTGGCACAGGTATTTCAGGGGGAGCTAAAAGGCTCGGGGAGCTCCTGAGAAAGGAAGGAGAGCCCTCCTTTTCTGAAGATGTTCCTGTACGGAAGAATGGGGCTGGAACACCCAGGAGGACTTTCCCACTGGCCCCGACTGTAATGTACATCTCGTTAAGTGTGTGGTGGGTGGGGGTGGAGGGGGTAGGTTTTGTCCAAGAGAAAAGCCCGTCCTGCATGTACGGGGAAATACCTTGCTGGAAAAGCTGTTGTTTTCTACAGTCAGTCATTAGCGTTGGTGGTCCTCATTTCCCTCTACAGTCATCACGGCATTTACATAAATCACCACACAACACCTCCAGAAGTCAGAGCTAAGGTGGGAAAGGGAGGGAAGCCTCTGACAAGGAAGCCCATTTAAAAATGAATGGTGTGAGGTTGTGTGCATCAGTTTCTGTTGTGCAAGCAAAGGGAAATAGAGAAAATTGCCATGTTTTATCATGTCGGATGAGCTGGAATAGGTGACACTGTGATCAGGTGTGCATGCATAATCACTCCCCCAAATAATCGCCATGTGGAATAATTTCCCCCCAAATCTTGCAGCTTCAACTTATTCTCTGCGAGTGACTCATAAATCTTGGCCTTGAACGTGAATCAAGATTCCAAGCTGCAGGCTCAGGGGTTTGTTGGATTTATTCAACTTTAGTCTTTATTTATAGACATAAAAGTGTATTATTGGTTGTAACATCCAAACAAAAGAAAACAGATTGTAAGCATCCATTAATGTTTTCCCAAAAGGGAAATCGCACGTTTCTCTTGGGTCTTTCATTCTCTCTCTTGTAATATTAAGATGATGTCATAAACTCGTAATTACTTTGTGATGTTCTTGTGCACTTTATATCTGTTGGTTCAGAGACGCAAATTCCCTTTCTGATCAGAATGCAGGAAACAATATGAGCAGGTGGAAGATAAGTCTTTAGTGGCCTGCGATTTAGAAACCTCTGAAGTTTTGAAAGCATACTATTTAAACTGTTCTCTGGGAGGGGAAAGAGGCATTTGAAAAATCTTGGGTTCTGCATCATATACATGAGATGAGGTGTTAATACGCTGGAACAATTACTCTTTCTACCGGAAAAGTAAATTATTTTGGCTAACAAATGAATGCGGAGGCTATGTGAAAAAAAATATTATCATATTTATTGGATAGAAATTTTTCATCCATTAATCATATCCAGGAAAGCAAAAATACTTTAAAAGAAGGGATATGTTTCTATGCGTATTATATGTTTGGCTTTCAAGTACCGGTGATATTGGGAGAAGCAGAAAATGCGAAACGTAGGTCTGTGAGAGAGAAATTGATCACAAGATGGTGACTTTTCTCTTCTCTTGACCAAATCTTTGTTCTGGTACTCTCAGCTTATCTCTTCAATTCTGTGAGAAAGAGGCCATAAAGTATCCATTTCCAAGTCCTCTTTAAGCCTTGCTCAGATTTCTTATTGCTCATTGCTAACCATTTTAATTTCTGACCTCTTCTGCTCTACTAGTTATAGACCCATTCACTGACCCTCTAGGATTTCCAACTCGGTGATTTATGTCCTTACCATATTCATGGGAAGCACCAGCATCAACCTCACGGGGGGGGGGGGGGGGAGAAAGAGAGAGAGAGAGAGAGAGAGAGAGAGAGAGAGAGAGAGAGAAGAAGAAGAAGAAGAAGAAGAAGAAGAAGAAGAAGAAGAAGAAGAAGAAGGAGGAGGAGGAGGAAAAGGAGGAGGAGGAGGAGGAGCAGGGTGGGGAGAGAGAGAGAGGGAGAGAGAAAGAGAGATGCTTTCCTACCATTCTCCTGCTTGGTGTCAGAACAACTTTTCTTTCCATTTCTCTTTTCTTATGATCTTAATGATCTTGATGCTGGCAATTTTAGATGTCTGCAGCAATGTCCCTCCCCATCCGTTAAAAGAAGAAAAGAAAAAAGAAAAGAAAAAAGAAAAGAACTCCTCTTTTGAGTTTTAATTGCCAGAGCTATTACAGACTGAGAGGCAATGTTTCCTTGAGTGGTGGAGTTTGGGGCAGGATGGAATGAGAAGTGATCCTACAGTCTGTAATCTGATCAATGAAACTACTGACTTCTGGGAGAGTCAGAGTGGGGAGGGGAAGCCCACTTCTGCCTTGGCCTTTGTACCATCGCTCTCCTTGGGGGAAGCAGAGCTTTTTTGCCTTTACTATCAAGCTATTGAGGGTTATGGAACCATCTGTTTGAAGGAGCTGAGCCACTCTGATCACTTACTTGGTACATGCCTGGACTGGTCTTCTTGTAAGTTGACAAGTAGACAAGCAAATGTGGGTGCCACACGCCATCTTCAGCTGAGTCCTTTGCTTTCAAGATTGACTTAAAGGTGATTTAGCTTTAGATCTTTCTTTTGCCAGTTTCGTGTATGTCCCTTTCTGTGTCCTTTTCTCATGTCTGTGTTTAATTTTCAGTCTTTCCCCCCATTCTTGGCATTCTTTGCAAGTTGTAGGTCTCCAGCAAACACCACTTCTCATGTGAGCCCTGCTCGAGGCTCAGACTTTATCTGTCTCCCACTGAGGCATGTGCTGTGTGGGAACACTGTGCAGAATTGCATACAAATGCAGACTAGCGAGCCTCTTTGTCAGGATATGGACGTGCCCCACGCGTCGATCCTGTTTAGTTATTAGGTACTGAAAACTTAATCATACACTCGAAGAAAAGGCTTTGATAAAGAATTTTACTCCTGCATGTTCATTTAAGATTTAGACTTGACGTATTAACGCCAAATTTAAAATTGTGTCCTCTTCATTGCAATCCTCTGTAGTTACAAGGTTCTAATAAATATTATGTCCTCCCATCATGCAATTAAAATTTTCCACCTCATTTCACAATGCAAAACATTCACATGTTGTCCATCATTTTGAAACATGATTTTTTGACATCATATAATTTCACTTCATTTTTTCAGACAGACATCGCACTAGGAAATTATTTAAGAAAGAATCCTATTATATCTTTACTTTTCCACCAAATTTCACCTTCAAATGCAGTCATTTGTGTACATTTCAGTAATTTCAACAATAAACTTGCAAGGAGAGGGAATGGAACCCCTCAGACAGACGTTTGCATATGGGTTTTGCCGCTCTTGTGAGTCTCTGCGACTCAGTTGTGGGCACCTGGTTAGAAAACACGGTTTTAGCCACGGGAAGTTTACAAGTCTTGCTGCACAAAGTGAAAAGGTTGCTGCTTGAAACAGCTACCACCTGGGAAGCCGGGAGAAAAAACATGAGTGTGCTTTTGAACTTTCCTCTGTTTCATAACTAGCAGACACTAATGATTTGCCAAACGTCCTGATTTAAAATGGTGGTAGTCAAAAGCAAGGCTGCCTGCTGGTTGCCAGGTAGCCCACCTGTTCTCCAAACCAAAGTTCCCCTGACCTGTGCCCAACACAAAGCTGTTATCCTTTAAACCACTGCTAGATGTGCGTGTACATCTTGTCGGTTTCTCCCGCCAGCATTCTGGCCTGCCGTCGGAGAGAAGCTTCTTACCAGAAGCTCCACGCTGCCTTTTTTATTAAGGAAGATCCTCGGAGAATGACCTCGTGCATAGTCTTTTGGAAGATTGGGCTGGGAGGTGGGGTAGGGAGAATGAGGGCTCATCTTGTCTGAGTGACAAGGGACAGTTAAGGGTGAAATGTTGACAGAGACATTGCTCAGTTCAGCATAGGAGGAGTATCGCTTCCTAGTTTGTTTGTTTTTTTTTAAAGAGTGGGGTAGGTTTTTCTAGAAGGATCGACCATATCATTCATGACTTGGCATAGTTTCTGTGAAAGGAAAAGTACAAGACAGCCAGTGGCTGAGGGTGGGGAATGTAAGACATAAAACAGTGTTGAAAACGGTGTCTATAGTCTTGAGCAGGGTGAGCAGAGGTGGGTTTTGATTAAAACAGAGGGCCCTGGAGGGGTGGGAGAACACCTTTTTCTGTGACCCAAAATAGAAAAGTGAGTAGAAGGGTTTATTAGGTGTCAGTTTGGTTAGTATTTATTAGCAAAAGTAAGTTAATTTCATTAATCCTCATAGGATATTAAAACCTATGGACTTTTCCATGGGCCAGGTTACCGTTTCTAGCCAACCACCTAATGGCAAGAACATGGATGCTGCTAGGCCTACACTCGTTCTTCCTGTTCTACTACTATTTGTTTAAGATATTCTAGGTTTATATAGCCACTGTAATGTAGATACCAACGAATACATCAGAGTGAAACGTTCCACAGCATAGGTGGGAAATCTTTTTTTAAGATAGTTCCATCTAGTACTGAGCATTATACTAAAGCGATTACATTTAGGGTTTTAATAATGGTTAATCTGTGAAAGCACTTGGCATGGAGTAAGATTTTATGGCACATTTAAAAATACCTACTATGGGGGCGCCTGGGTGGCTCAGTCGGTTAAGTGTCAGACTTCAGCTCAGGTCACGATCTCTCGGTCCGTGAGTTCGAGCCCCGCGTTGGGCTCTGGGCTGATGGCTCGGAGCCTGGAGACTGCTTCCGATTCTGTGTCTCCCTCTCTCTCTGCCCCTCCCCCGTTCATGCTCTGTCTCTCTCTGTCTCAAAAATAAATAAACGTTAAAAAAATTAAAAAAAATACCTACTAGGTACTATGTTTTACAAGTAGTGTGTCATTTAAATCTCACACCAACCCAACACAATTGGTATTATCTCTTTTCTACTGATATGACATCTGAGACTCACACTGTAAGTCATATGGCTAATAACATGGCAGAGCTCAAAATCAAACCTTCCATACCCTAAGTGTTTGTTCAATGAATGTTGACAATTAAATCCATACCATATTCACTTATGGATATTCATACATGCTTGTTCATTAATTATACACACATGTGTCAGAATACTCATCTGTTTTTGTTGCTGTTGTTTGATGGGATGATTAGTAAATTAGAAGGAGATCCTTTATGATAGGCGAGAGCATGCTCCCCCCATCTTTATTCCAAGGAAAGGCCTTTGTAATGTTCTTTAAATCCCAATCGAGAGACTTTGTCTCCAGGGACCAGGGGATGCTTAACTTTGTTCTCTCAAGCCAGTTGTGCTACAGATGAAGATAGCAGTTAGCATTCATCATCCTTGGTGATTTTTATCTCTCCCTCTGGGTTGACTTAGCGCTTATCACCGTGCTACCTAAATGCATTGACATGTTTGCTAACTTCTCATGAAACAATACCTGGAGAATAGCCCTTCCTCTCAGCTGCTCCATGCCTAGCTCACCGATAACCATTTAATTTTCTCAATGTTACAAATCCTTCATCATCTGAACTCCTGTGTTGTTTACACATATCCAGCCTTCATGCAACGAAATTCTTACCTGATCACCATTTGAACCACAAGATACATTGAAGCGTTTATGCCATGGCATGCCTACTACTTACTTACCACTTGTTCTAGGAATTATTTGGTACAAGGAAGAGAACAGGCGGATAAGCTAAAAAATAAAAATTAAAAAAAAAAAAAAGCAAGAGTTTTTAAAAGGTTTTATGGCCATCCCCTGAAACCCAGATGTACTAGTAGGGCATGGTGGCCTTAGCCTGCAAATTGATGTGACTGTTCAGTTCCTATTCCTCACATCAGAGTAATGCTGATTCTAGTTTTCCTGTTTTAAATTTCTGGGAGAAAGGACCCGCTGAAGCCCAGGTCACGTGTCTCTACTCCTGGTTTGAGCAGTTGTGATGGCGGTGGGTGGTGGAGAAGAGGGGTCCCGCACGCTGCACTACTTCCTCGGGACACTGGGGAGGTCTCCAAAGGAATGAACTAGCTGTAGAGGGGTTTGTCTTTTTAAAATCAACTACACTTGATCCTTGAACAACATGGGTTTGAGTGGCATGGGTCCACTTATACATGGATTCTCTTACAGTACGGTACATTAAATGTATTTTCTTCTGAGACTTCCTTAACATTTTCTTTTCTGTAGCTTACTTTATTGTAAGACTACAGTGTGTAATATATATAATCTCTAAAATGTGTGTTCACCAACTATTTATGTGATTAGTAGGGCTTCCAGTCAACAGTAGGCTATTAGTAGTAGTAAAATTTTTGGTGAGTCAAAAGTTATATGTGGATTTTGGACTGTGGAGGGATTAGTGCTTCTAACCTCCATGTTATTCAAGAGGTCAACCATAAAGTGAAGATTGCAGGGGAAAAAAGTGGACTTAACTATGTACAGTGATGGAGTTTTAAGTGAACATACTTACAAGAGAGAAACTAAATTCACATGCATTGTTTCAGTAGGTAAAATATAAGAATGTAATGAACCCAAACCTGAGTGGATTTATACAGCAGAATCACCTGAAAGAGCCACTGGTTTCCAATTTCTTGTCCTTTGAAGGCTTCTTGTATGTAGGCAAAAGATACCAATAGCCCTGAGCCGCTGGGCTTTCAGAAGTATGTAATTTAACAACAGAAATAGCAACATGTTAAAGTAAGCCATGCACTGGGCACTATTTAAGTTAGCTTCACCTGGATCATCACATTGAATTCTGAAACCACCTTTCAAGGTAGATATTTTTATTATCCCAATTTTATAGATAAATAAACTGAGGTTCAGAGAGGTTAAGTAACTTGCCTTGAGTCACAGAGCATGAAAGGAGTGTATTAGGCTTTGAACCCATTGTGAGTTCGAACTTTGTGTTTGGAGCACCCAGCCAGTTATAATGTGAGCATTTCAAGGGCATGACCAAAGTGCCCTTCCCTTGTGATCACTCCCTTCCAGTCATACCTTAATTCTCTTCCTCAGACCTCAAACCTAATAGTGCTTCCAAAACCATTTATTACGTGGGGTTTTGAAAATAAGGAGAAAAAGGAGGGGTGTGTGCAAGATCAAGAAGAGAAGAAAAAGCTGGGGAGGGAGGGATGAATAGGAGCAGCACAGAGGAGTTTTAGAGCAGTGAGAATACTGTGTGTGATCCTGTGATGATGGACACATGCCGTTACACATTTTTCCAAAGCCATAGAATGTACACCAACGGTGAACCCTAATGTGAACTGTAGACTCTGGGCGATTATAATGTGTCAGTGTAGGTTCATCAGTTGTAACAAATGTACCAATACTGATGGGGGATGTGGATGATGGGGGAGGCATGCATACACGTGTGAGGACAGGGGACGTTGGAAATCTCCATACCTTCTGCTTAATTTTGTTGTGAACCTAAAACCACTATAAAAAAAGAAAGTAAAAAAAAAAACAAACTAGGAGAATGTGGCAGGGGTACTAAGAAACTTGTTTATGATCCTTTAAAGAAGGGGAGCGGGAGAGAAGGGCCATACAGCTTCCCTGTTTGGAAATGCTCATGTTTTTAGCAGCTTCTTTCTCTGCTAAAGGTGCCCCATGGATGACAAACAGCTGGACATCAGAGAATAGATACTATGGAAGCCTGAGAGGAAAGGCCCTTCCGAGTGTGGGATGATCAACTTTGCCTCAGTTTCCCCTGATGGTGTGTTCAATGAGTTACCTCACTGGAGAGTGTGAGAGGCAGAGTCTGGCCTGTCAGGGAGGAATCGGGAAGCAGAAGACTCTGGGTCTATCTATGCTTCTGCCTCTGGCATACGAAGGGTGAAGTCAGGGTGGGACTCTCTCATGGGGAGAAGTTTTAATGGGAGCATTTGGGTAAAACCCAATAGTGTAATCAGACAGTGATCAGATTAGTGGTCTGAGCATAAGCCTCTTCCTGTGGGTGGGGTAGTGTGCAATTCCAGCAGACCAGTCCCCAGTATGAACCCCCCACCTGCTCCCACCAACTTCCTAACCCTCTTGCCTGCTTTTCTCCCTTGGTCCTTGTTGTCATGGATCACACTGTACATCTCACATATTTAGGTTATTTATTATTTGGCTTCTTCCTGTGTGGAATGTAAGCTCTGTAGGGGCAGAGGTTTTAAATATTTTGATCACATTGTAGGGATCTTCGTAGGTGCTCAGTAAATACGGTGGAAGGAATGAATGCTGTTACTGGACATCCCAAGAGGACAGTCTGGCCAGGAGGCCCTGCCTTTGTTTTCCTGTTCACAATAGCCATTCTGTCTCCCTCTCTGATTGTCTCAGGTCTCAGCTGTTTTATGGCCAGCGGGCTAGCCGAATAAGTTTTTCATTTCTGTCCTGGGCTTTCTCTCTCTCTTTTTCTATCCTTGACATCGTATTCCATTCAGTGTTTCTCACTGTCGTTTGAGATGAGTTCCTCTCTCTCCGCAAAATCTTTATGCTAAGTCACGAAGTAGTGTGAGAAGTGTGAGGATGACAACCTAGGGTAGACAGGGTGACTCAAAGGTGGTTGAAGGTCATCCTGGTGTCAGGAAGGCAGACCCCAGTGGGTGCAGCCATCCTGCTCCGGGTCCATGGGACTACATTACCCAGACGAAGAGTAAAACATTGGCCCACATCCACACTGGGTTGCAAGATGAAATGTTCTGCTTTTTATGGGAAAGATGATTTCAAAACCTCCCTTGGTAACATTTCCTGGATAAATACCATGTATGGGTATATTTATTGATTCAATAAATACTTCTTTAATGCTTATTATGGGCCAGACCTTGTTCTAAATGACTCAAAAATAAATATTGAGGCATCCCCAAGTAAGTCCTATTGTTATTCTCTTCCCTCCTGCCATATTGTAATAAAGAACTAGCTGCAAAAGAAGTTAAATAACTTGCTTGAGACTAAGAGGTCATAGTGGCCGAACTGAAATTCATACCTTTGTTCAGATCTGGCTCCAGAGTCAACACTTTTGTCTACTAATTAGGCTACCTCTCCAATGTTTACTAATAGTTTTGCAGTATTAGTTATGGTCTCATTAAAAAATATTCCATAATTCTCTAGATCTTTGCAACGGGGGTGGAAAAAACCTACAGTAGAAGATACGCAGCTATTCTGACTTCAGAGAAAGCAAATTTTCTGATCTGATTTGTTTTTTTTAATACATTGATTATCTGGTGTGTATATATGTATATGTATATATTAAATGCATATAACATACATAGATGAGAACATATACATACGTATACATGTATATTCAAATGCTACATGAATATATTTTGCCTAATCCATACAGAGCTTCATCAATATTTCTTTTTTATTCTCTTTTATGCCAGCAGCTTTCTTTATGTATTTCCATTTTCCACATTTTTCAGAATGATTGGATTAGGTTGCATACACTTCTCCTGAAATATTAAGTGCATACAATCTGCATCCACACATATTGGGTCTATAGTTATGATCTATCATTTCAAAAACCCCCATGTTAAAAAAGAACAGAACAAGGGCTTGAGTGCTATGAAGTATGAGGTCCAAAGAACCCCCTGCCATTTATCTTCTCACTAATGCAGGAACTAACAAGACCCCAGAGTTCCTGTCTCATTGGCAGATCCTTTGTCCTAAAACCACTGAAGCCACACACGCACACACACGTATGCCTACCCACACTTACTTGCTCACATCTACTTTATATATCTAAGAGAATTAACCCATTTCATAATGAGTTAGTTGCTGCATAGTTAAGCAGAAGAAGGATATCTAACTAGCATGCCGTTTCTGAAATTTTTAGAGGGGATGTGGTATCAGCACAAGTGTCAATCAGGTTGTTGAGCTTTGTCCCCAGGATGATTTGGGGGGAAAACTAGATATAGAAATGGTTGGGCAAGACGTC
The DNA here is from genome assembly GCF_022837055.1 of Prionailurus viverrinus. Taxonomy (NCBI): domain Eukaryota; kingdom Metazoa; phylum Chordata; class Mammalia; order Carnivora; family Felidae; genus Prionailurus; species Prionailurus viverrinus. Next base: position 78,533,749 of record NC_062563.1, on the reverse strand, counting down.
ATTTTTAACTTATAATTGCTTCCACCTGATGTCTCTCCCTCTGTACTGTTTCTTCCTTACGACCTTTATCATTAAATATTTCCAGCGTCTAAAGGTACCACTGCTAGCCCCTCCCCGTTTATTTTTTCCTCTCGTCTCTTAAAAATATGATAAGGCAGTCTTTCTCGTTTGGCTTATGGAAATTGGTCTTGCTGCTTTGGAGTTAAGCCATGCTTGTTGCAGTATAATTTCCTGGCTGATGGTGTCTCACTGTGCTCACTTTCTGGACACCCCCATGCTCGTATTGGGTCCACAGATTCCTTTCTCCGCCTTTTATTTCAGTGGATTTCTGCTATGATGTGTGCTCACACTTCCGAGCATACATTCACTTTACTTCTGTCTTCCCTTGAAGTTCACCGCTCATAACTTCTGAGTCCCTGTCCTCTGCTTGTGAATTTCATGACTGGTTTAAGGTTGAATCTATGAGTAGAACAAAACTACCAATCCCTTCAATATGTTTTTAGATAAATGCATGAGAAAAAAAAAATCAATTTGATTGAATTAGTTTGTTCACGTGGAAAAATCTTGTGTCCTGTGCGAACATGATGTTATTCACTGGGTGTTTTAATGGCTAGGTATTTATGCCTATAAAGTCTACAAAGCCCAAACACACCAGATTTGGTCAGTCATCTTTGTCTGTACAATTCCCCAAATAAAGATACTCTTACATATACACAAATCCCGGTGGTTAACATCATGGACCAAACATCCTGATTATTTTGTAATTTTTTCAGAGTGCTTCCCAGTAGGTATCTCTTTGAATTTGCTTTATTGATCTAGAACAAAGTTTCATTTGCTCAGAGGTTTTAATTTAAAAAAGAAAACCTAATGAATGTTGGATCGCATTCTTCAACGAAGGTAATAAGCCTCGTATGTATATATAAAAAGCTACCGCCCTCTGATTGTCAAAGTTTACTTCTTTCTCTTCAGATTCTTCTTTGTATTGTTTTACAATCTAGGTATATCTGTTTAACATGAAATGCAGAAAATGACAGGGCTCAGACAGCTACTGCATCCAGTGACAAAGATTACTGTCATCCTGGCTCATCAGTTAATTCATCATTGGCAATGGTCCATTCCATTTCCTGGTAGCCTAGCAACAGCCAATGATGGGGAGGGCTGTTTGCCATGTGACAATGGTATGTGGTACTTTCCAGAATGCTTTTACATAAAAATAGGATGATAATTTATAAATTTACATTTTTATTTTAATAAATGGGAATATTTGGTTTTAGGGGTTGACATTCAAAAGGGAGACAATTTTATTTTGCAGACCATGACTTTAAAGTGCTGGACTAGTGACTTGATAACAGAAATGGAGCCATCAATTTCACACATAAACAGGGTTTAAAGTTGAGCCTGTGAATGCCTTACTTTACCTTAGAATGAATGATATTCCCCTACAGAGTAACTATAAAAAATATAATTAAATGAGAGCTCTTCTTCTATCTTCACACACACGCACACGCACACACACACGCCTTAGGATTTTGAGTCTGAACTTTGGCTCCTAATTTTCTTTATCACTGGATAGAAAAAAAAGCAACGAGATCCATGAGCGACAATAATTACTGTTGTCCTCAATATTAAAAAAAAAAAAAAATCTTTCAGTTTCCTCCAGTCCTAACCCTCTATTGATGATTCATGGTTCGGCAACTCATTTGAAAATCTGCTCATTTGTTTTCACTGATTGAACTCCCTGATTGTTAGTGTGTATAAATGTGTTAGCTACTTTTGAAGCGATCTTCTGTTAAGGAATTGATAGAAAATCCTATTTAAATGTCATAATGCTTTTTCTCTTGTTATGACAATATCATTGAGTAAATAGTTTTATTTTAGTGCTATGGTTAAGAAAATCTATAATCACCTTCTTAGAAATCTTTTTTTTTAAATCTATATTTAGCCCCATCTGCAGAGATAGGAGTGGAAAATAGGCGACTACCTAAGACATGAATTCCGTTAAATATTAAAGAGATCTCATCAATGATTTTATTAGTCTCCGAGCTCAGTAAAGGCCTCACTGACATCTAAAGCCTAATGATTTTTTTAAATATATTTAAAGCCTTGCACTGCACCTTTAAATATTGAACAATATTGAAAAATATTGAAGCCCTTTTTTTGTATATTAGCTTTAGGCAGAACTGTTGTATGATTTCCACTCCTTTCATGACATTGTAATGATGTTACCACATACAACTTTATCTTGCATGAAAAGGTGAAGTCATGAGTGATTTCTCCAATTTAAAAGCACTCAACCCTCACAGTGCTAGAAATGAATATTTTGCATATATTCATGCAACAATGATTCAATTTAAGATTTCTATTTTCAAACATTGCTTGAAACCTTCACTATGTTAGTAGTAAAATTGCCAAAATGTGTAATAAGATTTATTATAGATGAGTAGCATTTTATTTAGTATTTCATGTTAACATGCTTTTAGGGTTACCTGGTTTAGCAGGAGAATTCATCTTTCTTTTCTAATCAGAGATAACATTTTATTGTATTTTAAAAAATACTCCTCCCGTACACATATATATTGTGGCACAAACTGAATTTTCTCTTGCTGGCAACACAAACCCAAACATTGCTCATGTCAAAGCTCAGTGTACCCTCGCACAAAGACGCTCTGATTTTAAAAAAAGAAGAAAGACTTCCATTTCTCCTTTGTAGTCACTGCCCCTTCTCTCCACAACAGCTGTTAAACCCTTTTGCTGTACATCCTTAAAATGGGTTCAGACTTTTGTTGCAAACTTGCCCCTTTATGGGGGTCCTGTTGCACTCTTGTTTATACTGTGTAGATGCTTCATGCTGTAACAGTATAGAAACATGTAACATTGTAAGTTTCCTAGAAGCCACATCGTGGCATATGTTACAGGCACAGAAAGTATCTTGGCGGGAGCTCTTGGTTGAGGGGCTGTGTTTCTGAAAGAGGCTTGCACAGATGGAGGAAGAGATGTATCAAAACGTGGTTACCTGTGGGCTTACATACAAGAGACTGGGGAAATGTGTAACCATTTCATGACTGTACCTGTGATTGTCACAGGAGCGGCATGAGAAGGTACAAACTCTTAACTACTTCTGTGTTCATGATGTGTCTTAGGCCCTTAACTCTTTGTTCCACTCCAGGTTTTCAGTCGTTTCAGCGGTGAAAGAGGGAGCCTTCCATAGACCTGTTTTGTAGGCATTAAAACAATGTTCTCCTCACCCCAGTATATTTATAAAGCATCTGTGGACACACACATGCGGTCAGGTAAATACACACACAAAACAAGGCTCTGTGTATGTGTGTGAGCTTATAAAAAAAACAAAAACAAAAACAAAAAACCTTCTACACAAAGCACATAGTTCTGCCTCCAGGAAGGAAATACTAACTTGATTTTCATTTAGAAGAGACCTGCAGCTGCTAGCAGCCACCCCCATTTGTTGGTGCAGAGCCGCTCACAGATGACACATCCATACAAATGTGATTTTTTTTTTTTTTGGTTACCTCAAATTTTATAGTAAAAAAATGCTATTGGCAACTGGAGATGCAACATGCTGGTTAGTGGCTTGTTCTGCATTTTGGGGAGGGAAAGAGAGTGGTGATCTTATTAGGCCCCTGGGTGGGCCAAATTTTCCTAATTACATGGAAATCAGAGGAAGCCCCTAGACCGGTCTCTTACCTGCATGGAGTAAACACTCCCCTGCTGTCACTAATGTCCTATAAATCATGTTAAAGAGAAGCATAATTAACATTTTTTATCAAATCAGGCTTCAAAGTCATGAGGTGCTTGAGTGAATAAAGCCCCATTTCAGCATCAGCAGGAGAACAGATTCTCCTAAGAAGGTTTAGGATGGTCTGCACTCCTCCCACCCACCTCCCCCTACCCTTTGCATCCCCACCCGAGGCAAAGGGGACATGGGTGAGGAAATGCTAGCAACATACCACATTCAGTTTCGTGGATCTAAGCTTGTCACGGAGGCAGAGGGCATGGGGTAGAGAGATGGGGAAGCAACCCCATGTCTGAGAAGAATGAGCAGATTTATTTTCTCAGTCCAATGGAATGGTGTTCTTTCATGGCCAAATTGTTTCTGTCTGTCTGTCAAGCCTTTTAAAGAGGACGATATTCCTAGTTAATGGACAGGTGGTTTCGCACCAGTCATTTCCATCTTCAAGTTTATGTACCTTGAGAAAATTTTGAACCTGTTGCCAAAGGCTACTTAGAACTCCAGCTCACCTGGAGGCGGGTGCCTAAGTGGAGGCCTTGAAAGGTATTTGAGAAGTTTCTAGCCTCCAGGACAGCAAGCATAGAGAACCCTAGAGCTCCTGTCTGGGACACAGTGCTCTTCTTTCTTTTCAGTGACAGAAGGGACTTTTTAGTTGCAAATTTCCCTGGACGTTGCTAGCAAACTTGGATTCACACTGGAGTATAAGCAGTTGATAGGAAAGTCTTAATGAAGGGAGTGAACAAAGGGTGGAGAGAAACAGGGACTCCCAGCTGCCCAACTAGACCAGTAAAAGGAAGGAGAGAGAGGTGTATGACATGTAATCTTCTTCCTAAATATCACAGGTTTAATCTGGGGCTCGCACTGGCTCCGAGGTCTCAGTAAGCATCAGTGACAACAAAAACAGAGGTGAGGTGGCAATGGAGGGGCCTTGCCATGAGACCTCCATCACCACTGGTTCATATACCATGTCACAGGAGAAAGAAGTTTTCCCTCTGTCCCTCCATTGGTCTTGTTACTTGGGGAGGATGTGCCCTGGCAGCAGGGGTGCCAGGAGCCTGGGATTAGGGTCTATGGCTTTTGCAGCATTCCTGCCGGCTCCTCCCATTGGCACAGTCTGTGGATTTACCTCCTCCCAGTCTCCCTGCAGTAAATGCTGGCTTTATTCCTCCCGCAATGGGTACATTTTCTACTGGGGCAACACAGATTACATTGGTTTTGAGGCGCACTTACAGGAACCATAAGTTCTGGATTTCTGGAATCTACTCCAATTTTAAAGTTTCAAATCGTTTTTAATGATAGAGGTGTGTGTGTGTGTGTGTGTGTGTGTGTGTGTGTGTTTTAGTGAATTAATACCTTTTTAGTTATGTAACTATCTTCAAGGAAGTAATTTTTTAGAAATATTTATTTTAGAGAGAGAGGGAGGGAGGGAGGGAAGTGGAGGGGCAGAGAGAGAGGGGAACAGAGGATCCAAAGCAGGCTGCACACTGACAGCAGAGAGCCCCATGCGGGCTCCAACTCACCAATCATGATATTATGACCTGAGCCGAAGTTGGATGCTTAACAGACAGCCACCCAGGCGCCCCTCAAGGAAGTAATTTTTTAAAATAACAACCAAACATGGTTTAAATTTTATAACTTGGGAAAGCTTTTTATCCAAATGAACTCACAAATCAGAAAAAGACTTCTTTTTTAGGTTCTAAGTTATGACTCAGGAGATATGGTCACGAGAGATACACATACTGCCCTTCTTCTTTCTTGGGTCTAAGTGTTTGGAAAACCAATGGCTTAAAAAGGGAAATGCAGACAAACTGGTTATTTGGCTGCTTTAGAAAGACCAGGTCCTGCCCTTCTGTCCCTCCTGCCCCATGCAGGGAACCCACCAAGGTGTTCCTTTCTTTCATTTTGCTCCACATTGCTTTACTTCACTGAATGCGGACAAACTGATGTGTGTTTAAAACAAATGAGAGATACACAGTTTGCACTGTTCTGAGAAAAAAGTTTCCTCTTTGTAAGGATTCTGTTAATTTCAACTCGCACTGTGGCAAGGAACGGCGGGTACGAATCTTCCGTGGGGTCCACTGATTTCCTGAGGTTACGCTCTCAAGAGGCTGCTGGATCAGTTTGGTCATTGCTGCCCCTAAAGAGGAAAAGCTCATGCAAGTGGGTAGTCTGGCTGAGGTTTCATCCAGATAGGCCTGTGGTTATTACTCCAGCAGTACCCTCTCAGGGAAGTCTTTAGGGACCGTCATACACTTTCTGCCCTCGTTTTTGCCCTTTGTCTCCAAGGTAGCTACTACCATCTGATCTAGATAGTTTAATGATCTGTTTGTTGTTTGTCTCTCTCCCTCCAGCCCCAGCCACCCTCTTCACGAATACCGTAAACTCTGTGGGAGCAAGGATTTTTGTCCTGTTTTGTTCACTGAATCCTCAGGGCCTGGAATAGTGTGTGATACATAGTAGACACTCAAGAAATAATTGTCAGTTAAGCAAATGGGATGAATGTATTCGATTTATCAAGCCACCTGGTTTTATTTTAAATATATAACACACGTTTAAATTGTATCAATTAGCCAAGTTGATTTTTTTTTTCTTTTTTGCCTTCTCTTTTTGTCTTTACCATTTTGGTCGTTTTCCTTTCTATGTCTTGTTCTTCTGACAATTTATGTGACACCTAAGTGTGGAGAAAAGGAACCAAGTATCCATCATAAAAATTATTTTACCTCATGTAGACCAAGAAAACGGGCTATGTCAGCAAATTTTTCACCTTCCGACTGGTTGTTTTGACACTTTGAGGACACCACTTCTGTTTTATGCACTGTCATTTAGTCTCATGGTTTCATAGCACAGGAATTTGATCATAGTTCACTTGACGCATTCCCCAAAGTAAAGGAACTGGGGTGGTTAGCTCGAGGCTGCCAACCTGGAGTGTTGGAACCTGAAGATTGAAAGTGCTGAATGGTAGGAACCTTTCCATCTTTTGAGCCTCAGTGACACAGATCCAATTTATATCATATGCAACTATTGACAATCAACAGTCATTAAAAACCTAGTCACCGTGTCTTATCCTTTGTATATTTCTTGGGTCGGTTATATATGTATATGTATATATCTGTGCATACACACATACATGTAATTGAACATTATATATATACAGAAATTATATATGTATGTAAGTATATATATATATAAGGGGAGGGGGTATAGAGAGGGAATGAATGAAGAAATAATATGTTGAATGAGGCTTGAATCAGCAAGACAGCATAGTTCTGCTTTTTGCTCTGGGCTGCTTCTACCCTGCATGAAGAATCCATGCGTCTTTACTTTCTGTCCCTCTTTGGCTTCTTCTGGATGAAGAAGTATGCCCTACACCTGCTGGTGCATTTTTATGAAATGTTTAGGATTTTCTGGGGTCTTCCCCAGAGGTGACTGTGTTTCCGTGGTGAGTGAATAATGCAAAACAGTCTTCAGACTGTACACACTGAGTAATCACTGGGAATTCTTCAAAACAATCTCAGGTTGGTAAAATTTTCCACAGAAAATAATAATAATAGTAACAATGGCAATACCAGTAACAATAAACATGATATGCCCTGTACACTTCCACCCAATTATTAGCTAATAATGCATAATTATGATTAATTCCACTCTTGAAATGCAGATTCTAAATAGCAATAACCATTTATTTTATGTTTTCACGTTATTTTCCTGCACGTCCTTTATGTCAATTATGTGTTTTCAGGCACATCTGATTGTGCTCTACTGTGGTTTCGATGGTTTGGTAATTGTACATTAAAAAAAAAATAACAACACATGTTTAGTATAAAAATTAATTACGTTAAGCATTCCTACTAATTTTGCTAGGCAAAAAAAATGGCATCCCACAAATTTTCAGCATAAAGCCGGTGGCCAGCCCACTTAGGAGCTTTATGATCTGTGGCTGGGTTTTGTGAGTGAGCTCGGTCAAAGCAGTTGCCTCAAAGCTGGAGATGGAATGCTGTGGACAGCAGCATGCCCCTGCTCCAGTCCCCGTGTTCCCTTAAAATTCGTCTCTGGTCCCCATCTCATCAACCACTTCCTAATTACAATTATAATAACAGCGCTGAAAATATCATTTTGAAATGTCGCTGCAGTCCAAATTGACGAAGCTTCTGCCAGCAAGCTGGACGGTCAGGGATATAGCTTCCTTCTTTTGGTTTGGTCCCATTTATAAGAGGTTGATCCCTGGTACCGAGGGAGAAAAACATTAGATATGCTGTAAAAAATCTACCCAGAAAATCCATGGGAGCAGGGAGGGAGAGCCGTAAGGGAGGGGAGAAAAGAAAAGGAGGGACAGAACCAGAAGGAATTGGATGAAGAAAGTCTGCTCACTGTTGCAGTCTTTCAGGAATATTTTCTTGTGATGCATTAAAAATATCTGATTCTTAAAACAATTTTCTGCTTCTGTAACTCAAAATAGGGCTCAGTAAGGGGGAAGGGAAATGTAACAATTAGTTGGCTTTATTTCTGAGGTTTTATTACTTTGATTCTTTTTGATTTAATCAGCCACGAATGCAGCTACCAGCAGACGGTGACTTTTCCCTGAAATGTGCTTCCTGCCCAGAACGGTGGCTTGTGATTGTAGGTTAATGTTAATGAAACATGAAAAGGCAGACCCTTTTTAGGAAAATTTGTTATTAACAAATAAAGACTTGGTAACATTTAGAATCACACCAGAAATCACACCATCGAAAATATGGCCGGAGCAGATTCTGGAGCCAGCCCGCCATGCTCAAGTGATAAATTTGTTTACATCCTTTAAAAGTTCTAACTCAGTACAGACGAGGTGACGTCCTACTTTTCACATTCATGTTCAATTCACAAACATAAAGAGACTCTGAGCCATTAGGGAAGCTTTCATTTTGGCTGGGGAAGGATGAAATGATAGTGATAGTGGCTTTCATAGCAGAAAATAATTGTATACTTTTCTTATTATTATTTTTGGCAAGGCGTGCACATTTCGGCTTTCCGGTGTATTACATCATTACATTGTATAATGCATCATAATGATAGAGTGAATAGAGATGAAGAAATGCCAGCGTCTGCTGCAAGTTAAAAGAGAGAGACATTGCATGCATTTTCAGCTGGGGAGGCTGCTGTTCAGCGAAGTGTTCTCTGAGATGAAACAAAGCTGCCTTCCCACTTGGCATTCACATTAATTGTGGACTTGCCAGCCGGCCAGTTTCATTGGTGTATAAATTAGTGGGGAATAATTCCACTTGTCTCAAAAACCAGAATATCTGAGGAATGCTTCCTGAGATGCTGACTTATTTGCTTTTCTGTGGTCTGTGCCCAGCTCCCAGCCAACCTCCAAGATCTGCTAGGCACACACACAAAAAATCTCTTGTGTCCTACCCTGGCTTACCTGTGTGAGAGGTGATGGCTGTCATTAGGACAAATAGAAGTTTTATTATTTTCAGCAGCATATTTTGCCGACGTATTAAAACAAATCATTTTGCAAGTCCTCCTTATTGAAAAATGAAAATCCATTGACATCTCCTGAGAGGAAATTTAAACATGCTGATTGTTATTAATAATAATACTAGTAAATGCTAATTTGAGAGTCAGTGATAATCTGGGAGCTGCCATTCAGGATGCGTCAATGGGATGCTAAGATAACCAGTTACAGAGGAAAAGAAAATTTTAGTCAGTTCATTTATTTGTTATATTTGTTTGCCACTGTGTTGCAAAATAAATGCTTTTTCGGTGACTAAATATATATTTTTAATAATCCAAATTTAGCCAAATCTATTTGATGCTGCCTCCATCCCGTTCTACGTAGTTCTCCCACAGACTGTTATAGTGAGGATAAGTATATGGTCCAGGACTTTCAATGTCCCTTTAACCTTTTACACTTAAAAATTAACTTGCTCTTAAATATTCACGCTTTCGTTCCATAAATGTGAATGTATTGTGTGCTTTCTGTGGTGCTGGCCCCAGAGATACAAAGATGAATGACGGACCTGGATCCTCTCTTTTTGGAGCTTACAGTCCAGAGATCTAGACATCCTTACACCAAAACAACTGGATGATTCTGGCCAGCCCAGGGGTTGTGAGTATACGAATCTATTCCAGTAGTCCCTTTCAGTTGAGCCAATTAGCCTTGAATTTACTAAGAGAGGCCACGTTGGTCTTAATATTTATTCAGTCTCCTTAAGCCTTAGTAGAAAAGAAAAAAAAAGTGTTAAACCATTTTGTTGGAAGCAAAGTGCATGGGCGTTTCCATTGTTACCTGTTTATATATGGGCATCAAGGAGACCCATATTTTTTGTCCTTCAGAGAGCAGAACATTTTGGATTTTCACCAGCCTTGCAAGGCAAGGCCTACATAACCCAGTAAAATAGAGGTGTATTTAGTTTCTGAGAAAATTTGGATTCCTTAGTTAGCTAGTTAGCTAGCTGGTCTGTTATCTGGATGTTTGTGCTTATCTGCACCCATACACATTATAGCTGCCAAGTGCTTTACAAAATATTAAGTGTCTTTGAGTACGGTACCTCATTTGCTCACTGGTGAAGATCATGGGCTTTGGAGTCATTTCGATGAATAGGCCTGGCTTCAAACAGTCATTCTGCTATATATTTATGAAGTGACCTTAAATTCTCTAAGCTTTGGTCTTCTTGTAAAATGAGGACAATAGCTATTTCACAAGGTTGCTATGAGAGACAATAAGATAATCCATTAAACTAGCTTAAATGGGAAACACTCAATATATGGTAGCTATCTTTGTTGTTGTTGTTGTTGCTTTTTAATAATCCCTAATCCTTATTACAACTTTATGAAGCAGCCTGCTAATGATCCTGTGAAATCCTCCTGTTTGTTTTCATCTTCGTGTGGATGTACAGGTGGACTCCAGTTTCCTGGGATTCCAGGAAACTTCCCTTTTCTTCATTTAAGGATTTCCTACCCATTCCTTAGGGCCCAGTTAGAGGTCTTTTCCTGACTTCATCATTTCAGTTCAACACTCCACAAATACTTATCTAGCCTCACTGTATGCACGGCACTATGTTAAGTGCTGCAAATCCAGTAACAAAAATGGGAGAGATAATTGTCCCTGCCACTGTGGAGCTTATGTTCTTTAAGAGGAAGCAGCCTCTCAACAAATACTGCAAAGATAAGTGTTTACTTTGGGTTGGGTGGATTGCTCACGAGGTGAAGCACAGGGGATTAAGAATGCATATCCCTGTGGACTGACATAGTCTGGGGTTGGAAAGATTTCCCTGAGCAGGAGGTATTGGGTTGAGATGTAGAAGATGATGGGGATTAATCCAAGGGAAGAGGGTCCGTCAACATGGGGAGAGAATCTACCATGTTCTCCATGTCCAAAGCCTTGAGGGGCATGTGACCTGCCTTCTAGGAGCTTCTAATGTGGGAAATACCTTTTCTGACCACCCTAGTGAACAATAAGCTGCTTTTTCTTGGAAGTCAGGAATGCTTATTGCTGGAAGTATTTTTTTTTTTTACTTCTTTCCAGATATGCATTGTTTATCCATTCATTTATTTAACAAATATTTAACATCTAGGGAGATTCTGAAGTATAGACATGTCCTTGCTTTACATGCATTTATATAACCAACTATCTTTAAGGTATATTTTTTGTACCTCTAGATCTGGTCTTGTTTACTGCGTCACGGTCCTGACTGCAGAATCCATGTCATTTACCACTTTCTGTCTCATTCAGTAGCTTGCACACAGTAGGCGGTCAGTAGGTGTCGATGACCCCAGGTGACCCCTGTTCTGATCTTTCACATGACTATTTATCTGCTGTACTTCTGAAATCCCTGGCAACATCTTGTGATGTTGAATGTTTCTAGCCTAACAAAAAACATAATTAGGAAGGTAAATCTGCTGAAGCTGAAACAAATCATTTAATTCATTCCACAAGCCAAATGGAAAATGATTTTGAGATTATCCACCGTATTGGGTTATCTGCTCTACTGCTCCGTACCATTAGCTCAGGCAGTTGGGAATTGCTTGCAATTCACAAAGAAGCAGATTGTGTTTGGTTTGCGTTGGCTGTGTACCCTCCTCTGAAGTGGCTGCAAGTTCTCTCCAATTCAGCGAAGGCAGCCAGTCTGGGTGGCCGATAAGCCAAGTAGGTTTCTCCCACACTGGTGCTTCTGTGTAGCGTGAGGCTTGTGTGCACATGCGTATGCCTACCTCACTCCACTGTAGTTCCTCATCAACTGAGGGTAGTGCCTGGTACATACTTAGTCATCTGAGTTTCTGGATGACATACAGCTTCCTGTTAACCTTTCATCTTTCTTAGGGGTAAAAGTGACCTGATACTGTGTTCTCCAGAGTCATTTTCCTTTCACAAGAGGTGGATGCTGCCTGTGTTTCCAAGAGGTTGTGGAAAGACATCAGACCACACAGAAGCCCCCTTGCCCATGGGAGAGAGTTCAGGGTGCTGAGATTTTTCACAGTTGAATCCACTCGTGTACTTTAATGTAGTTCACACTGCTCTGAGATCTCTTCCTGCTTCCCTGGCTTTTGAAAGCTCATGTGTCTAATATGGCAAAGTAGGGTGGCGCCATCCTGAGACGCTTATTGCAAGCTTGGGAGGAACCTACCTTGGACCAGCCTGCTTTATTCAAGGGTGGTATTGAAAGAGAATGGCTGATGAAAGCCATACCTCTGAAAGGTGCAGTTTTTAGGTGTGCAGTTCCAAGGGCATGGGGGCCCAGTGCTGCAGTTTTAAAGAGGGTTCAGATGGCTATTCACAAAACCTGTGAGTGAACCTTCCCTAATTGATTGATGGCAGAGAAGGTGGAGAACACAGAGATGGAAAGGTAGATAGCAGATAGATGGACAATGATTAGATACATAAAACCCTGAGGCCTTTCTGGACTTGCTTCCAGGCTTGCTAGGGAGTTGCCTAGGTGGTCTTGAGAGTTTTTCTTTATCCCTTTTGCTCAGTAAATCTGTGGGCCCTTCTCATCCTTTGGAGCTATGAAGAGTACAGTGATACTGATACTTTGCAGGCCCGGATGCTCCTGCAGGGCCACCGTGGGCCATCCTGGCAAGGCTCCTGTGAAGCCAAGGCAGGCAGACCCACGCATTGGCAAGTGTCACACTTCATTAGGGAAGCTGCTTGTGAGTTTGGCTGAAGTCTTGGGGGAAATAAGTTAATAAAAAGAAAACACCTGACTCAGAGCAGGTTACGTAAATAGATTAGGCAATTTGCTAATATCATAGTACAAATGATGCTTTTCTTATGCTAACCCAGATGAATTCAAAGACAAATGAGAATGTCTCATAAAAAGTATTGTAACTTTTGTATCAAAAATATTGTTGTAATCTGAATGCTTCATTCCACCTACAGTAACATAAGAAAGACCAGGGACCAATACATCTAGCATGATGGTAGCATGGCTGTCTTTGATAGAGAATTTTGCCTAGATTTTTTGCTCAGGGAGAACAATCAAGCTATTAAAAAAAAAAAAAAGGACGAGATCATTTTAGTGTAATAGCACTGAAGAACACTAGCTCATGAACTGTGGTAGCAGTTCCCTCTGGATCTCTCTCCGCTGTGTATGTTCTCATTACCGATGCCTGTACTTGGAAGTCGACTAAACAGGTAAGTCAGGGCGAGATTCTTATGGTGACAGCCAGTAAGAAGCCAGGACCCTTGGTCACACAGCCATAAGGAACCAGATTTGGCCAACAACCATGTGAGCTTAGAAGAGGATCCCAAGCTCCAGAAAGGGGTACAAGCCCAGTGGACACTGCAGTTGCAGCCACGCAAGCCCCTGAGTAGAGAGCCCCGCTGATCCCGGGGCCAGACGCCTGACCTGCAAGCAGAAACCATGAGATAATTAATGCGTGTTATTTTAAGTCACTAAATTTGTGGTAATTTATTATACGGCAGTAGAAAAGCAATACAGTTATTTGTTCTCTTTATAAAATATTCCATCAGAAAACTTGAATAACGAAGTCACTGGGTACGCGTCTAGGTTTCAGCATATAAGATTGCAGTGGACGCACCACTTCTAACCTACAAGCATGACAAGCATTGAACCTGAGTGGGTCTCTGCTCCTCCTGCCACCCAATTGCTTGTGCCTGTGAAACTCTGGCCTGTCCCCAGTGTCGCGGGCTCCTTTTCAGTTATCTCTGCACACACACATTTGATCCAAGCAGGGATTATTAGTCCTGAGGGGCTCAGAGGGAGGCGTTGATGGTGACAAGGCTCTTTCCTCTCCTACCAGTCCAAGCCCTCCTGGAATTTCAACTAAAGCTGTACACCGAGAATCCACAGGGTTATCCAGATAGACTTTCATGCTGGTCCTTTTGTGTTTCGCCCCAGGGAGAATCTGGCCAACTATATATTCATTGATATTTTCGCCATTATTTATTACCTAGACAGAATAGCATGATTAATTATTGATCATAGACCAGTAACTGATTAAAGTGAGGTTCTGATCAGCAGTCAAAAGTCATTTGTTTCCAGGCGTTCATAGTTCCTGCATAGAGAGTGGCAAAACAATACTCTCTTTTCAGTGCATAAAATATGACACCTGTAGGCAGGCTGCAGTTATAAGCCAGCAATGGAGCCCTTCGACTGTACTTTGTCTTAATAAATGGGAAATAATGATTTGCCAAAAGAGAGAAACTGTTTGGAAGATTTACATGTAGAGAATACAATGTGAAGTATAATAGGAGGATTCTAATTAGAATTGTTTCTTATGGACTGAATGCTTTGCTGAAGAGAAACTCACTAGGAATAGCTCTTTACCATCTGGGAAGCATATCAAATTTTGTTTCATTCTGACTTTATTTCTGGGTTTATTCTCCTTCTCTACCTCGTCTTCCATCTCTTCTTCCCTTCCTCTCCCCCTTCCTTCATGGTTGCCTCCTGCCCTCCCTTCTTTATAGTTTTCATTGGATGGTCTGCCGCAGGAGTTGGCAGACCCTGGTCTGCAGGTCAAATCTGGCCCACTACCTGTTTTTGTAAATAAAGTTTTGGAGCACCTATTGTCTGTAGGTGCTTTAGCACTACAATAGCAGCTGCACAGTTTTGACAGAGACCAGGTTATTGCAGAGCCTAAAATGTTTATTTACTCTCTGGCCATTTACAGAAGGAAGTATGCTGACCCCTATTTTATGTGCCAGGCACTGGGGACACAGTCCCTCCGTCAGTGGCTTCAGAATTATGTGAGCATCTAATTAAACTGTGTTGTGGAGGGTAAGATGATGGACATCTGAATGAGGCACCATGGGAACCAGGAGACAAACACGATGTATTTAAGAGGTGGGATGAGAGGATGGCATCCCAGCAAAGGTAATATTTGAGTTGGGAGTTTCCTGGCAGTTTAGAAGTGGAGAAAAAAGAATCAGGCCTTGAATCCTGTGGCTCAGATATTTTATTTCAGCCCCACAAGACACCCAACCCAAAGTTCCAGTTCCAGGTCTTTTTTTGGGATATGTGTGTGTGTGTGTGTGTGTGTGTGTGTATATATATATATATAATTTTTTTTCTAGCCAATTATTACCAAGTCTTCTGCATAGAGATATCTTAAGACATGGATGGGGAATCTAATTTTTCTCTTGGGTATTAGAATCTCCTGATTTGGTGAAGAGTCGAGCTTCAGTGGTGGGGAGTGGCAGGAGATCTTGATTGGCCAAACTGTCTCAGACCTCCAGGGATGCTTACAGAAGCTACTGCTTTTGACTTGAACAATATCAGCATGTCTTTGTTGCTCTAATTGCAAGTGGAGTCCGTTGGCACCAGATGAGGAAGAGACTCCCCCATGCCCACAGATAGATGTGGCCTTAGGGTTTCCAGGAGTATTTGCTGCAAGGGAGAGGTATCCCTGAAGTTTTGACAGTGAGCTCCTTCCCACCCCCAACCCCTCCTTTGAACTTGGCTGAGTTTTGAACTTGGCTGATGAAGCTAAGTTCATTCCAGAAACAGGCAAACATTATGGGTTTTTTTGTGTTTTCTAAAAAAGTGTTCAAACTCTAAGTGGAGTTCATTTTGGGAGCCTAGTTTCAGTCCACCTAGGATACTTTCCAGGCCAAGCAAAGACAAAAATCAAGGAAAGACCAGAAGCCAAGTTCAGATTTAGTAACTCTCTTTCCATCAGAGTAAAAAGTAGAATTGGTACCAGTTTGCTTTCTAGAAAAAAAGAGATAGTAGAAGAATGTTAGAAATCACTTGAAAATGAATTAAAAAAAAAAAATTGGACAGCAAGGCTTTTTCAAAGAAAGGAAAACAAAAAAGCCCACTAGAATTGGTGAAACTATCGTACTTCATCTCCCAGTTATCAAGATGTCAATTCCTGCATGAGAGAATTTTAATCCAAAATTTATAAGGCAAAAAGAATTTCTCTTTATTGAAAGTGGACTGAATGACAGTTGAGTGATCTGGCTTATTTTGACTCCTAAACTTATACATAAAACTCTGGAATTTCCTCGTAGTGTTGTTAGGTTCTCTCCTTTAGAAACTGTAGAAATTTCTGTCATACCCTAGGAAACATAATGCTGTCAAGTTAGGAACCTAAAACTGGAGCCAGCCAGAGTTGGGCTTGAATCTAGGTTCTCCATTTCTTAGTCTGAGGCTTGGGCCAAGTCACCTGACTTCTCTGAACCCTGGTTTCTTCATCTGTAAAATGGAGCTACTAATAATGATGTGATGTGACAATTGTGAGATTTTCATAAAGTCATCTACATAAAGCAGTGAGCATCATGCCCAGCATACAGCAGGTGATTAATAAATCTTCGCTGTTCTTATTTCCAGTTCAATGTTACAGTACTTTGATGTCCTAGGAGGTTTGGGATATTCAACAATGACTTGGAGTTTCAAGTTCACTGTTTTGCCCACACACATTTGGAATGTTCTCACCACGTCAATTAAAATCAGAATGGTGCTTACCAAGCAATTTGTGAGCACAGATTTCTGAATGTCTGCTTGAAGAATGGACAGCAGAAAGGACAATGGCATCTTTAGGAGACAAGTCTATTTACTCAACAGCCATTGAAAAAGCATTATGCATCAGCCACTGGGCAATGGCTCGGGAGACAAAGATAAATAAAATATTGTTCTTGGCTCATGGTTTTATAGTCTAGTTACTCTATGGACATGTTAACAGAAGATTATAATTCTGTGTAAAAAGTGCCATAGTGGAATCTATGGGATTCAGATGACAGCAAGGGGACAGGAAAGACCTCATAGAAATTCAAAGAATTTCATTCAGCTGAAATTCAAAGAACGAGCAGGTGTTTTTCAGGCAGGCAGGTGAGGGGAGGACATGCCAGGCAGAAGGAACCATGCAGAAAGACACTGTGGTAGCTCAGCACTGCTGGAACATAAAGCACATGTAGGACATAGTTGGAGGTAGCTGCAGCTGGACAGATTGGCTGAGCCCTATGTGCCCCACAAGGCATTGTGTTTTAATCCTGTAGGTGGGAGGGAGCCATTGAGAAATTTTAGGCAGATGAGTCACATGATCCAATATGCTTATTAGAAAGATAATCTGGTTGGCAATGTGTAGGACTCATCGGAGGCAGGGAGTCAGGGACACAGATCAGTTACAAGGCTATTTCAAGTACCTAGGCAAGAGACAATGAAGTTCTGACCCAGGGTAGTGGCAGTTAAGAAGAGGAGGGAATGCATGTGAGTGATGCTAAGGAGGTAGGAACTGATACAGAGGGACAGGAGTTGATTATTATGTGAGTGGAGTCTGCTGTAGGTATGCAAATCATCTGAGATCCCCTGTGATTTGAGGTGAGACCTAGACCACAGTATGTAGTCTCACTGGTTTCATCTGGGAGACCACTGTTGACCTGCTCTTGTTAGATCCTTGAAACTCTAAATGGGACCAGAGACTTAATCCTCCAAGGTCAATTCTTGTTGACTGATATGAGATTGCATATTTTACAGTGGGTCAGCCTAGCTAAAGAATGAGTGTCCACAGTCTATGGGTCTTAGTTTATCATCAAAAAGGAATAGCTTGTCAAAAATGGACAATTGACCCTTTCCCTACATATTCTGGCTTCTTGAAAATGCTGAATAAAAACTCCAATCTCTCAGAGATTGTATTTAAATATTATACTATTTACTATCCACCCATACATTTGTCCATCCACCATTGATTATCGTTGACTAGCCATAAAAACCATCTGTGAGTTTTAATAGGTAGTAAAAATCCATTTACCAACCATTACTATCATGAAAGAGGAAAATTCAAAATGTAGATTTGGAAACATCTTTTGTCAAATCTAAAATCCACACAGCCTGTTTGTTTGCTTACTCTCGTAATGCAAATCTTGTGTTTGTTAATATCCAGTATGCAATTTTATAAACGTGACATAAGCATTTTGCACATATAAGATTGTGTGTGTGTGTGTGTGTGTGTGTATGTGTGTGTGAGTGAATGAAATGTTTCTTTTTAAAAGGGTACTTGCTAATGAAGTAACTAGTAGGGACATATTTTTTGCTTCACATGTGTACATGTGTGTGAATATGTATATGCATATATGTGCATATATATATATATTCAATCTGATTCTTAATATATGCTGATCGCCATAGCACATGTAATATTAAAAGAAAATTTGGTAATACTTTAAATGTCCTATCATTGTGAATTCATTTTATATTCATTGTAATAGCATTGATCAAAATGAATTCATTTGGTATTCATGTAGATGTCACATGTACTTCCATAGGTGTTTCATTGTAAATTAGCATTTCTCAGAGGACACTTAAAATAAGTGTTACTGAAAGTCCTCATTACACATATTGCCGAGATTAGTACATTAAGGATCATGTACTTACATAGTACTAATGCATTTCTGCCACTTAAAATACTACATTACCCATTTCTGATATCTAGCAAATATCTAAGGCAATTTTGAGAATTACTGACATCCTAAAGGAAGTGGTACTTTTATGATTAAGCAGGTTGCCTATATTTTGCTCTGATTTTTTTAACTGAATTTCTGTTAGATATAAAAAAGAGGATTAAAATGAAATTTATATGATAACAGTGGTTTTTAAGTGATTTTCATATAGTCAGGTACACATAAAAAGTAGAACTTTATGTAATTTTATTAAAAATTTTCTTTTAATGTTTATTTATTTTGAGAGACAGAGAGACAGAGTACGAATGGAGGAGGGGCAGAGAGATAGGGGGAGACACAGAATCGGAAACAGGCTCCAGGCTCTGAGCTGTCAACACAGAGCCCGATGCGGGGCTCGAACTTGAGAACGACGAGATCACGACCTAGACCAAAGTCGGATGCTTAACCAACTGAACCATCCAGGCACCCCAATGTAATTTTATTTTTAATCAATAACCTTGTTTAAAAAATCCATTGAAATGAAGATTTTGCAGACCAGACTATAGATTTGCCAAAGAAAAACTAAATTTCTGGATGTACCAATTTTGAGCTTGACTTAGATAAAACAGACACACAGTCAAATTAAGGATTGTTTATCTTTGCGAGTTATGCTGTCTTTATAACTCTCCCATTGCTATTTGGGACAGAATATATGTTGTGATCATTGTGGATGTTAGGAGGAAATGGTGGTATCTGGGTGGCAGTGGGCTGCAGGGGAATTCTTGAGTAAGTCAAAAGTGTTGTTGGCTCTTCTCAACTTCCTAAGAATTCTGACAGAGAAAGGGGGACGGTTTTGGTGTCTGACATGGTGCTGGCCATAGGCTTGCAGATCAACCAGGTACAGCTTTGGGATTTATCGGGGTATTCAGAGTGTTGGTTAGGATTTCTGTCTTAAGAGTCACACTTCAAGAAGGTGTAATATATGCTTTGAAGAATAGGATTTCCCGGGACACTGTTAGTGGGAATACAAAATGGTGCAGCGGCTATGGAAAATACTATGGATGTTCCTCAAAAAATTAAAAATAGAACTATCATATGATTCAGCAATCCCACTTCTGGGTATTTATTCAAAAAATTGAAATCAGGATCTGAAATAGATATTAGCATTACCACATTCATTGAAGCACTAATCACAAGGGCCAGGGTGTGGATACAACCTAAATGCCCATTGATGGATGAATGGATAAAGAAAATGTGGTCTGTACATGCAATGGAACGTTATTCTGCCTCAAAAAAGAGGGAAGTTCTGTAATATTTGGCCACAGATGAATTTTGAGGACGTTATGCTAACTGAAGTAAGCCAGTCACAGACAAATAAATACATAATTCCACTTATATGAGATATCTAAAGTTGTCAAATTCATAGACTCCAAGAGTGGAGTGATGGTTGCCAGGAGCACGGGGAGGGGTAGTAGGCAGTTGCTTCTCAAGGAGCATAAAGTTTCAGTTAAACAAGGTAAGTTCTAAAGCTCTGCTATACAACATTGCACCTGTAGTTGACAATACAATATCGTAAACTTAAATGTTTGTTGAGAAGGTAGATTTCATGTTAAATGTCCTTACCAAAATAAAGCTAAAGTAAAATAAAATTAAGAACGGAGTTTACCAATAAAAAGTATGCACTAAAGGGATTTTGGGTCCTGCAAGGGAAAACCCCTTAGTGCTTCTAGAACATACTCAGTCATCAAAGGCAGGTCCAAAGTTCTTTTACTTTTTAGATTCCTTTGTTTTTATCTTCCTCTCTGCCCAGGATATTTGCAGTCTACACCTGGTGCTGCATTGGAGGACTGTCCCTGAGATGGGACTGTCTCCCCTCAGCCACACCACTGGGACACAGCACCTTATTTGGCACTGACTCAGTGGGAGCCAAGATTCCAGCAGGCTACCAACTCACACCTGCAGAATTTGCCGCACATCCGTTTTGCAAACACACAAAATGGGTAATTGGGCACACAAATGCCTATTTGCATTGCAATTTGGCATTTGTATACACAGTGATGGATTTTTTTTCATGTGCAAATGTGGGGGATGCAAGTGCAAAATGGATGTCCTCAAAAGGGGTGCCTTTAAAAACATATATATCTTTTCAGAATCCTGCTAGAAATTCGAGGAGTGCCAGGAAAATAGGTGCATGGATGGATGTATTTTACTTTTCCTGCCCCTCCATTCAGGAAAAGTCCTGATCGCATTTGTTGATTTTTGAAGAAGGCCTACTTTTCCAAAAATAGGCAGAGGGACATCCAGGCTTTTTTTTTCACCCTAATAAAGGACTTCTCTAAGTTATCACAGATTTAGCTAATAAATACTAATACTTTAGTTCTAATGAAATGTGAGGAGTTTTTACATTCTTAGAGTGGTTGGCATTTTATAATGAGTGCCATACTCTGGTTTTGAGGTGCCTTGTTCTGTTTTGTGTTAGAGTTACACACACAAACACATGGAAATGTTAGGAACCACAGTTGTGGTTTTGTTTTGTTTCGTTTTGTTTTTGTTTGTTTTTTTTGGGGGGGGGGTAACTAATCAAAATGATGCAGGAAAAAGTAATGATGGCCCTTGCACAAGGAATGGATGCAGAGTTGAGGTGTTCCACATGTTTCAGCTCATTCTCTGGGTTCTGTTTCTTCTGTCAGCCCCTGTCCCTCGAAGCTGCAGTGCTGCTCACTCAAATCTCATCATGTCCAGAGGGGCTCAGGAAAGGAAGCTGTGAGTTCCCACTAAGGGGTCCTAGGCTTGGCTGGTCACTGACTTGTATCTGCCTGTTGTCTCTGGCTCTGGCCCCTGATTCCATATGAGTCCATATTTTCCTCTGATCCCTTCTGCTACTAGCAATTTGCAGGACCATGTCTTGACTCTCTTGGGTGCTGGCTTTCCTGCTTCGTTGTGGCTCTACTTCCTTTCCTTTGGTAGCACCTGCGACACTTCGCGGAATCTGCTTCTAGGAAATCTTGACCTGTGGCCAAGAGATGGTTCAGGTTTCAACTTCTGCCCAACAACTATGGGTATTGATCAAGGCTTTGTCCCCAGCTCTCCACTTCTTTCTCTGCACACGCTTACTTTTTCAAAGCTCAAGCACACTTCATGCCTGTGCTCTGATCTACACCATCAGGGTATGTTTGTCCAGCTTCATTGTGCTGTCCTTATCTCTCATTTAACATGCCTACAATCAGATCTGGTTTCCTCTTCTTAATTTCTTCCTTCTAGCACTCCACTTGTCTCAAT
Organism: Prionailurus viverrinus; assembly: GCF_022837055.1. Lineage (NCBI taxonomy): Eukaryota > Metazoa > Chordata > Mammalia > Carnivora > Felidae > Prionailurus > Prionailurus viverrinus. The sequence continues at coordinate 78,511,904 of NC_062563.1, read as the reverse complement.
CTTCTCCTCTCCTCTTCCAGCCTTTTTATCCTTATTGGTGTCTTTTCTTTCCTTTCCGCATCTCATCCCAAGGGCCATCAAGTGTCTTTGAACCCCTTTTGAAATGTCTTTCAGGTTCTAAGCCTTTCTCTTTGCTATAGCCACCACCATCTGGTGGTATTTACTGCTTGAGATGTCTCCTTGCTTGACTGTTGTTTCATTAAATACTCTGGTTACCATGGCTTTCATCCGATTATGAACTAAAGCGATTCCATATTATCAGATCAAGTTCCCACTACCCATCGTGACCTTCAAGGCACATATTCAACATTATTTCCCACAGTAATAGTAGTAAATTCCTTAACAATTTTCACTTTGGACTTTTCATTTGCTCCCATATGTCTCTTTCCTACCTACCTCTGCCTTTTTCCATGTGGATTTCTCAACCAGGAATGTTTTCCCCCTCCTCATATTTTTCTAAACCCACAAACAACCCTTGAGGTATCCACAAACCCTAGTTCTTTAAAAAAGCAACTTTTAATGATCTCAGTTCAAACCAAATTTTGCTGACTCTGCATTCTACGTTGACACCATTGAGAGCACTACACCAGTCGTTCTAGATCGATCAAGCATCTCCTTGAATTCTTTTTTCAGGTCTTAGACTAGACTGGAATTTCCTTAAGGATAGTTATTGTGCTTTATAATTTTATGTCCTTTGCAGTACTTAGCACAGTGCTAATCGTATGGAAAATGCTCATTTGCTACTTCTTGACTTTGTCTTCACATCTTGGAGGATTGGAGGTTAGGAGAGAAGATTGAGGAGTTAGTAGCAGGGGGTGTCCTGAAGCCCCATTAAATATTCTCTATTTACAGTGCTGCTAGCACACCAGGTTATTGTTACTGTTTTAAATTTAAACTCTGGTTCCTCCCCTTTCCTCCTCTTCTAGGGTAACAAGGGCCTAATAGGCTTCATGCGTAAGTGCCTATTTTTATTAAAGACAAGTGTAATCTTTTGTAGACCAAATGTCCCTATCATAAATGCTAACAGAGAAAAATATTAGGACTCATTTATTTATGAACCTGTTAATAATGAGGTGCAGTTACGAAAAAAGGCTTCCTCAGCAAAAGCTCCTGAACAAACAATGCACACTGGGGAGAAAAAAGCTAGTTAGCCTTCTTGACTTAGATAAAGCTATGGAGAAATGACAAGTGCCAGTAATTAGCACAGCCTCTTCAACAAGATAACCCTATACATCTTTGTCTATTTCAATCACCAAAGACTCCGATTCAGTGTAAAATTAAACCTTGGATGCCATCAATTTCTGTTAACCTCTTTATATTGTTCTGTGTTCATGTCTATGTGATAGATAGATTTTGTCATTTTATTAAGTGGTGACATCTCTACAGACACGTGACCTAAAAATCTGTTTGCTCCTTAGCAAATATTCCTAATCATCTCCTGGTTATGTTTCACAACCAGGCAACTAGTTTCATCCCCACATCCAATTGGTAAACTCCTCACCTTTAAGAACTTGACTCTTTGGTTTGTTTGTGCTACCCTGCTTTTTGGCTATTCACCCCAAACCTGCCCTTACCCAAATACTAGTCAAGGTCTAGATTCTGGATCAGGCTGTTTGTTATATTCATATATCCATTAAGAAAATGCTGATTTGAGGTATTTTATCCCTTCATATTTATTTTCTTCTTCCCACTCAGTGCTAGACTCTAGATTACTTTTAAGGCTCCAGATTACCTTGAACTTCAACCATTCAATTTAATCTATTTTGAAATTTAATGCCTAATATTCTTTGCTGCCAATAGACTTTTAAATTTATTTTTTTATTGTTGTGAGAAATAACAGTAAGCTATCATCCAAACTGGGAAATAATTGGAAATTATACACAACCACAGTTTAACTACGGGGTCCAGGTTTATCTACAAAAAGTCTTGGGTAGACTCATGAAGAGGCCAGTAGAACCAACGAGCATGGTGTATTTTAAGCTGTTCCACGGCATGGCTCAAGGTCAGTGTGTTGCTTATGTCTGAGGCACCTCTTGTCCAGGGCACAGGGGAACATCACATAGCTCAGAACAAAAGTATACAGAGCTGTTTCCATCTAACATGCTCTAAATTCCTGCTCTTCTTCACTAACTTTCTTCCAAAGTTTCTCCCATTAAAATGTTTCCTACCATTTAATTTTGCTCAGGTCTACAACTCCTCCTGTCCTTTTCTTAGGGACCTCACGTCTCTGGATGAATAACACTTTTGTTTTTGTGCTTACCCCACCTTTTCTCAACTATGTTGTGCTCTTTTTCTTTTTCCATTCTGTAGACAATATCATATGCTTGGTCTTTTATGGTGGGAAAGGTGCCAAAATTCAGCATCTATAGACTTCTTTTCATTTTGAGCCCTGATTGCCGTGGGTCCCTGGGAAATATTACAGGCTATCATTTATATATGTATTTACACAATATTTTAAGACACATGTTATCTAGCCAGTAGAGCAAAACAGCTCACAACAAGTAAATGGAATAAAGCACATTTAGACGGTGTTTAAAAGCTCAGGTTTCTTTATGGTAAATGCTGAGAGAACCTATTTGCAACAGATGCTGTTTATCAAGGGGATGTTGTTCAGGGTCTCCACATTGTTGTGACTGCTTGCCGTAACCTGCAGCTTTGCCCTGTGGGTGAGTTAGATAGGGCCATTGAGTAAAAAAAAAAAAAATTATTATAATCTTTAAATTTGTGAAGTTTTCGGTAGTTGAAGAAAGAGGTAGTGATGGAGGGGAAAGAAAGGCAGAAAGGAAATTAGGAAGTAGGCAGGAAGAAAAGGTTAGGAGAAAAGAACATTGATAACTTTGGAAACAAAGAACACCCACCTAGATAGCTATCCTGAGCAAAAAAGAGGTGCAGATCTCCATGGGAAAATGTTTTTAAAAATGTGTCTTTTGCTTGTAAGTGGCTGTGACTGGGAAATTTTGGATGATTAGCCAGGCTTCTAAAAGCCATCTCAACCAAAATTATGAGAGGAAACCTTGAGTCAGTACACATACTAATTCCATCTGAGAGCTTCATCAGAAAAACAAACAACAATACAACCACAAAAGGAGTCATGTTTAAATATTTTTTTAATGTTTATTTATTTTTGAGAGAGAGGGAGAGACAGACAGACCGTGAGTGGGATAAGGGCAGAGAGAGAGGGAGACACAGAATCCGAAGCAGGCTCCAGGCTCCATGCTGTCAGTACAGAGCCCAACGTGGGGCTTGAACCCATGAACTGCGAGATCATGACCTGAACTGAAGTCGGACACTCAACCGACTGAGCCACCCAGGCACCCCATAAAGGAGTCATTTTTAGAGGGAGTGGCTGTCCAATTTGCATCTCTAGATATTGAAAACTTTCTGGAACGTAGTGCTCAAAGTTGTATTCACATTTTCCTTCGTCCAGTTCTGGATCTTCTGATTTCTTCCTATTTTCTGTTTCCCATCTATGACCTCCAGGGCTGGACAAGACGTCTGTTATGTAACTGTCCTTGCCTCTTTAGCTCTCCTGCCTTTACTTGTACCCTCCCCCCACCCTCCCCACCACCTTTTTCCCTCTATGGTCTGAACTTTAACTCTCTTCTCCAGACACTTCTCAACTTTTCAGGTGTTTTTTAAGTGTCCCTCCCCTATTTAAAAAAAAAAAAAAAGAAGGAAGGAAGGAGGAAAAAAAGCTCGTGTGGTTTAATTTTCATTATTTTTAGGTGTTAAGTTTTAGATTAGCACACTATGTCTTAAACTACTGTATTAGAATGCTGCTTGACTCGCTTCCAAATTGAAGACCTTTTAAAAAAATTGAAGCAGTCCAATAATTTTAAATCACTCTACACTGTGCATTGCAATTTAAAATTATTGGAGTGCTTCAAATTTTTATAAGCCCTTGAATTTGGAAGTGATCAAGGTTCTAGGCATACTCAGTGTAGAGCAATTTAAAATTATAAGAGCTGTCAAATTTTTATATAAGCACTTCAGTTAGAAAAGGGATTTGGGTTCTGGGCATGTGCAAAGAAGAGCCATTTAAATTATTAAAAGTACTTCAATTTTTTTTCCCCAAGCACCTGATTTTGGAAGAGTTTTGGTTTGTGCAGCCTAAAGTGACAACTTCCTTTGAGAGAATCTGTGTAAAGAGACTTTCAATCTTTCAAATAAGGCCAGCACTGTGGGGATGTAAAGTAGGTAGCTGGCTTTCTGGAGTAAGCTGGAGAACACCAGGAGAGTGTTACCCCCAAACATCATTTCTGTGGCTTGGCATCTTGTCACTATCAAAGTCCTTTTTTGGGGGTAAAAGTATTTCCAGGAGGCCCCTTTGAAAATGCTAATTTCTCATATGAAGTCACTGATACACCAATAAGATGAATGGACCAGTGAAGAGCATGGCCTTGGGGGACTAAAGACTCACATTTCGGTGGAGAGGAGGAGAGAGAGAGGCCTCTTGACAAAGACTTTTCTCCAGGGAATGATAGGACGGGTAAGGGGCTGGGCATAAAGCATGGGGTCTCTTGGTTCCTAAGGGTGTGGCTGAGAATATTCCAGGTGGCCTCAGAATAGGGCAAGAGCACAAAACTGACATTGTGCGTCAAGATTTTACTGAGAATTAATCCCCTCCCCCACTTAAGCTAATCATTTAAAAAAAGGTGGATTCTCTGGTACTTTTAATGTTCATTAGCATTACGGCTTGCCCAGGATATCAATTTTCTCTTTTCTGAGAAGTGAAATATTATTCATCTGAAGCATTTTAAGGAGAAAATTGAAAGGAAGGTAGAATCGATAGGTTCAGCTTTAAGGTTGATTCTCCTTATTTCATCTTTTGGTTGGGAGTTTCAGTGATGTGAAAGAAAAAGAAGGGAACAAATCTGACAAAATGAAAATAATGTTTCCCCTTCAAAGTTTTATTTACAACAAAGGGAAAGGGAAGATGAATGATGTAAAATTTAGGCATTTGCAATTGTGATTTTTGTTAATTTCTCACCTCAGCAGGGTTTAGGTGACCATTTCAGATATTTAACTTTACAAGAACTATGACAATCACGTTGCCATGTATGACTGTGCCATTTGGACAGTGTTTGTGGGTCCTTGAATTTCTTAAAGGGGAAATGGTTTTGAATCAGGAAGCTTGAAAAAACCATTCACTCTTCTGCTTCAGAGGGATGTTGATTCTTTTTGAAAGTTGAAATCATCATTGCTGCGGAGTGTGAGGTATTCAGTTTTATCTCAAAGTCCTGGTAAAGGCACAAAATGAAACTTTCTAAGGGCTCCACATATTTATCATTTTCTCTCCCAGGTGCACACAGCCACAATAGTGGGCCAGCAGATACCCTGACCTCATACAGAACCCAGAGCTCTGGGTCTCCCTCTACTTGCCTGCAGGTGAAAGGGATCCCTGTGCTTCCTTTTTCTTAGAGCTGGGGGCTGAGCTAGTGTTTGGAAATGGAAACCGCTTAACTTGATCTGTCGCCACTTAAAGAGTTATCAGGATTGTAGCTTAAGTCCGGGCCTTTGTCAGAAGTCGGCAAACTCACGTGGGGCCTGTGGAAGTTTGATTCAGAGGTCAGCAGGCTTTCCCCTGTGGGCACCGGCCAGTGTTGGAGCTAACCAATCTTTGTCCGTGAGGTGATGGCATGAGACACGGTTTCAGAGTCAGCAGTGCAAAGACAACTTCCTGTGTCTTTCAGGCCAGATGAGTTTGGAGTTAAATGTCATTCCATTAATCCAAAAGTTAACACATTAATATATTAATGAAATAACCATCTGTTTATTGAATATGAGTCACTGTATTAGGTGCTGAAAGATGCAAACATAAATGAGAAATAGTCTTTCTCAAGGAAGCACTAGAAGGACATGTACACAAATGGCTAGAATATAAGGTATTATGTTTTATTATAATGTATTTTCAAAAATATTTATTTTATATTTTGAGAGAGAGAGAGTGAGCAGGGGAGGGGCAGAGAGAGAGGGAGACAGAGGATCTGGAGTGGGTTCTGTGCTGATAACAGAGAGCCAGATGCGGGGCTCGAACTTATGAACCACAAGATCATGACCTGAGCTGAAGTCAAACACTTAACTGACTAAGCCATCCAGGTGGCCCTATAATGTATTTTTATAATAGATTATAAAACATGATAAAATATAATTCCTATTCCATATTATTATTACTTTTTTTATCTTGGGCCTGACTCATTGCAGTATTCCTACGTATAGCACACTTGTTGTTCGTGGTATATTTACTCAATAAACAGATACCAATTAAATGTGAAAAGTAGAAGAGATACAAGCCAAATACTTAAACAAATCTTCTGAAAGCTGGGAAATACGAAAATAACCGGGGGTAGGGGTGGGGAGGGGACTTCAAAATGATGACTCCCCAAGACCTCATTCCTAGGGATTTTGATTTAATTAGAACAGTAAATAAGCTTTTTTGTTTTGTTTGTTTTTTTTTGTCTTTTTTTTTTTTTTTTTGAGAGAAAGAGTGAGAGAGAGAGAGAGAGCCAGTTGGGGAGAGACAAAGAGAGGGAGAGAGAAAGAATCCCAAGCAAGCTCCCCACTGTCAGTGCAGAGCCCTATGTGGGGCTCAAACTCACGAACCATGAGATCCTGAGCCCAAGTCAAGAGTCAGACGTTTAGCGAACTGAGCCACACAGGTACCCCAGGAAGTCAGCATTTTAAAAAGTTCCCCAGCTTTGAGAAGCACCAGTCTAGGGGCCTCATGGGGGAGAACAGCGAACCACACTTGGACAGCAAGCTGAGGCTGTTTTCCAGATTAGGGAGTGTTAGAGCCTGAAGGATGGGTATCATTTATTTAGACAAAGTTTCATGGAGGCTAGAAGTAGGGAGAATGACATTCTCAGGAGAGGGAACACCGTGGGCAGAGGAAGAAGCAGGAAAGGGCAGAGTATGTTCTGGAAGAATCAAACCTGGAGTGAGCCCACCATGTGCTGTGCGAGCAGGTGTAGTGGACAAAAAGAAAGGGCTGAAACAGTAGGTTGGGTGAGACCATGGAGGAGCTACAATGCCTCTCCAAAAAGTTTGAACTTATTCAACACCTGCTGGGGAACCACTGGAGGTTTGGAAGCCAACAAGGGGCACGAACAGACCTTTGTTTTAGGAGAACATGGATACGTTGTGGAGAATGAATGAGAGACGGGGAGAACTGGAACAGAGAGAACCGATTTGGAAGCCAAGCCTTCCAGGAGATTGGGTGAGGGAGAAGGCAAACCTGTGCTAGACCAATCTGGACAGAGTATAGAGAGGAGAGTAGATTTGGGAGACATTTATGAGACAGCGTTGAGTAGATTTGTTGGATAATTGTGTACTGAGGTTGAAGACTAGTGTGCAGTCAGTGAACATCCGGAGGAAATACAAGAGTACTGAGTGAGACAGTGGCGTAGGCAGGACGACCATACAGAAAGGCCTAAGGGACACTTGGTAACATTGGTTCAGAGCTCAGGGGCAAGATTCAGCCTACTCTGTGACGTCACAACCCAGAACCCCTTCTGTCTCATCTTTTAGGCCTTTGTTTTGGTTTTCCTTTTATCCACATTACTTGAAACAAGTACACATTTTATCAGTGTGCATCAAAATGCCACTGCTCTACTTTTGATCAGCAGAGCTGTTGTTTTACTCAGGGCTTCTAGAAGAAGGCCATTTTGCAGCTCTTACACCTTTCTCAAAAATGAAAGTTTTGAATAAGAGCCAGTCATAGAATGAAGTCAGGGCAAAGTGGTGTCAGGGGTGAAATTCAAAAGACAATACGTAATAATTGGTTTTAAAACAGGAGCCAGATGAATCATAAGGTCAGACGTATGAAAGGAAAAAGCTTTCTCAAGAAGACTTCAGGGCTAAGGCTGAGAGGACCTGTTAGAAAACAAAATGGCACCGTGTGTGGTGGGACCTACACAGGAGACACGCCTGGGAAACCGGTCACCATTCCCAGTGTGTCTGAGAACACTCGGTGAGAAGACGGATCTGTCTCTTGCAACTGTTTATGGTTTCTGCAGAAAGCTATTTCTACCATGGCTACAGTCATTGCTTTGTTTCCTCCAGAGAACCCATGGATCAGGGAGAAGGAAGACAGCGCCTTAGGAAGTAAGAATGTCAGTGTGTCTGCTGGAAACCCTTAGTCACCTGGGGGAGGAGCTCTAGGACCCAAGTGTGGGGTCTTAGAGAGGCACAGATACTTAGAGCTGAGAGGGAGAAAAGATATTAACATTCCAGCTTCACAGTGGTGGGCAATGAGGCCAGAATGTGTGGTGACTGGCCCAGAATCAGGCGGCCGAGGAATAGTGGGGTCAGCAATGAAACTAAGACCTCTCGGCCCCCGATCAGATCTGGTCCACCTCACCACTGCACCAGAGGCAGGCGGCCCCAGGACTCTTCGTTGGTGTCAGTGATTTTGGGGTGGGGAGCAAGAGGAATCCCATCCATTCAAAAATCCGTGTTGTTCTTTTACTCTTTTGTGCCACTCCATCACTAGCTTTCTCTCTTTGTTTCATTGACGTAAAGAGCAAATTGGACATGGCCTTTTGGAGTTGGGGTACAAGAGGCTGAAAGGTGATTTCCTACAAGAAACATGTGTATTGTTATTGCCAGTCATGAGCTGCCTCTAGTCCTATGGCAACCCAGACTTTTCTCACTGAGCCTTTTTGTTATATTGGGTGGAGTCTGGGTTTGAAAGATTGTTTTCAACGAAAATGTTTGCACAAACAATGTTTACCTCCTTGGGGTCCTCACACTCACATCGCATCGTCTGGTCACCACCCCTGCAGCTTGGCCTACTAACTGACCTGCTGCCCCTGACCGTACCCCAGAGTGTCCGGGATGCAGCTGGTTCTCCTTAGCTGGATCTGGAAGGTCATGGGAACTAGTGGGTTCTGGGCAATCTAACTCAGTTGCTGAAAGCACAGCTTCTGAGGCTAGTCTGTCAGGGCTCCCGTGCCGACTCCACCACGTCCCAGCTCTGCAGTCCTGGGCGCGTCACCTCTTTGCCTCAGTTTCCACAACTTGAAATTAGAGATAATGATAAATAATAATAAAATCATAACAAATAGTAAAAAAGCCATATAAACAAGTGAACTAAACATAAATAATAGAAGATAAAAATAATAAGGTTGTTATGCTAAATGAGTATATGTGTGTGATGTGCTCAGAACAGTTCTGGCCGTTATTCAATTGCTTGCTATTAGTAGTAGTAGTAATAGTAACAGCACTGGTACTACCATCCTTATGGTGCCTTCAACATAGTCTGTGAGGAAAGCCAGCAAAGGAAGTGGGGTTGCTGAGAGAGAGGAGGAACACCTAAAGAGAGAAACGTGGTTAAAATCTCATGTGCTGCCTGAAGGTAAGACAGAGATATAAATATGGAGACAATAAGATATAAATATGGAGTTGGACGCCTCTCCAGGCCGCAGTTCTGTTATCTCCTGAGGACCAAATATACTTCTCCCTTTTGGGTGCTCTGAGCTCCTCTTGTAATAAAACTTCTCCCTTGAGTTTCTTTGAATGAAGGCTTGTTCCGTGAGACCAAAGGATTCCTAAAGAAGGACAAAGGTGAATCGTGTGAGGATGAAAGCAGACAGACATCTTTCCCCTGTATCTCTTGCCTGCTCGAGCACAGCGTCCTGGTTTAGGCTTTATGCTCAGGTGCATCTCTGGCCAAGCCCCATTTTGGGTAATTCAGTTTAAATAAGCAAGGCCTGATCCCATGGCAGCAAGCACTGCCCTGGCCATTGAAGTGAGTACTGTGAGCTAGGAGACATGGTCACAAGCTGGCTCCACCAGAGAAAGTGTGTCTTGTTCCATTTTGTACAGAATCTGGCACGTAGAGGGGCTCAAAGAATGTGGACTGTGGAATACATAAAGGAAGCAGCATAGGGCTGTGGATGCGTGGTCAGGCAGTTAGAGGAGGAAGAGACCACTCTGGGGCTGGGGGGAGTGGAACTGGGGACTACTTTTTTGGGTGTTAATATCCCCAATGGGAGTGTATTACGGGGCAGCTTTTGGGTGTAAATTTGGTCCACCTTTATCCCCATTCCTAGACCTCTTTCACCCTTTCAGTCATTGACTATTTCAAAGATTTCCAAAATAATCAAAATGGGAAAATCAGGGCTTTCACTTAAATTTACTTTACTATCATTTGTTTTTTAATTGATTAACTGCATTTGGGTTTCAGGGTGGGTTGGGGTTTTACCCTAATCTTTATAGTACTTGGAGGCCCTCTGTGCTTTTAATGAATGGAGATTCCTTTTATTCTCTTTACCTTCACACCCTGCTGAGAAGGGAGGGCAGATGTGGAGAAAATCTTGATCTAGACATTGGCTTCATCTCTGGACTTTTCAAAGGGGTGATATTTAAAATATTTAGCCACCGGTACTGCTCAGGCCCCAGCAAATTGGGTTCAAATGTTATTCCAGTCAGGGTCAGAACGGGGCTGGCTGTAAACAACTTGCCTGGTGAGTTCTCCCTGAATACCAACATTGCTCTCTCCAGATATGGTTTGCTAGAATTTGGAAGGTGTTGTTGTTGTTGTTGTTGTTTGTTTGTTTGTTTGTTTTCTTTTTCTTTTAGAAACCCATAGGTGCCAGCACTGGACTTCTAAGCGAGAGGTTTTTGAATACTGTTAGCGGGGAGGTACAGACCAGCCTGCACACAAGGGTCACTGGGGCAAAACCCATTCGCATGATTGAATGTGATCCTTCTGTTGCTTTGCATCTCTTCCAGGCAGGAAAATGGAGGCAATTTTGAACACTCGCCTTCATTTCATTACGTTGAGATTTTTGTAACGTGGCTCCCGGCCCCTGGCCTTTTGAGTTTCTATCCACCCACCTTTGTACGGTGGTCGTGTCATACACCCGACACAGATGTGGAGATCTAACCAGAGACTTGGGGGAAGGACAGAGGCCCTCCCACAGCCCCTCTCCAGCATGAAGAATGAGAGTGGCCTGACTCCTGTCCCCACCTCCGTGGCTCGCCTCGCAGAGGCACATGAATTTGCCAGCCGGATCCCTTTCCCCTTTAACTGAAACTTCCTTCCTTGATGATTTCACTTCAGACACTGCTTTCCCTAAACCTTGCCTTGACTAGAATCATGCTAATGTTGACAGTTCTTCCCCCACCCCCACCCGCTTTGTTACATCCTGCAACCTAGAGAGAGTGTGAGGTGAGCCTGTCGGAGGAGATGAAAGATGGCAAGAAATGGGTGTTTGGGGACCAGTTCTTTGGTGACATCGACTCTGCAATCCTTTTTTCACTCTCAGTACCTTAACTCCCTCTCTCGCCTTCTCCCTCTCCCTCGCTCCCCCTGCCTGCTCTTCCCTCTCATTCTCTCTGAAATGGTGTGTGCCTCCAGTAATTTACATAATACTCTTCTGACACCTTTACTTTAGTCATCAATCACGGTACCTTCTCTCAGTCTATCTTTTGTCTGAGCATGTCTCTTCTTTATCAGGCCATGCACAAAAGATTAATTTCACAGTTTTTCTCCCTTCTTTCTTTCCTTGCAAGATACAAAGCTCATGAAATGACAGAAGCAAGATAATGAAAACAACAATGCAAGCAATTTTTTTTTGTTCTTGCAGGTTGGATCTCAAGATACTTTTTCTAACCTCATTGTGTGCCATCTGTCTTAGAAAAGGTCTGCTCTGTATTTTTTTTAATACCTTTCTGATGCTGCTCAGTAGACTACCTGGGGGGGGGGTGGATTACATATTTAAATCAGGTCAGAGGCTTTGGTTTTCAAAATCTTTGGAACAATTAAAGCAAGGGGCCCGTCTCTAATGGAAGCATGGACTACTGCACAATGCCCACGCCCCAATTAATATTAATGAGCTCTTATGCATAGCCAATTTATGACATTTGATTGACTCACCAACCACCCTTCAACCTGTCTTATAAAGTGAAATATATGGCAAAGAGGGGCTTATTTGCATATGCATATGTTCTTAATATTAATTAGGCTAATGGATGTAAGGACTTGGAGATAATTTGGGTCCTGGTGAAGAAGAAAAAAAAAGTCTACCACCCACAAAATACAAAAGTGTTCTGTGTCCTGTGTCTGCACTTGAACAAAAGAAGTTGAGGTGGAAGGTAAAAATAACTCGTGCCATTATTTCCTCCTTGTATTCCATAGGATTCAGAGTTTTAAAAAATAAAAATATTGACCTCAGGCATTAGTATCACTTATCTCCTGTCTTCCATTTAAATTGGGAAAGTTTAAATAGATTATGGAATAACGTAAAAATAAAAGCCTAGTTCAACTGTATGCCGGCAGCCATAGGTCAGATCTCTCCCGTCAGCTCGGGACGCTGCAGCTTTAGGAGGATGTGGTGTCTCACAGGGACACGTGTCAGACATAGGACAAGGGTTTAGGTCAGGAGGAAGTGTTCCCAAGGACATCTGCTTTAGCAGGGTCACTAATGGAATTTATCCCCACCGTGGAGTAGAACTCTTTTGATGTAGCCTAATTAAGCCTAGAGAACAGAGTCAAACTTCATGGATTTTGTTAAGGAGAGTGGGGGCAACAACAAACCCTGATTTTTCTCTCCAACCATCCTTTAAAGTCCCACCGTGATGATCTTTGAGACCAATGACAGAAGGAAAAACATTTATGTAACTGCTCACCCTCTATATTCTGAAGGACATTGATAGCAGGTAACTAGCAGGCCTTGGGCAGCAGAATAGCATATGTCATAGGAGCTTGCTGTATGGTACCATAAAAAAGATCATCATAAATAATCACAGTGACTGTTACTTGAATGCTTCTTCTATAACGAATGTTATGAAGAGCACATTCCATATTCTTTCTATCTAATCCTAGTTGTGTAAAGTATAGAGTTGGGAATGCCGAAGCCAGGATTACACTTAGGGGGACTGTGACTCTGAAGTATAATCTCTTTCCCTTGGTTTTTCAAGGTCGAGACCACTCAGGGGTATTGTAGACTGGAGGTCTGAGCCTGGAGTAAATAAAAACAGCAACTGGCACCACAGAAGAGGGATACACTGCCCCTTCCTGAGATCGCCAGTGACTCAGCTAACTCTGTGATGTCCAATTAAATAGTTAACATTCAAAGTAGACATTATTATTTGTTGCCACACAGATAAAAAGAAAGTGAAATAGGGAAGGAAACTTGATTAATTGGCAGTTCAGTGAAGTGTTTTGGAAGAAAAAAAATTTATTTGTATTTAACATTAATGAATGAAAACTCTTTATAGGATAAGTGCTACTGGACAGAAATCTTTCAGAGCTTGCTAGAATGGTTATGTCCATGGAAAGAAGGATGGGGCAGATAGATGGGGACCGAATGAGGCCCATGCTGGGAATCCAAGGTGGTGACATTAGAAACAAGCAAGGAATGGAGGCCTCCAGAACCAGGGATGGCCTCATGGATTTTTCTTATCTCAGCTCCCCATCTCCTTTCTGAAGTCTGGTGGCTGGGCACAGCTAGATGCTAAAACTCCGCTGGGGGGGGGGGGTGGTTTACCTTCTGACGGCATTCCTAATGAATTTTATGAGTTGCCACAGCCCTTACCTAGCTCTCTAGTCCAAGTCTGTATGTATCTTATGTGACCATGCATTTTGGGGAGGGGAGTGGGAGGAGCAGAAAATGGTGAGGAAACACTTACAAGGAGAAAAGGAGGAGACATCCTCTTCCTGGTGGTCCTAGGCTGGGGTTCAAGCACTGACAGGACAGGTGGGGACAAATATGAGTCCTTCTCTTTGATAATCATTTGTTCTGCCAAAACTTGTTACTTTTTTTTCCCCTAATTATCTCTGCTGCTGAAAATGCTTTGACTGTATTGTAAAGATGTGACAGGTAGTGAAAGAGTGTGTATGAAGTGATTAGGGAGCTGATATACTTTATTCTCATCTCACATTAAATATATGTTCATTACAGCAACAGTTTGTTCACAGAGAGACAGTAGGAGAAGGAGGAAAGGACTGAGGGGTGCCTAATGCCCTTTCTTCTCTTCCACGTCAAGTTTAGCAAGAGTTAACTTAGCCGAATGAATGGTTCAGTGTGCGGGCTCTGGATCCAACTGCTTGAAATTGTATCATGGTTCCACCCATTATGACTTGGGTGTCCTTAGACATATTCCTCAAGCTCCTTGCACCTCAGTTGTTACTTTCTGTAAAAGAGGTATAATCAGAGCATCTATCCCGTACTATGTTGTTGTGAAGTGTAAATATAGTACAGTGTTTGGCAAAGTAGGTATTAACTCTCATTATTACCAGGTTTCTCCACTCAGTTGATACACCAAACTGCCTACTTTTTTCACTTAGCATTTTTGGAATTCACTCAAGAATGCTCTCTTTCAGTAAACATGTCATTGCCATTGCCATGGCAAAACCATGGCAAATCACTTTATTAGTTGCTGGGAATGAGCAGGGCAGATGTGATCTCTGTCCTCATAGAGCTTATGGTCTAGCTGAGGATTTATGTGAGTCACTGGAGGGGTCAGAATGGGGAGGTGCCTGAGTTCTAGATGTCTGGGAAGATCCCTGAGGTGAGATGTGAAGGACAGGTCAGAGAGAGGCACTGGAAGGAGGTCAGAGAGGAGTGGGTTGGAGAAGGTGGTAAGAGTACCATAAGTAAACTCCCAAAGATGGGAAAGGGCAGAAGAAGGTTCAAGGGACTAAATGGATGTCCAAGTGGCTGGATCTTAAAAACTTCAGGAAAGAAAATGGCGAGGGAAGGCAGAGCCCAGCTGTGCGAGGTGTGCTTAGCCACTCAAGGAAGTGGGATATACTCTATGAGTAATGGGAAACCACTTGTGGATTTAAAGCCGGAGAGTTAGATGTGCTGAGATGTCCGTTTTGCAAATGGATGGGGAGGGTGTACTGGCTGGTGAGGAGTCAGTTGCTGCTGTGGCAATTAAGGAGAGGGCCAGGGCAATGAGAAAGGGCAGGGGTAAGTACCCTCCAGTGCCCGCTGGCCAAACACTTGTCTCTTGAACAATCGCTAGACAGGCCCACTGTGAGCCAGCCAAGGAAGGGCAAGCGGTGTGCTTCATTGCATGAGAGGCCATCTGAAAACCGGACACCCATCTGCGAGCTCCGGGAATGTTTTTACTTAAACGCTCCGGTTTTTGTTTTTTGTTTTTTGTTTTTTGTTTTTTGCCACCATCTGCCAAAAAGAAAATGTGTCGAGAGCACTTTGGGCGAAAACACACCGGCAGTTTCTCCCCCTTCACCCCTCTGTCTCTGCCTACCCTGCCAGTGAGAAAGCTGAGCTGTGGAATCCTTTGCAGTAGAAGAAAGCATGTGCTAGAAATGTCGACCATTTCTCTTTTCCGACTCTGCTAGCTTCAGGGCCAGACACACAGTAAGTGCACACTCAAGGCACATTGACTCACCTGGTCTCCATGATCTGTTCTCTCCTCCTGAAGAGGGGCCAGAGTCAAGGGACGTGATGCTTCTGTGATTGCCAAATTCTCCTTTTCCATCTGCTCAGCATTTATCAAGGTAACAGCGGTCAGGCTTCTGGGGAGGAGAGGACATTGCAAGAGGAAGCTGCATCTGACGAGCCCAAGATGCTAGGCTGCAGTCAGAGGACAAAAATGTGGTTTGATCCCGAGCCTGTCATTCAGCTCGACTGCCTGTCAGGCCCCTAGGGTTCCCAGACCTGCAGGCCGCCATTTGGCCCAACATTTGGGAAGCAGGATACTTATGGAATCCATTTTGGGTTTGGCAGCCAGAACAAAGAGTGGGCTGGAATGGAGCAAAGAGGTGTAAATGTAGCCCAGAGCAGGGGGCTATCTGGTGTCACATAGCTGACCCTTCTATGGCAAGGGTGGGGTGTTGGGGAGAGAGCGTGTGCAAGGAGACCACATAAACCCTTGCAACAAGCCAGAAGAGGGGGAGCCACATTGCAAGTGAGGTCTTTCAGGCAGCTGCCTCCCAGAGATGAGCAAACCCGGTCTTGGTTCATCTGTAGGTCGAAAGCGTTTTTTGTTCGGCTCTGTACAGTCTCGGCCTGCCAGAGGTGGGATGGGCATCTTGCATATCTGTGGGAGTCAGCACGATCTCTTTCGCCCCTACAAATAGCACGTGCTACTTCCCGGGGCGGTCCGAACGAGTTTGGCTGCTGGCGGCCCCTGTGACCCTGCATCTGAAAGAATGTGGGCATTTGCATGCCCATCTTCCCAGCCCCCACCCCACACACGCGCGCGCGCACACACACACACACACACACACACACACACACACACACACACACACACACACCAGTGAGCCCTGTTCTGCTTGAAAAAACTCTAAAATATTCTGTGTCCTTCATATACGGGGGAAAACCCTTTAGGCGTTAGATACTGCAGTAATTACTATATAATGGAGTAAATACTATACTATAATAATTAACTTGTAAACCTTGAAATAACATTTACTGTAATTTAGACCAAATATGAACTGTGAGTAATGAAGCTCGATCCAACATGAAATCATTTGCAGGGCGCTTTAAACATATGCCTGGGAAAGAGAGAGCAGCGGTTTCCCGTCGTTACCAAAATGGGCCCCGAACAAGGCCCTCACAGACTGGAAGTGCATGCAGCTGCCGTTATTTTGAAATATCTTGGTAGCATTTTTTTTTTCCTTTTTAATAAATCGCTTCCCTCCTGCCTTTTCCTAAACTGTCCTTTTATGCCATGGGAAGGAGCCCAGGGTTTTGTTTTAAATTTAGTTTTGACCCAAATGATTGCAAATGCTCTATGCAAAGCTAACATTTGAATCCTGGGCAAGAGTCTTGGAGTTGGGCAGAGGGTGAGAAGGTTCTTGGGTTGCCTACATCAAGTGAATGGTGGATGCTTCTGGAAAGTGGATGTGCAGACAAAGCTGCTTCTGACCACTGTGGTGCCAGGGGTCTGGGACACCCAGAAAGTAAACAACACCTTTTGTTTACTTAGCATGTCATGCCTGTGCCTCCTAATCCCTCTTCTTTCGCCGTGCTCAACTTCGGAAGTCTGAGGTGGGTGCAGAGGGCGGATTTGCCCCCTCGACTCCCCCTCTTCCCCCACACACCTTACACATTAAAGGTAAGGAAGGACTGTATCATGTTGAATCAAATGAAACTGCTATTCTTCTGGGTTAAAAGCGATGTAGCATTGGCAACATCATATGGGTCAAGCTAATACGGAACGCACGTACGCGCCTTCTGACATCAGACTCCTGTGCCTTCCTCTGAGCTACTGCTTTGGCTCAAGATTCGGTTAAAACGGTGCCTCGGTTGATCTCACACTGCCCAGCTCCCAGCCCTCCCTTCTCAGAGTCATACTTTTGGGACGCATGATCCATCCTTCACTTACCTTTCTAGCTTTTTCGCTCACTAGGTCGCACACCTTGCACTCTAGTCAGACTGAAACATTTACTGCTCTCTATTTCGGCATTCCCAAGTCTGATACCTCGTGCTTTCAGGTCCTAGGTCCCCAGAATGCTCTTTTGGCTGACTTGAATTCTGTCTGTCCTTTCAAAGAGACAATGAAGCTCTACCTTTTCTCTCTTGCCTTTTTTTGAAAGAAGACTATTTCAGTTGGGAATAATAATAGGTGGCATTCATTGAGCACTTACTGCATGGCCTCGAGCATGGACTGGGGCATCCTATGGTTTATTTTATCTGATCTCCACAAAACTCATGAGACCGACACAGGTACTATCCCTTACCCTATCTCAGAGACGAGAAAACTGACACATACACTAAGGTTCAGTAACATGGCTGAGGTCACACAGCAGGTGTGACAGAGGATGTTTCTTAGGTGATCATGGCCTGGAGCTGACAGTTTAGGAACACTCACAAGAGCCATTTGAAAATGCGCTAACTACTGCAAACAGAACTGGTTGCCCTGTGAGAATGAATGAGGTACTTTTCACTGGAGATATTCTAGCAGAAACTGGGCGTGAGATTCACCATAGAGATGATCTCTTTGGGCAGAACAGCTTGGTGGCTGGGAGCATGGTTTCAAAATCTGGATGGTTTCAGAATCCTAATTCGACATTTACACTCGGCTCCTGACCCTTTCTTTTTTTCCAGCACACAACCCCTCACACATATCCACACACCCCCAGCACGTGTGTGTGCACACGCACGCGTGTGCGCGTACACACACGCACACACACACACACACACACACTTTTAGTTTCTTAAATCCACATATGCTACTTATGCTTCCCAACCTTAATAAAGACATGAATCACTTAAACCTTGAACTTTGTTATAATGCAGATTCTGATGCAGGAGACCCGGGCAGAACCTGAGATTCTGAATTTCGAATGGGCTCTGGGTGATGCTGAGATGCTCTGGTATAAGGCCACACTTTGAAGGGTAGGGCCTTATATCATGTACGTCATCTCTACCTCCAAAACATTGTAACACTTCCCTATTAGGTTTAGGTAAATGATAATGATTGATTGATGGATTGATTGATTTATTAGATAAACTCTCCAATCTAAGAAGGCCAAGTTTGGATGATCAGAAAAGTAATCCTTCAAGTGCCCACTCCCCAACAGGGTCCATCCGTATCCCTCTTTGTCTTTGTGCCAACTAATAGATTGTTAAAAATTCTGTGTGATCTTCTTTTACTCTTTTATGAAAATTGCCCTGACATCTCTCATAGTGTTTGCCAGCAGAGATTTTAATTGGGACATGGATAAGGTTTGGAGCAAATGGCAAACAGTGGGAATTTAGATCAGTTAGGCTAGCGGTTTCAATAATGGGTGTCTCTGCAGAGATAAATTATTTTCAGGGAAAATGCACATTTAAATCTGTTAAGTTATTCCAATACATTTTTATCAGTTTTTTTTTCTTTTCAGATAGCACTGCACATACAGATATGATCTTTTTTCAACTACATAGTGAGAGCAAGTGACCACTGAACTCTCACTTCTCAAGAGACCCGAAAGTGTTAATGTCCTCTTTCTGTCTGTTGACAGACAGAACGCGCTTGGCATCACAGATGGGTTTTTGCTCAACGCTGGATCCAGGCACTTCTGTGTGTGCATCCTGATATTAACACAATGGATTGAAATCATATTTATTGTTTTCTTTTTCAGAGAAGGATCAGAGATGGGGGAGTGAATGCTTTTAAGCAGTTTTTCAAGAAACAAAAGGCTACATTTTTGAAATGCCAGCTATTACCAGTCCATAGTTCAGACTCTAGGAAGACTCGTTAGCACTTGCTCGGGTCCGTCCCTCCCTGGAAACAGTGCAGGAATTACACTCTGAGATGTGACCGTTGAAACAGACTCAAAGTCAGTGTGCATAATTACTTACCACAACAGTGGTTAATGTGCCCTGAAATATTCCCAGCTCCCCTCGGCCTGGGGCTTGATGGTTGATATTCAGATATTCTTGACAAATGTCTTAGATGCTTTGCTTATGCCATTTCCACAAAATACTTCTAGGTTCTAATGCATGTGCTTGCCCTCGCCATGTAGGTCTTGGACTGGGTGGAGGAAGGAAAGCCTCAAAGGCTGTCACAGCTGTGATGGGGAATGAATGCTGTCTTAGCATGTTAGAGCTAAAAAGGGCTATATAGTATGTAACCATCTCTCTCTAGCTCAGTCCCCTCATTTTATAAATGAGGAAATGGAGGCCCAGAGAGGTAGAGTGACTTGCCCCAGGGCCACCCAGCTATTTAGTGACTCAGTGAAAATGAAGGCCCAGTTCCCGCCAAATTGGAAGTCCCATGCTGCTTCTGTGTCCTAGTGGGCTGCTTCCAGTGCACGTGCCCCTGTTGCAGTGAGAAGGGCTGATTTCTTACTCGGAATCACCAGAAGGCGTGGTTCTCTTGCATTACCTTAGGCCATGCCCTGTGGCTTCTCAAATCCTCTGCCCCAGGGAGGAGGAGATTTTCCACATCTGCCTCTCCTTACCCCCCCCCCCCACCCTCCCACCCAACAATAGTTCCCTTTTCTGTTCTGAAACTCTGAGCTCTGGCACTACCTCTCATACTCTGAAGACTTGCAGAGTGGTGAGGCCCACAGCTACCCTCATCACTCTGAATTCTGTGTCCTACAGTCTGCTATTTACTCCTTCTATGTCAAGGCTTCTGCCTCCCCTGTCTCATTCCCTTGGGTCATGCTCTCTATTGTGACGCTAGACACAATGGATGATGTGTTGTTCGGGGCCCAGGTCATGTACTTGCCCTTGAGCAGCCCCTCCAGCAGTAACCCAGAGTGACCACAGTGCTGGGCATTGGGTACACCATGGACAGAGGTGAGCAGGGCTGAGGATTGAGGCTGATGTGATGTTCATAATACACTCTGATGTTCCCTCTGTGTGCAGGTCAACCCTGCCCTACCCCTGCTCTGCTATGTTCATCTGAGAAGTGTTCATCTCCTCAGACGTGCCAGATGGCCTGAGGATCCCAACGTGAAAACGACATGGCTCCTGCCATTATGAAGTGCACAGGGCAACATGATAAGTTACTAAATCATAGCCTGGCAGTGCATTGTGTGACCACAGGGGTAAGAGGGTTGGGTCCCCCAAGGGAGTTCAGGGCAAGTTTTGCTTCAGAGGTGGTAGTTGTATTAAGCTTGAATGGCAGTGGGGATCTTGTTGGTTATCTCTGGGGGTAGGGGTTGGGGTGGGGGGTGCTGAGGAGGATTGGGATAGGTACAAAGAGAAGAGGTATTGCATAGATGAAAGAAAGCATGGGCAGAGCCAAGAGGCAGAAAGGCTCAGGACTGCTTGGTGGGGGGGACAGAATGACACCAGTGTTCTTGGCTCAAAGTGACTCTTGACAACATACTGACACCATGTGCTGGCAAAACAGTCCTTAATGTCAGAGGAGGGGGGACTACAGGGAAGCCCGCACCCCTGATCCTGATACACAGCTCCCTCACATATTATCTCTCCACAGCCCTGCTTCCCCCGTTCCAGTCTGGGCTACTCCTGGCCTCTGCTCAGACTGCTTGCTTCCATTCTGTCCTCACAGGTGGCCTCTCTCTGTCATCTGCCTGGATGCTCCTGTCCTTCCTTCTGCTTCTCTAACCTTGACTCTTCCCATAATGCCCAAGTTCCTCCCTCCTCCCCTGTGAAATCTCTAAACATTCCGTAAGGGTTAGAAGCCTCTCACACTACCGACTCAGGTCTGCAAAAATGGCCCTTTTCCCAATTTTCTTTAAATCAAATGAAATCAGACTGTAAGCCCCATTCTGTCCAGAATGATAGTAATTCAATCTCAGAGATTGTTAGGGCGTTCTCTACTTCCTGGGAGTTACCAGCCCCCCTGTAGCTGGAAAATGGAGGAAGTGTCTCTGGTTTTCAGTCTATTGTGCTTATGGAGATCTCTTTCTCTCCAAGCCTGTGTCCTCCTCAAAGGTGGCAGACACTGTCATTCTCAGGCTTTGCAGGACCTGCCCAGTTGCCCAGGTGAGACGTTTTTGGGAGACCACATAGCTGTTGTCTTCTGGGGTCTTGTGCTACCGGGGAGTGGGGCTTGGGTCTCTGCCTTCCCAGCACCTGCGAGTATCCTCCTTGTCCCCATCTTCTCGT
Organism: Prionailurus viverrinus; assembly: GCF_022837055.1. NCBI lineage: Eukaryota > Metazoa > Chordata > Mammalia > Carnivora > Felidae > Prionailurus > Prionailurus viverrinus. Next base: position 78,490,407 of record NC_062563.1, on the reverse strand, counting down.
CCGTCTCTCCTCTCTCTAGCTCCCTCAAAACAACTCACTTCCCTCTGGGCCCCCAGAGCTTTGGCATAACTTCTTCGGTGAATTTAGGCTTTTGTGGAAGGCAGGAAGAGGGGGCCCTTCTGAATCTTCTGCTTCCAACCTGCTTCACAAACCTTCTAGAGCCAAGTGGGCTGCGGGCTTGGCTTCCTTCTTAAGAGGTAGGATTTGTGCAACAGGGAGGAGAATACACAGAGAATGAAATTCAAATTCTAATTATTATGTCAATAAATTATCTGAATCACAGTCCCATCCATCCCTTGAATTCTGGATTTAGATGAGTTACCTGCCTAGACAAACTCTCCGTGCCCTAGTTTCATTATCTATAAAATGGTAATAATATTAATAATTACTTCCTAGGTTGTTACAAGAATTAAATTACTTAATACCTGCAAGTTACATAGAATAATACCTGGATCATAGCTAAGCTCTTAAAAAAACTGAGCTGCTTCATTAGTTATTATCCATTTGACCATTAACATGCCATAGAGGACTGTTAATGATTTTATTATGAGTATGGCGGTAAGCATGCACACATGATTAAAACCTCTTGTGAATTTCAGTGCTCAATACATTGTGGGTGAATCTGACTTGACAGAAGAGCAAGATTTGTCCCACGAATCCCAGAGGAGAGTCTGCGCCCTGAATAACTATTCCGACTATTGCTCACCATATGTCCACAACCAAAATATAGTTTTGGAGGGCAGGAAATGAGCACACATGTGCACATCTGCAGAGAGTCGCCTGCTGAAATCAACACGTAAGACATATTTACCACCGAGGCAAATGCCTTCATGTGTTTGTAAGTGGCTATTTCTGAACACCCAAAAGGGAAGAAGAGAGGAGCCAAATTCAAATGGCATCATGTGTTTGTTATTTTGGAGCAAGGTTATGTGGAAGGAGAGCTTCCCTTATGCCTGGAACACTTTAAGGGGGAGAAATGAAGTATTTAAAGGTATTTTAATGATCATGAAAGGCACTGGCTTAATAGGGCAGGAAACTACGGTTCTCTTTTTAATCCCAGAAGGAAAATAACAAGGTTGTAGCATAGCCTTCCCTGAAGAGTCATAAACTGGACTGCAAAGAGGCAGCCCCTTGAGACCCTCTCTGGGTCTCTGCGGCCCCTTAACTGTGGGTCTGTCTGCTTAGGTTTCCAGTGTGCTTGTTAATTAATGATCATAGCACTGTGCTTAGGTAGCAGCAACCTGAACAGGGTTCTGGGAGAAACCATTGACTTCTGGCATACAGGGTTAGGGACCTTCCTGAACAAGTCAGCCTATTTAGTCCCACATTTCCTGCTTCCCAGCTCTCTATGGCCAGGTCCCCCACTTACCTGTTCAACTGTGTCTTCTCTTCTTTCCCTGCTCAAACATGGAAGCCCCCATGCTGGTCCCTGCTTCCCCACCAACAGCATCACGTGATTCTTGTTATTTTCAGTGGTTATGTTCTATAAAGTCACAACGAATGCTGAATTCGTGAATACTGAACCACTGCTCCTAGGGGAAATACAGGGTTAGGTTCCTGTAAGCCTCTGGTCATAACATTTCATCAACTAATGAATACAGAATCTTATGATGTGTGTTTCTGTTCAAAGACACCTTAAAAGCAGCCAGCTGGACACTCTGGGATTATCAGTGACTCAGGGCTTCATGGAGGAGAGCCCTCAGCCCCCAGGCACTCTCTCCTCCACTTTCACCTTCTCTGTTCCAGCACGTGGACCTGAAGTGCAACAACCCCGGATGTTTTCCTGCCTGGAACCTCAGGTGTTACAGATTTTACTTCCTCTGAGTACGTTTCCTCACACCCTATATCTGTGTCACAGACCGTTTGATAATCAGACCCTTGAACTTGGTCTTTGCCTTTGCTGGAAGCATCCCACTTTCCCTTATGTCCCGAAGCCTACTACAGCAAACCCTGCCCATCATATTGCCCCAAGCACCTTCTGCTGACATCTCTCACTTTGGGATGGAATTATTTTTTGAAAGTGCTAAGAGTATATTTTTTCATCTCTTGATTTCCTTTCATCTCCAGAATCATTTGACTCTCTTCATTAAACAAAAACATGCATTGTAACTGTGGTGGGGCCCTCAAGCCAACATGTTAAGGACACGTGTTACAGACATCATGTGGAGGTCATCAGCAGGCAGTGAGCCTGGCTAGTATCAGCCTTCCTTCCTGACAGCACCCCCAATGGCCATTCCACAGAAGGGATTATGAGAGGGAGGAAGAGAGTCCAAATAGTACAATTCCACATGAGATGACCTAATTGTGGAAGGCTAAAGCAGGCTTATATAGAAGACTGGGCATCTCAAAGAAACCAGGACTTGAATATAATCAGGAGAACATTTGGCAGATGATCAGAAGGCTATAAATAGGACTGTGTTTTAATAGCCATCACCTTTTGTGGCAGCATTTGTCTCCAGATTCTTAAAAATTACCATACCACAGTCACTGGTGGCTTCTCTAAGGGAAATCACAGTGCATTTCCAAGTGAGTTCCTCCACTCTGATTTCTTGAGTTTAATTTCATTTGTATTTTAGTTGTTTTATCTCCAGCTGGCTTTTTCTCTGTTTCCATTCATCTTCTTATAGTACCTCCCCTTTCCATTCCACTATATCGTCCTCCTTTGTTCCTCATGCACACAGGGACATAAACATGTTTTGGATTAGAACCCAAGCTGATTATCCTCCAAATGTATGACAAATCAGTTGTCCACTAATGACCTTGGGTAGTGCCACATTTGGGAATGCTCATGGGCCTGTTCTTCAGCTTGAGAGGAAAGACTGGGAAAGTTTTGTTGTAGCTCAGGTAGAAGCACTCCATGTAAGAATGGCACCATCTTTGTAGGGAAGTCTGAAGAATGTCCTCATCATTACCCCCAGAGGGTGAATTTGGAGGGTAAAACTTCTGTCCATCATTGGACAGAGAATTGGAAGTGCAAGATTATCCAATGACTTCCAGACTCATACAGAGAAGCAGAATAAGGGCTAGGATCCAGGACTCTTGTCTCAAAACTAGGCCTGACCAAACACAGCTTAGCCTGCATGTGTCTCTGTGCCATTGACCAGCTTCCTACCTGGATGGAGCTTCCTTTTCTCTTTGCCAATCCCAGATTAACTAACCTGCTCTGCCCAGAGACCCTCACATGTTCCCTCTTTACGCGGCTCATAGGCCCCCCTCACTCCATGACCAGGAATGTCCCTTTTCCCAGTGCCAAGGTACCCAGAGAGATTCAGAAATCAAATTATGGTTTAGTAAACTGAGTCTTAGCATGTGCAGTGCGTTGTGGGAAGTTGGCTTATGGAAGAGTTAATGCAGTTGGATTAGAGAACACGTATCTTTGTAAGGTGTATTACCGTAAATATAGTTTCATGCTGCAGGAAACCTTTTCTCTGACAGAGTGCTTGCCTCATCTCCTATCTGCACCACCCCCTACCCCAGTTCCGTCCCCAGCCTCTGTTTTCTTAATTGTACATTGAAGGATCAGCATGCCTGGGATACATCCATCTGCCCTTATGTCTCTCTTTCTCTCATCTTCTCATAGGCAATGAGGTCTCCTTCCTGCAGGGGTGGTAGAAAGGGAAGGAAGGACACAAACTGATTTATCTTGGCCTGTCAGTTGTTTTGAGAACATCAGCAGTGGAGGGCGTCTGCTCCTCCTCAGTCATCGCAGGCTCTGAGGCAGAGCCCCGCCTTCCATTAAAAGTATGCACAACGCCCCTTGACTATGACCATGATGCTCATTCATTGTCTGCTTTCCAACACAGCACCAGCAGGGGGTCTGGAGCCTCTACTTCCAGGCAGCCTCCTGTCAGAGCTGAGCAGAGAGGCAGCCGAAGGCAAATCCTTCTATTCTGGGAGGGTACTTGATGGTATTGGTGCCATGGCTAGAGAGTTTCATTTTGGGTATAAATGAGAAGCAAGCATTGCAAGTGACAGTTATAGCAAATCAGAGTACAGTGGATGGTTCCAACCTTTATTCACATTATGTGTCATAATAAACGTCTTTTTAAGAAAGATGGCATGTGCAGAGTCAGACAGAATAGCCCAGGCTGCAGCTTTGCAAAGGAGTAGGAGGAATCACCACTGTAAAAGCAGAGTGTGGCCAGAGGATGAGATCACACCTCCAGCTGGAGCCCTACAGTCTCTTCCCTCTGTCCTCTAGGAAACATGACACATAGCATGGCACCGCATCCATTATTTATAATGTCAGAGTTAGGGAGGGTTGAGTTTCATACTGATTGCACCTTTGGAACAGAGATGGATCGGGAAGATGTTGCTGAGCTTTGATGTGGTGGTTAGCACCTCTGGGGTGAGGAGCTCAAGGTTTATACAGGTTATGAACAGAAGTCTCCTCATGGCCAGCAGGAAATCTGGTCACATGCCATCTTTAGTTTTGAGGAAGCTGAACACGGGAGGTTCCATGACATACCTCACGTTCTCAGCTAAGTGACCAGCAAAACCTGATTTCTGAGTATTGGTCCATTCAGAAGAAAAAGCTAGGCCTCCTATGTGTAGAGGATGTACTCTATACCAACACATACTTGCTCAGCATCCCCAAAGATCGTCTTCCGATTCCACTTAATGCAGAGTATTTATGGCCAAATAAAACTGTATTTGTCTTCTGTGTTTGCTGAACTCAGAAGAATTTGTTTAGAGAGATCTCTCAACATCAGAGACCAATAAATGGTGTAATGTGGCATAGTCATAATGATGTGTATTTAAATTACATTTCTTCATAGAACTTGCCATTTCTATGGGTTACTTAGTCTAAGAAGTCATCTTTGGGATTCTAAGACAGACAAATAGAGAAGGAAAGATTATTTACGCTGATTCAGAGGAAGCACACCCTTAGAGATGATACTTACCTTACCTTCTCCAGGAGTTAAATAGCAGCGACTACATAATTGACAGTTATCGACCATATCAGAAGTCCCAGAGATGTTAGGTAGCTGGTCCAGAGTTTCATGGTTAGCTGGTTTCTGCTCTGGAAGGCAACACCTTGCCTTCAGCATTTGAACTGGTTGGGGGAGAAGTTCACAGCTTTTCTACCCAAAACATGGGCCACAGAAGAAAGAACATCCCAATAGCTTACCAGGGAACATCCACTGTTGAACTTGAATTCTGAGTTAAAATTGAGCACATTATTCTCTGCTCCACTGTGTCAGTTTCAGCCTTAGTGGAGTGACTAGTGAGCATGGAGGTGGAGTATCTTGAAAAGGCAAGGCTGATCACTAGGGGTGTGCAAACTTTACAATAAGTGGTCCGGATAGCATGGTCCATATCGTCTCTCTTGAAGCTGCTCTTCTCTGCTGTTGTCAGAAGAAAACAGTGGGCTGAATTTGATCCATGGGCCTCAGTCTTCTGACTCTTGATTTAAAACTATCAAGTTATGATAATGCTCTGATTTCCTTTCAAAATCAGCAGCCTTCTGCCATTGAATGGAGAGACCAGGGTTTTTCCAGGTGAATTTAAAGGGATGATAAAGAAGGTGGGACTGTTAAAGAGTACCACTATAAAGCTTTGTAAACCACTGCTATTGCTTTGTACAAAATTATTCTCTCCTCTCCCTGTATTAATTGAACATACCTGCACAAGTAGACACTGATATCGATCCCTTACAAAAGCCATGAGGGCAAACACAAATGCACACACAGATACAGAAAGACTTGTGCAACACCAGCTGCGTGTTCTCAAACACATCTGGGCACACATGAGCACATGCACATGAAAACGCTCAGGAATTCATCTGATTCGATTCCCACACTGGGTATTTTATCTGACTCTTTAAAATCACAGCTATGCTTAGAAAGTCCTCACTACCCAAACTTTTTCTGTGATCCTCTTTGTCACCTGTTTCTTGCTGCAAAAACCCTAAATGATGACACTAGTAGTAGCATCATTCTGTATAAAAAGGTAAAAGTTCCTTTCCATTTCTGCCCTGTGTTTTTCTCTCTCTCTCCCCCCATCTCTCTTTCACTCCCTCTCTCTTTCTCTCTTGCCTGCAGGCTGTCTTGAGTTATGGCCAAGAAGCAGCAGCTTTTCCACCTCACCCTCTGTACACAGGGCTGAGGTTCTGGCATCGAGAAACTTCCTTCTGTGGGCTCAGCGCTGTAGAGGAAATTGATTTTCGGGCTCCGGCACAAGGTTTTCTACTTGTGTGGGCTGTCTACACTGAGTCCCTGTTCAGAGGGAAGGACTGGGGCAAGGTGCAGAGTCCAAGATGCTCGTTCTGTTTCCAAACACATTTCACAGTTTACTTAGGATGAGGAGCACAAGTAGCCATCAAAGCCTATCTGGTTTCTCTTCTGGGTTCTGCAGGTGAGGAGGAAGCACAGTGGACAGGATTAAGTGGTCTTGATTCCAGAATTCATTTAAGGATTTGCGTCCAGTCTTTTGGCCATACTAGGAGTGCAGAATTTAAAAGTCTGCAAAGATGTCGTTGGGCATGGTGATATCCTTGAAGGTTGGAGTGCCCTGGGAATGAGGCTGGGCTGGGGTGGGATGGAGACATTGTAGTTTCCTGGCAGAACTCTCCCTGTCCCTTTGTTGAGTGGGAGAGTAAGAAGAGCTGTCTTGACCCAGGTGGACATATCAGCAGGGTCACATGTGATTCCCAGGTGACTCTTGGGCATGCTGACAGGGGAGTGGCATGAACCAGCAAGGTTCTGTGTTGATGGCAAAGTTTTGTGAGCACAGAGGGGAGAGGTTTGAGATTCACCGATGGGCACTAAAAGCTACTGTCCATCCTAGGTGGAGGATGGGGCTCAGTGAAACAGAGCGGTTCTCTCCTCCATGGCTTTCATCCTTATAAGATAGTCTGTAACCTTTAACATCCACTTCTTCCCTCAACATAAAAAATGTTTTAAAAGTACCCGCTGTTGAAGAAAGCTCCCAACTTTAGTTACATTGCTATTCATTTAGTGCATTGCCCTCAAGCCAGGTTTGCTAAACTGGGCCAGAGTTTACTAAGTCTCTGAATATCCTGAGACAGCATGCAAAATTATAAGCAAATTTTTCTCTGTGTGTATATGAAATGGTGCGAGTGTGTGTGGTGGCTCTTCAGCCTTTACCAAATTCTCAGGAAGTCTGTGATGTCTGCAAGGTTAAAAACTCCTTTCTGAAGCCAAAGGAATCTTGCCCCAGTGGTTGAATTTCAGGTGCTATGGCGGGTGGCTATAGAAAGTGCTTATCACTTGCCCTGCATGGACAGTGTTCCCCTCTGGCCTACAGGTAAGACAGGAATGGGTGATAGGACATCCAGGTCACCAAGGGATGTGATGCTTTGTAGCATGGAAGGGGCTGATCTAGCTCTCTCGGTCCTTCGTCTGTGATGGCGGAGCTAAAAGTAAATACACATTCCAGCTGGGTGTGGAATATCTTCAACTGTTTTGCAAGGTCTAGAAACAATGACAGCTTTAGCTTTAAGAACCTCGCACGTATTGATTTATATGATCCTCATAACCACCTTAAGAAGTAACTTGTGAGTTAATTCCACTTTACAGCTGCAGGAACTGAGGCCTAGGGAGATAGATGAGTTGCTCAAGTTCACTCCACTGGGGAAAAAAGTTCCCTTTCACATGGCTAGACAGGCTGTTGGGATGGAAAGGGTTTTTTTTTTTCCACAGGTCCTAGGTAGACTCTCCCAGGGAGGCCAGCTGCATCCTTTGTCTCTGTGGGGCCAGGCTGGGCACCCGTTCCCACATACCTAGCAGCACAGTCTCACTCGGGAACGTGCCTTTCAAGAGCACACAGCTCCTCTTTTTCCTGACCTTCCCACCCATGGCTGTATCCCCAGTGGCATGGCCTACCAGATCCCTGGCCCAAATAATATAGCAAGAACATACTTTGTGCTGCCTGCCAGAGTCCCTGCTTGGACCAGCTGATTCTGGTTTGGAATGCCAGGCAGAAGCTGGGACCTGGCTCACCCTGCCTACTGCTTCTGCTCAGGCTTAGCCAGAGGCAGGGTGGCTGTTTCTCCCCTTCATATGGCCAGAGCAGAAGAGGACATCTTTTTGATAACTGTCTATTTGGTATTAGGTTTTTTTCTTCTTTCAGAACTCATAAGGAGACATTAATAAGTGGAACTTCGGGAGAAGACAAGGGGCTGTGTATCTCGGGGGTGGCATGGGTGTATCAGGAAGGGCAGACTGATGTTGGCAACTTGCTTTACCTCTGTGAGGCTCAATTTTCATCTCTTTAAAAGGAAAAGTAATAATAATAATAGGTGCTCTATAGATTGTTGGGGAGTTTCAGTGAGACCATGCAGATGAAAAATTATTGGCATATGCATGCTTAGCACAGTTCCTGAGATGTTGCCAGCACTTAGTCCGGGATTGCTATTAATGACTGAGGGGCAGAGAGTGAGAGGTCATTGTAGGCTGGAGAGGTGAGGGTGGGATTAGTACGTTTTGATATTCGTAGTAGAGGAAAGGATGATGGAATGAGAAGAAGCCTGAGGCAAAGGCACAGAGGTGGTGTGGGAGGCGGTGTGGGAGGTGGTGTGGAGGGGCTGGAGGTTGCTGCAGTGACTGGGTTCATTAGAGCAGCAGGGCCAGGTGAGGTGGGAAGAACAGACTGAGGATGTTTTATTGGTGATGCAGTTTGAGTCTTTATTAGGTAAATAATTGGGAATAATTCCAAAAGTTTTTGAACAGAACGGAAATGTGGTAAAATGTTATTCAAATGGTATTTGAGGGGCGCCTGGGTGTCTCAGTCTTTTGAGTGTCCGACTCTTGATTTCAGCCCAGGTCATGATCCCAGGGTCATGGGATCAAGCCCTGCATCAGGCTCTGCACTAAGTGTGGAGTCAACTTGGGCTTCTCTCTCTCCCTCTCCCTCTCTCCCTCTCCCCCACTTGTGCTATCTCTAACAAATTAAAAAAATAAGTAAAAAAAAAAAGTATTTGAGAAAGATGAACCAGACAGGAATGTACAGAAAAAACACGTGGCAGAGACTGTCATGAAGTCACCAAAGTCAATTTGCTTTTCCTCCTGTATATATAATTTCATTTCCCAGTTTCTTTTATGGCAAGGTGAGGCCATGTGACTGAATCCTTCCCAGTTAAATGTCAGTGGAAGAGATGTGCACTGCTTCCAGGTTTGGCCCATTAATTGGAATCCTACACCTTCCCTTCCTCATCTGGTAGTCAGATGCAGAATATCTGACGGAAAACCTGGAAGTTCTGGGGGATAGCAAGGCCACAAGTGCAAGAAGCCTGGGTCACTGAATGTGTGGATCCAAGCCCCCCCCCCCGCCAAACGTCCATTGCTCATTGGACGTTATGCCAGTAAGAAATAAGCATTTTCTGTGTTAAGTTATTGAGGGTTTGGGATTGTTCATCACAGCTGGTAACCTAACGTAGTACAGGTTGGAATGGAGAGAGACCAGAGAGAGAGTCAGGAAGTTTGTGATTCAGAAATGAAACAGAAAGCTTTGACTAATTTGGTAGAGGTTGAAGTGAGAATAAGCGAAAGATATTGTATCCCTTTGGGAAGATTCAGATGACTAACTGATTAATTAGGTGGGGTGTGTGTGTGTGTGTGTGTGTGTGTGTGTGTGTGTTGAAGGAGAGGAATCCGTAAAAAAATGCCTGTGATTTTCTAGTCCAGTGACTAAGAAAATGGTAATACCATTGACATAAATGAAGATATCAGAAGATGAGATAGGTCTGGGAAAAGTGGTGATGAGAGTTATTTAGTTGGTGGTGGATTTGAGGTGATGGTAGAAAAGGAAATCTCTAGACAAGGGTTTGTTAACCTTGGCACGATTAATATTTGGAGCCCAGTAATTCTTTGTTGTGAGGGGCTGTCCTGTGCTGTGGAGAATGTTTAGCAGCAGCCTTCTTCCCCACCCGGTAGATGCTCCCCTCCATCCCCTGCCAGTTATGACAACCCATAATGTCACCATGTTATGTCTTAGAAATCGCCACACACCAAGGGAGGTGATACAAAATCACCCCCAGATGAGAACCACTGGTTCAGAGGGAATTAGAGTTGTGGGTGAGTTTGAACAGCCTGGGTTCTGTGAAGGACCATATCTATTCAGGGCACTTTGAGTTCTGCAAGGTTCAGGTTTCTGCCAGTTTATCAGAAGTTAGCGGCTCAGTTCAGGCTCCATTGGAAGGTGTCTATAGGAGCTCAGGCCCCATTTTGATAAACGCTCCTATGCTGTGCATTCTGGGGTTTGGAGAAGATGAAGGGTACGGAGATCTGGGGGACACATGACTGGGTTCAGGGACGCAGGAGAGCCATGGTAGGGATCAAACATGGCTTCCCTTCCAACATCCCAAGGCAGGGACAGTGTGGCCTCTCTCCAACCCAAGAGGGGCCCAGGCTCTCAGAGTCACATGTGGTTACTTCAACGTATTACCAGCTGAGCCTGTAACAAAGCTTTCCAAATGGCATGAGCAAATCTCTTGGACAGCAACTGGCAGCATGATTTGGGAGGATTCCCTTTTCATTTCCTATGTTTTATGATTTTTTCCTTCTACTTTTCAAAGAGCATTTTTATAAGCTAGTATTCTATATTGCTCTGCCTGTACTCTGAAGAAAGATAAATATTTTCAATGTGTTGTCTGAGGCATAAGTTCCCATTGAGAAAATGTATCCCTTATGGACGTAGCCGTTTTGACCTCATTAGCTGGGTAGATCAGAGGGAATTTGACAAACAGGCCCCTGTATGCCCAGGAAGCCTCTGCTAGTTTCCAAGGGGAGCTGGGGGGTTGGTACCACTGGGGGTGCACCTTTGGGTTTCCCAGAGGGCCGCAGAGGGAAGCAAGGGGAGCCTCGTGAATAGGTTCGTCAATGAAAGAGGCCCGTGAGAGTGACCCTGCTCCTGGTTCCCAACTCCAGGGTCCCACTTAGCGGGAGTGGTAAGGAGAGACTAGAGAGCTGGCTCAGAATTCTACAGAGGCTCCGGGACCACCCCAGGGAAGCTCACACAGAATGCAAAACCTCCGACAGGTAACTACGGCTGCTTTCTTCCTGAAGGGCATTCCGAAGGTTTCACCAGATGGAGTGTGACCAGCTCCTCATAGTTTGACTGAAACATTCCCAGTTTTATCACTGCAAGTCCTGCATCTTGGGAAACTCCCCTGTCCTGTCTCACCAGGGATGGTTGGTCACCCTAGCAGCTATTTGTGCCCTGAGGAAGGAGGGCAAAGCCTACAGCTTCCAGTGTCTTTCACAGTACCCCAGATGTCAGACATTCAGCCCTTTGGGTCTTTTGGCAGCCCTGCATTGTATTTTGGTTCTAGAATCCCAGTTTCAGACTTGCTAATCGGGTGACTTCAGATACATCACAGAACCTTTCTGTACCTCAATGTTCTCATCTGTGATTTTGGGTAATTCTACCTACCTCCACAGTTGCTGTATGGAACCAGTTAGATTAATGTATGTAAAATGCTTGACACATAAAAGCTGTCCCAATGTAGATAATGAGCAATTGTTATTACTACTATAATTAATATCTAGCTCCCAGGATCCTGTATTAATAGGTGGTAGCTCCAGAGAAGGGTGATCTTGTAAGCCACCATCAGCTAACAAGCCAGGTCAGTTTCAATCCTCATCTTTCCTGAATTACCAGCAGCTTTTGCACAGGTGATAATGCTGTCCTGATGGTGTCCTGAAATGCTTTTTCTGCTTGAACTGCAAGTCTGCTTCGTTTCTTCTTTTTTCTGTCTCCTTTAATAGATCCTCCTCAAATTCCCAACCTCTACATGTTGGGGGGCCCCCAGGTTTTAGTCCTTGGAATTTCTTGTTTCTGTCCATCTTCATTTTTTAACTGATCTCAACCTGTCTCATGGCTTTAGATACCATCTTGACACCGAAGCTTCTGAATGTACATCTCAATCCACAACCTTTCCCTTATGCATAGTGTCATACACTCAGTTTATTCTCACCAGCAGGTAGAGAAGCCCCCTTTGTTTCACATCTTTGGCAAAGCTTATATTGTCATCTGTGTGTTTTTCTGTCTTTGATGAAAGTGGAATAGTGCTGCATTATTTACTCCTGGTCCATCGTTGGTCACCTAACCCTACTTCTGGTCCTTGAAGGCATTCTCACTCTCCAGCCTCCTTGCTATGATGCTACGTTATGGATTGATGTGTTCAAGACTCTAAGATCCTTGGGGGCAACTTTGCAGTACTTCCTTGAAACGCAAATGATGGAGGGAAGAATAAACCAGCTTCCTATGGATGGAAAGCTAGGACTGGAACCTTTATGTAGACTACAGTTCTGTCCAGGGACATTACCTGTCTGGAATTATTTATCTTTTTTTTTCCTTTTATTTCTTTTATCTTTTGAAAATTAAGGTGTGATGATACAATCATGTAACCGGCTTTCCAATTAATACACAAGGATTTTATCTAAATCATGAGACATTGCTCAAAATGTTATCATCATCACCATCACCATTGTCATCTTGCAAATTCTTTTGCAAACGTCTTTCTGAATTTCTTATTTATGGAACAAGGTGGGGATGTAAATAAAAAATGCCTCTATCTGTGTGACATATTCTTTTGAATAACAGAAATAGCAAATATTGTTTCTTTCAAGGTGGTTATGATATTTGGAAACAACTAAAAGTTGACACATAATTATTACTTTAATTGGCTGTGTGACCTGGGACAAATTACTTAACCTCTCTGAAGCATTTTTTACTGATTTGTAAAATAAAGGGTCATGTTTTCTAATCATGAAGGGTCTTTCTGTTATGTTCTATGGTCTAAAGGACTATTTAGTTGTCTGACAGTTGTCTGTTATTATTTGGTTATTTCTTTCGTGGATATGCATGTATATGAGGTGTGTGTACAATATATATGGGTGAATATGTGTGTACAGGGGCTGGACATTACAGGCTTACACAATCAAAGATTGATGGTGACTTTGAGATAACATTTTATCCCGTCTCTGTCTTTAGACCAAACCATATCCAAAATTACCTAAACCAAGGGGCTAATCTACTTTGAAATTCACAACTCTTAGAGTTTTTTGTCTTTATTTTTGTTTTTAAGAAATTCTTTTTCTTTTTTAATTTAAAAAAATTTTTAATGTTTATTCTTGAGAGAGAGAGAGAGAGATAACGTGAGTGGGGGAGGGGCAGAGAGAGAGGGAGACACAGAATCTAAAGCAGGTTCCAGGTTCTAAGCTTCCAGCACACAGCCCGACACAGGGCTCAAACTCACTAGCTGTGAGATCATGACCTGAGCTGAAGTTGGACGCTTAACCAACTGAGCCACCTAGGCATCCCTTTTTTCTTTTTTTAATTTAATGTTTATTTATTTTTGAGAGAGAGAGAGAGAGAGAGAGAGAGAGAGAGAGAGAGAGAGAGATACCAGGTGCAAGCGGGGGAGAGGCAGAGGGAGAAGGAGACACAGAATCTGAAGCAGGCTCCAGGCTCTGAGCTGTCAGCACAGAGCCTGATGTGGAGCTTGAACTTATGAACTGGGTAGATCATGACCTGAGCCGAAATCAGATGCTTAACCAACTGAGCCACCCAGGCATCCCAAGAAATTCTTTTTCAAGATTAAATTAAATCTTTCATGTAGTCATCTAGTCATGGCCACCCTTGTTCTCCCTGGAGGTAGGGAGGCATACCCCATGTGAGATATTAATCCTGAAAATGAGAATTTGTATCCAAAGGATACCTCCTTAAGAAGAGGACAACATGAAGGAATGATAGACATCTGGAAGGAATGATAGACATATGAGCACGCCCAAAACTTCCCCTTGCAAAGGAAAAAAGGCTATCTGTCCATCCATCCCCCCATCCATCTTTCTATCATCTGTCTGTGTATGCATCTCTCTTAGCCTAACCTATTTAGGTAGCGTTCTCTTCTGGTGTGTCTGTCCCATTGTCAGGTTAGTGGTTTCTGTCTTCAGAGGCAAAGAGATGTCAGAGGCAGTCATCCATGCTAATACCAGACATTCCACCAAACAAAAACTCACACAGAAGTGTGAATTTGAGGGCCATTTAACACTGTAAATTTCCCCCTTGTATAACAATTATGGAAACACGCCTGCTAATTGACAATGTCGTGCGGCACTGTGTGAATGTGAACAGTGTTCATTCGTCCTCATAATTCCTCTCTTTGTAGCTGGTCGTAAGCCTGTCCAGAGGATGTCATGCCCAGCCCACTTATGCAGGAAGCTTTCTCCTAGCTGAATATTGTCTAATATTCTACACATGTGTACTCGTACTGTTGGGACCAATATCTGGCTCGTTGTACTAACAACTGCAATTTTAGTCTAAAAATGTGTGCTCCCTTATCTTTTGGTTTGGGGGTGTGTTGTTTTATTTTAATTTTCCCATTTAGTTATTCCTCCCCTCTGGTGGTTAAGGAATATTACTATACTCAAAAGAAGAGCCCATGGCCTCAAACTATTTGGTCCCTGGCAATAGTGGGACTAGACTACCACTTTTTTTTTTAATGTTTGTTTGTTTGTTTGTTTGTTTATTTAGTGTAGAAGCAGGGGAAGGTCAAAGAGAGAGGGAGAGAGAGAATCCCAACCAGGCTCCACCCTGTCAGTGCAGAGCCCAATGCAAGGCTCAGTCTCATGAACTGTGAAATTATGACCTGAGCCAAAATCAAGAGTTGGACGCTCAACCGACTGAACCATCCAGGTGCCCCTCTAGACTACATTGTACTGCTTGTATAAAAATCACTTACTGGAGTCTGGAGTGGTATCTTCAAAGACAGATTTAAACACAAACAAGACCAAAACACTAATCCTTATACTGACTGGGACGCTAACCCCTCCTAAAAAAACTGTATGCTATCTCTCTGGAGAATCCAAAGAGAAATAAGGCTAAAGGCTGGTCACTGCGGGCTGACCACCTGGGTGCAAATCTTGGCTCTGCCCTGATAGCCAGATATGTGTCCTTGAGGAATGTACTAAAGTCACTTTGAGTATTGCTTTTCTCATCTGTAAAATGGGGATATGGTTAGAGCTGTTGCGAGGACTCAGTGAGATAATCCTTGCAGAACACTTTGCAAGGTGTCTGGCATACAGGGAGTGCTTGTAAGAAACATTAAGTTGTCTTGGCAGGAGTCTGGAAAGTGAAAGGCACACTGGGTCAGCCAGGTAGCCCTGAAATCCCAGTTTAAAACAAATAGCAGACATGTTATCTCATTTGACCCTAATTCACATCGACCCTGAAGTTCGACCCCAAGTCTGTGACACAGACTCATTGCTGGGATGGTCCCACCGGAGCCCTTTCTATCCAAGAGCACCCACTCTGCCAGCATAGTGGCTATCAACATGCCATTCATATTTTAATCTAGGCATTGGGTATTGCATCTTATTTCCTTTAAAGTTATTAGGGTACAAAAGATGGGCGCAAAGATTACCTGGGTGAACGTCGGTGTGCACAGGGCTTTGAACTTGAGCTTGTTCTCATGCTGGCAGGAAGAAAAGTAGCAAAGATACAGGTTGGCCACTGGAATCCAGATTCTCTTTTTAGATTCTCCCTGTTTGCTCAGGATTACTCCTGAGGCCATGTGACCTGATGAAGCAAATAGGATTTTTTTTTTTTAAGACTCCTGTCCTACAGAAGAGAAAAATAAAGGAGGGCTCAGAAAGTGAGGGAGAATAAAGGGAGAAGAAACTTTGTAATTGCTAATGGTGTTTCAAACTGATCTTAGTTGCTATTAAATAAAAATTGCAACCGATGTGAATTGACATTTTCTTCCCCTTAATGTGTTCTGGTACACATAATAAATACTGAATTTAGTAGATTTAGAAATTCTCGATGGCACATCATTAGCAGGTGTGTCCTCACAGCCATGTGCTCACAGGTATGTGTGGGTGTGTTGGCATCTCATTGCATTTGGTGTGGTTTTTTTTCCTGTTTTATTTTGTGCTTTTGTTTATTTGTTTTGTTTGTATAATCTCTCAAATCCAGCCACAGCCTGTTCTTTTTAACATCAATCTTGTTTCCCCAATTCTCTCTCTTTTTTTTTTTTTTTTTTTTTTGCACAATGAAGTCTCAGGGGCTATGGAGGGAGGGGTATGGCAGAAAAAAACTATTAGATTATAACGTTTTATGTATTGTCAAGGCTCTAATGACATTAGCCACCTAACTGCAAGGTAAAAACCTTTGTGATGTCACATAACAGGTCGCCACGAGTTTGACAAACCTTTGTGAAGGAAACCAGAGAAAGGAGCTGAAATGCCCACAACACATCCCCCACCCCCCGAGATTCTGTCGCCACCCATGAACATTCCCTTCTTGCTTATCAGCACCTGAAGGGCACGTTTAGTATAAAATATATATAAAGTCTTCCCAAATCAGAAAGGTCTCCAAGTCTCCAATTTAATTGGAATGGAAAATGCTAACTAATTGGCATCAAAATTTGATTTGTGGGAGAAACCTCCTTTTCGTTGGAAACACAACAGTGTGTCTGGGAACACAAGCCCAGTCCTTCAAAAATCATCCGCGAGCGCCGCCGAGGAATCAATTAAAGTTGATTTGGCATATCTGCTTTTGACAAATATAAAGAAATCTCTGATTAGGCAGAGAAGCAAAGCAGCTTTCTCTTTCTTGCTCTCTCTTCCTCTCTCTTTCCGGTGCCTCTTCCTCTCTTCTCCTCATTTCCCTTTAAAGGCAGTAGGTGTCAGAAGGGGGTGGGTAGTGATATGCAAAACACGGCCTCCATAACCAAAGTAGCCTGCAAAATTAGGTGTCAGCATGCAAAGCTTATTGATGTATGAATGCGGAAAATGAAAGGCGGCAGTAGACAGCCGGGGCTAAAGGTGAGACAGGCACAGCGAGAGCAGCTGTAGATCCACGTCAAGGTGTTGCTATATGAGCTCGGGTTTTTTCTGGAGGGCCACAGCCTAACAAGGTAAGCCTGGCCATGAAATGATGGAACAATACAATATAGGCACACACAGTGTGAATACCAAATAAATTGACATGGTGTCTGCACCCCACCCCTCCCCCCACCACGCACAGAACCCCTCCTCCTCCCGCGCTGCTGCCCCCCTTCAAAGTATGCCTGTGTATTCATTAATAAATTCATATTCTTGAGTTTTCAATAAAAGCAGAAAATGCAGTGTAAACTGGAGTTACTTAGTGACACCCAGCTCATTGCTTTTTATTGTTGCTTGCAGCTACGAAGCCTTCACAGTGCACTAGTAGAATTTATTACTGTCTGTCTCTGTAGCAAGTTGGCGAAGTGCGCCTTTTGAAGAAAATTGACCCACACTTCATGAATATGATGAAAAATGCCAATAACACTACAAAGACGAAGCTCTTGACATTACTCTGCAAAGAGCTAAAAGACAGTAATGAAAGTATTGCAATTACAAATCATTACCTCCTCTCCAGCCAATCGCCACCTTCCCTCCTCTTTTTTTTTTTTTTTTTTTTTGACCACTCTCAAGCTCTGCGGCTGCCCCAGGTGCTGTTTTGCACAGCATGATGGGAAATGGAGGGTGGATGAAAGATCCAACTGACTTCTCAAAGAAGGAAGAAGGAAACAAGAGGGAAAGAATGGGAGGGTTCGAGGGAGTGCGATAAAATTGCCCCTCCTGTTTCACCTGGAAAAAGAAGGTATAAATGAAAAGTTCTTAAAGCCAGTGGTCAGAAGGTCATGACTTTATGGTGTGGCCTCTTGCAGCTGAAAAGTGGGATGCAGAACACCCCATCTACTTTGCTAGAACTGTTCCCTCTTGGCAGGTTTCTTTTCAGTCTGGCTTTAGGGAGAGCACCTTTAGTCCTTAACCTTTTATTATTGTTAGAGATCCAATTTAGACATTGGCAAATGAATGATCAAAAACGTATATTAGTGTGTTTTCGGTGTAGGAAGCTGGTCTGTCTTCTTATTCGAAAGGTGGTGCTAAAAAAGTCAAAACAGGGCGAGGGAGAGAGAGAGAGAGTGCTAACTTTAGACTCTAACTTTAGACCTGGATGTGTCGAAAGGCCCTTGTCCTTACAATTTAGACATCTTTCTGAAATGGGCTTTCTGTTGCATATGCTTTCACTGTTGATCGTTAGAGTTTTGTTTTGTTTTGTTTTTAATTTTTTGGGGCTGTGTGTGGAGGGAGTGTATGAATACATGCATTTCTTGACTCCTGTATGGCTTACGTAGGAAGATAGCAGAATTGTCTTCTGCTTATCCTTTCGTTCAGTGTATTAAAAATTTTGGAACTTTATACAGAGCATATACAGTCAGAAATAGAAACAGGGCAGAAATTATGAAGAGAAGAAACTAGCAGCTTCAGAGATCTGCCTTGGAAAGAGGAGAAACAGAACAAGGACAGATACTGTGACATAATTATTTGACTTTGAGGTGGTCATCTGGCCTCCAGATGCCCTTTCTCAGCTCCTACTGTAAGCTGAGTACATTCATTTTACTCTCTGATGCTGCTAGAAAGTCTACTAATTGGAGATTCGGTTTTGTTTCCAAAATACCCCATTAGAAATGCAAATTCCTCTGGGAATGGTAGACTATAAATCATTTACACATTAGTATGAAATAGCTATATCAGATTTACTTTCCTTCTAAAATCTAGCTAAACTTTTGATTTGCCTTACGGCACAGAGTATTTTGCATCACAAAATACTGAAGTAGGAAGAAGGTAGAGACTAAGTCTAGGTGAATCTGGACAATATAGGGTTTAGGATACCCTGAAAGAATTGATTTTGGGGAAGAAGAGCCACAGATGGCAGAAGATATATCTAGGAGAGAAGATAGAAGTGGGGCTAAAATAACTTAGCCCATTTCAAAATGTTTGAGGCTAGCCTTTTGACCAGAAAATGGAGAAGAGGCACATTTTCCTGCCTCTTCCTACTTTCTGCTATATTAGATGTTCCGTTGCCTTTTTCCAGGACCCAGAATTTAGGCTAATTGAAATATTTCTGTGAATCAGGTTTTCTGGACTAGCCTGGGAGCCTGGGGATCAACAACGTAACAAGTGAAAATCATTGTTTATATGTCAAAATGCATTGTAGGATTCTAAAACCCAATTTATTAATTGCAACTCATACTCCCAACATAGAATGGGTACCATGAGCTGTGGGGGCTGATTGGTTGTAAGTGCCTATTGCCTGCCAGATGCTCATGAGATTGACTTAAACCACCACGGCTATTTAACTCACTCTCCTTACTTTAAGCGAGAAAATGCTTACATACTAACAACACTGAACTTTTAAAGCTTTTAGTTTTCTTTTCAGTAATCTCTTTTACATTTATTAACTCATTTGCTTACCTGATGATCTTATAGCTGAGAATATCCACGTACAACAATTCCCGCCTGTAGACCAGGTTGTCAGCTAAGGACTGTGGCAGGAATGACATTGCCTGTCATGCACATCATCATACCTCATCACCATATCCATGGCATCATTACCGATAGACTAGATGGTCCTCTTTTACTAAGCCTTGGAATCCTTCTCGTGCTATGTTCAAGGGAACTCCTATTTGTTGATCAAAGTTGGCATACCAGAGTAGAACTATATGTCATTCTTGGGCTTTACCAGTTCATTTAATGTCAATATCCCTAGCAAAATTGTCTCCCTAGGAATAGTGGTTGGCCAGTGCATCTCCTAAAGGGGAAATCAAATCTCTGAGTGGGCAAGCTAATAACATAAGGTACTCATCTCTCATTCATTCATGCTTTCATTCCATATAAATACAGTGAATTCCTGTTATTTGCCTGGAACCGTTTTGGGCCATGTAGCTACATCAGTAGAGCTTTCTAAGGTTTGACCATGAAGTAGAACCTAGTGGCTAAGCTTTCTGATACACAGCCAGAAACTAGCCTACCAAAGAGAAGAGACTTCTGGGTGGAAGATAGCATTAGATGGAACCACCTTTCTCTGCAGGACAGCAGTGCAGTGGGAGGAGCCTACAGAAGTAAGTACAAACTTAACACTGGGGCTCCTGGCTGGAACCTGGATTAGTACTGAGGGGAAGCTTTATTTTACATTTTAAAGTTTCTAGAAAAGGACAAAAATGGCTAGAGTGGTAGCAGCCACTAAGCAGTAGAGCTGAGACGCATATGTAAATACGAATATGACATAAACTGCATGTCTACAAGAATCCATGTCGCAAAATTGGCCCAACCATCAGAAGATTTTGCATCTGTTCTTCTACTCTCTGTGTGAGTCCAAACATGCCAGATCCTCTCTTTCTTGTAGCAAGAGTGATAGCTGAGGCTGGCAGTGGAAGCTGAATGGGCTCCTTGAGGGAGAGGACTGTGTTTGTATCACCAGGTCTAGCATGGTTGCCAGCACATAAGTGGCACTCAGGATATGCTGGGTGAATCAAATTGTTCAGAAGGTCAAAGGAAATGGACGTTCCTCGAAGGGTTAATTTTCAGGTGTTGGCCATTAGGCATTCTGTGGAAGTTTGATAAATGGAATGTAATTTGATATTGATACTAGAGAAGTTGCATGAAAGCACATGGACAGAGTAAATATTACAGACCTAGATACTCAGTAAATGTTAGTATGCTTGTCAATACAGGGTTTTCTCCTCTCTTTTTTTCATGCTCTGTTGATGTGGTATATGAGTTAGGCTAACACCAAGTTAGGCAGCTGTAACAAATAATTCCCCAAATTTCAGTGGCTGAACACTGGGAGTTTATTTCTTACTAATAAGAGTTCTATGTGGGCATTCCTGTTGTCAGGAAGTTTTCCTTTGTCTTATGGTTTTGCTAGCCCTTAGGGCCTTGAAAACTCTAGAACCAGTCAGCAGACAGAGGAAGAAAGTATTTCAAAGACATACACTGAAATGCTTACATTCCATTGGTAACAACCCCTTCAAACCCCAGCCAGTGCAAGGTGGGGGCTGGGAAGTATGGTCGTGGCTGGGCACTGGCTTCCTAGTGAGCACTGCTCTGTGGAACTGGAACAGGGATTTGGGGTAGGCAGCTAGCCATCTTGCACACACATAGGAAGGTGGTTCTCAAACATCATTCAGTAGCAGCAGCTAAAAATACGATGTGGCTCAACCGGTCAGACCTTCCCTGCCCACTGCCACAGGAGAAACCTCACCATCAGTCATCCCTCAGCTTATTCTTCTCACAGTTCCTCACTCAAAATACAAAATTGTGAAGAAGCAGGAACACAGGTGGTTCACATTAAGGAGGGTGGTCAGAGAATGCTGACCCCTTGGCTGTATCATGGAAGGAAATGAATACTAAGGGGACCAACTTTAGAATCTGTCCAGGGTCATTCTCCATGCCCAGGCCCCCTGAGGAATGTAAGCCAAAAGGAATCGAGTGTCCTCAGGAAGCTGATGGAACAGTTCATGAGAAGACTGTCCCTCAGGCTTCTGCCTGTTAAGCAGGTGCCACTGATAAAACAATAGGGAACTCTTGGAGGGAAACCCAGGCCAGTTCAGTCTGTCTCAGTGTAGCTCCAGTTAGTGAGTCCTCAGAAGCACCTCTCAAGGTCTGTCTGATCTGGAGGTGGCCATGTTTTCCTCTTTGCCTGCATGATTTGTCCCAGCACCATCTTCCTCCTATTCTGGGCATTTAGGAGACAGGAAAAACCTCTGATGTGAGAGGTGCAGTCAGTGGGCTCTGGTCTGAGAAACTTCTATGATGTGATAGAAACAATCATATTGAAGAAAACAGCCATCAACAAAGATGTCATAAAGCCTGGGACTCATTTAGGCCTGAAACAGTCATCCCCACCCTTCTTCATACTCTTCTTTTTTGCCAGGTTCATCTGCATTAAAATTATCATTCAAAAGTCATGGAGATAGTATGATTCCAACTTCGGGGTATTTTCATGGCTTCATTAGGTTTACGTACTTCTTTAACTTGGATTCACTGTAAATATTCTGAGGCCAACGGTCTTTATATGAGTAGGCAATGTGAGTAACCTTCCTTCCTAGGGGTGGAGGCAGCTGTAGAGATCAGATGGGGGCCTGTTTCATTGTGGTACAGACGCCACACTTCTTGGTGGAAATAAACCCCCAGATTATTGAAAGAATGTAGAGATTTGTTGGCAGTTCTGGGTCAAGGTAAGTCAGTAGTTATATATTTTTTTCTATTTGGAATTACACTAGGGAGAGGCTGGCCTCAGGTGCTCAGACAACTGGCTATACCCCCTTGTCACTTGGCCACAGAAATTTGAATGGGTTTGTATACATGGCTTCTAATATTTCAGGCCATTTACTTGCTTTGTAAGTGATGTAGCTTCCCCCTCAAGTTTTGCATTTGCTCTAAACCAGATGGCCATGATGCCTTGGCTAATGCCTTTTAATATCTAAGCCTTGTATATCTAGTGCTTGGTTAATAACAGGGAAAAAGCTCCGGTGACTCACCTTGACCTCTAGAGGGAAAAAACATCCTTTTAATAATCTGGGAGTTTATTTGGATCGAAGGCATACTGCATGTTACACAATCTTCTTGTAGACCCTCACGGGTCACAAAGTGGCACCCTTGTTTTTTATGAAGTCAGCAAAGACGTATAGGGGCAAGGCTCACCGCTTCTCTGAGAGCCTTCACATTCATCTTTAATATGTAACCTCCTAGCAGAGCAGAAATCCTCACTAAGTTTAACTGGATTTTCTCTGGCAACTTTTCTAAGTATATTACCTTTGTTGCAATTAAAGGTACATTTTCCAAATGTCCTTAGGATGGACTGCAGGCCTGTATTTTAGGAGTCAACCCACAATCTCTCATGTCTTTTTACTTTAAAGTTTCTCTCTGCTCCTAAACTGGGAACTACTTGAGGGTAGAGACAAGTACATTGATCAGTGTTCTAAATAGAACGAACAATGCCTGAATACATCAGTCAGATTTGGTGAATAAATGAATGGGTGGAGGCTTATGATACACCTTCACCAGTAGTTCTCAACCAGGGGTGATTTGCCTCCAGGGGTAATTGATAATGTCTGGAGATGGTTTTGGTTGTTACAGCTTGGGGGATGTATGTATGTGTGTGTGTCGGGGGGGATACTACTGACATCTGGTGGGTAGAAGTCAGGGGAGCTGCTAACAGTCCTCACAACAAAGAGTCATTTGGCCCAAATGTCAATAATGCCGAGTTTGAGAAACTGCCACATGCATCCCATAATGCCACATGTGTTCAGAATGTCTGGAGGTGGCCATTGGTCTTTGGAAGATCCATTCAGCAAATATTTATGGAACATTTTTCATGTTGAAATTCAACCAAGGTATCCACTCATAAAGCCCGTTGAAATTTTCTTTTCCCTGTCTCATCTCCTTTTGTTTTTGTTTTTTTTTTTTTTTTTTTTGCCTTCCTCCACCCCATTTCCTTATCCTTACCATCTTCCAATATCAATGGGAAAAATGGAAGTATACAGTGGACTGTCTGGAGTTAGGAGCATGGCTCTTTCTAATTACTAATTTCATTATAGCTGTGTCTTTCCTGGACCATTCCTTCCAAAGATAAATCTATTTATGCTGCCCTTACACAACTTGGGAAGCCCTTTAGAGATGGGTATTGAAGGTAAAGAAACACATTGACAGGATGTTTACTCTAATGATGCTCTCAAAAGCATTTGGGAGGTTTAAACATATGCTTCCAGCATCTCTTTCTATCTTCACATTGCTGCTAAATTGTGGAAAGCTGTAAATAGAAATAATGGACTCAGTTTATTTTTAATTAGAAGGCTGCTGCTTATAGCCGAAATCGTGACACTACCAAGCATGTCTTTCTCTCATTTGGAAGGAAAGAATGGAGTGATCCTAGGGTTTTGAACTTGAGCCAGGTTCCCTGAGTGTCTTGGTCTCTGAATCCCTGCAAATCCAGTGCCATTCAGTGGCATGTGGCCATGGGATGATTCTCTGCAGCACTTAATAGCGTCTTTAGATGTAGAAAATAATGCTATATTATTTCTGCAATAATAAACACTTCAAGGAGTTGTTTTATTTTTCCTTTTTCTTCATGTTTAGTTGTTAATATTTATCCATCAATTCAATAAAGCTTCATATTCAATTTTTTTCTGGGAAGGTCCTATTAATTCTTTTAGGCATGTGCATGGAGTAATGTTGTCATGATGCTATCTCCCAAATATACTTTATTCTGGGAATATAATATTTCTCCATAGACAACATTTCTGAGGCTATTTCCCTCTTGTGCCTGCCCCCCCACCTCCCCCCCCACGCCCTCCCCCCCCCACCCCGCACCTGTAAGATGACATGGATAGACTGAGCTAGCCTGGTGTTCTGTTGTTTTAGGATCCACTGGATCCTAAGTCAGGAACCTTCACTGTTGTCTCAATCTTCTGCACTAAAGTGGAGAAAATGCCCATGTAAACACTGCCCAGTTTGGAATTGCCTGGTCATGGGGCAGAGAGCAGCCACACAAAGATCCAGCTCTAGGCCCTAGTGCTTCCCAAAATGCTGTGATTTATGATATACTACCTGCCTTGAAAGAACTATTTCTCTCTTCTTTCCTGATATTTTAATTTTTTTTCCCTACTGGATTAACATTTCCTACTCTGCGATGGGATGCCAACCCTAAAGTATCATGATTCATGGAGAGAAAACTTTACTGTTTGGCATTCATACTATAGTAGAAAGGTCTAAGAAGAGAGTTTGATGGAACTAAGAATTAGCATGTTTAGTGATGCCTAGTTAGGTTTAAAAGGATGTTATGGAGAAAATGGATTTGAAGAAAAGGAAATATGATAAAGTGGTTTGAAACTGTGCTGTCCACTGTGTTAACATATGTGACTGTTGAGCCCTTGAAATGGGACTAGTCTGAATTGAGACGCAATGGAAGTATAAAATACACATTAGATTTCTAATGGTATGAAAAAAATGTAAAATACCTAATTTGTAACATTTTATATTGATTACATGTTGAAATAATTATATTTTAGATGTACTGAGTTAGATAAAATATATTATTAAAACTAATTTTACCTATTTCATTTTACTTTTATTATGTGGCTACCAGAAAACTTAAACTTAGTATGTGACCACAGCTGTGACTTGCATTATATTTCTGTTGGACAGAATGCTTTCTGTGAACAGCCTTGCCTTCCAGAGCATGTTTCCGTGGCCTAGAGGTAAAAGTTTAAAATTTGCCATAATTTGGTTTAACCCAAACTATCCTCTAGTTTCAAGTTCTCAGTTGTAGAGCAGGGATTCAGCCCCATGGGTAACTGAGCCTCCAAGTAAATGGATACTGTTATGTCTGTGAAGACTCTAAAATTAAATGTGAAGTGGTGTGTGTGTGTGTGTGTGTGTGTGTGTGTGTGTGTGTGTGTGTGTGTGAATCACACTGAGGAGAAGCTTCTTGACTTTCTTCAAACTCTCCAAAGGATCCTTGACCAACACTTGATTTGTACAAGTCCAGTGGACCTCTATACCTATATAGAAGTGAATGGTGGCTGGTATTCTCCGTGAGGTTGGGCAATATGGTGATATTGCCTTGATCCCAAACTGTTTTAAAACTCTGACCCATGGTGAGAACTCTCAGTGTGATTTTGTCACTCTTTTGTTCTTTAGTTCCTGGTAGCTTACTGTTGCCTTCAGAATAAAGATCATATTTCTTAGGATGGCATTGAAGACCGATTATATGACTACTTTTCGAGTTGCATGCCCATATATGTTCCAACCACGAAAGTCTGCCTAATTTCTCAGAATCTGACCTTCAGTTAAGAGCCCTGTGTCTAGGGGTGTCTGGGTGACTCCATCAATTAAGTGTCTGACTCTTGATTTCAGCTCAGATCATGATCTCAGGGTTGTGAGATCGAGCTCCATGTTGGGCTCTGTGCTGAGTGTGGAACCTGTTTAAGATTCTCTCTCTCCCTGTTCTCTCTCTACAAACAAACAAACAAACAAACAAACAAACAAACTCATGTGTCTTTGGAGATGCTGTTTCCCCTTCTTAAAATTCCTTCCTCACCAAACTTTTATTCATCTACATTCTACTCAACATTAAAGTAAGTTATAAGACAGGATGGGGAGATTGTATTTGTTTATCTCTTATAGGATTAATATGCAAACATACAAATACTTCCATAAATCAGTAATAAAAAGAGAGTACAAGAAATATAGGCAAAAGATAATAAATTCAAGAATAAGAAAAGATGCTCCATTAGTAAGAGCCTTTTACTTAAATTTTGATGTTCTAGATACCATTTAAAATCTTTTGTGTAGTTAATCATTTCATGTCAATATTCATTACTACTAATACTTCGATAAAGGCAAGTACAAACAATAGTAGATGCCACGGTTGGTGACGGCAGGAGAAATGAGCACTGGCATAAAGAATCACTGGGCCTGTAAATTTTTTTGAAAACTGGTTTGGTAACTAATCAAAATTCAAATGCACATACCCTGTGACCGAAAATCATGTTTCTAGGAATCTGCCCTGTACAAATACTAGGAGGAATGCATAAAAGTGTAGGTACAAGGTTTCTTCATGATAATCTGGATTGGGTAAATCAATTCTGGAATGAGCCTAGAATACAGTCATTGAAAAAGAATCAAATTGACCAACATAGACTAATTTGGGAAGAGATGAATAAGTTTAATTAATTCGAAAATATTAACAGTATACTATAGCTAGTTTGATTTTACTTTTTAAAACAAAGTATGCGTGTGTGTATGTGGTAGTACTACTGTGTTTATAGAGAATTTCTAAGTACCAGGTACTGTTTATATTCATTTTCTTTGTTTAAATTTCAAAACAGACCTAGAATGTGTACTTTTACTAACTGTACTTTACATTCTAGAAAAATACTGCAGAGAGAAGCTAAGTGAATAGCCTAAGGTCACACAGCCAGTTGGTGGTTGAGCTGAGACTTGAAACCAGCCAGTTAGATTCCAGAACTGGTTGTCTTGGCCTCTGTGCATGTGTTGGGAGAGGGGGTAGAATGACGTATTTACCTAAGAGCAAACTACAAGTCTCAAAGCATATGCCCTGCACTGTTAATGCTTTGGAAACTGAGATTGGAAAGTGGGAGGGAGGGACTTAAATTGTTTGTTTTAGAGACTTCAGTAGAAGAAGGAATTAAGGTCAAATTGAGGGTAATTTTTTTATTTTATTATTTTTAAAATTATATTTTTAATTTATATCCAAGGTAGTTAACATATAGTGTAATAATGATTTCAATGATTTCAGGAATAGAATTTAGTGTTTTCATCACTTATGTGTAACACCCAGTGCTCATCCCAACAAGCGTCCTCCTTAATGCCCCTTGCCCATTTAGCCCTTCCTCCCCCGCAAAACCCCTCCAGCAACTCTCAGTTGGTTCTCTGTATTTAAGAGTCTCTTATGGTTTATCTCCCTCTCTGTTTTTTGTATGATTTTTGCTTCCCTCACCTTATGTTCATCTGTTTTGTATCTTAAATTCCACAGATGAGTGAAGTCATATGATATTTGTCTTTCTCTGACTGACTTATTTTGCTTAGCATAGTACACTTTAGTTCCGTCCACATTGTTGCAAATGGCAAGATTTCATTCTTTTTGATTGTCAAGTAGTATTACATTTTATACACACACACACACACACACACACACACACACACACACACACCACATCTTCTTTATCCATTCATCAGTCCATGGACATTTCAGCTCTTTCCATACTTTGGCTGTTGTCCTTAGTGCTGCTATAAACATTGGGGTGCATGTGCCCAGTTAAGGGTAATTTCACATTTTGTGCTTTTCTGTGTTTTCATATATTGTTCACTTTCTATATATTCAAACATAACCTATTGAATATTAGACATATTATGCCTTTGTAATTGGGAACATATCTATAAATGCTGTTTTGAACTTAGGAGACTCTGCTCAGTCTTTGTGAAGCCTTTTCCAGTCTTCTCACTTAGAATCAACACTGCTCTGGTCTGTATTCCCTTCGAGATGATCATGCCTTATATAGTGTTAGTTCGATGACATCTTTCTTCTGCCCTAGATGGGAAGCTCAGTGAAGGCAGAGATGGCACATAATAGCATTCAGCTGGTGTTCTGGATGGATAGATGTGTGGGTATGCAGATGGATGGAAAGAGTAAAACAGGCATGAATGTCACTGAGGGATTGTCACTGATGTCACCTCAAGCTTCAGCCTCACTGCTGTGTTGTGATCATAATAGTCTAACAGGTAGGGCTGCTGGGACCTCTCTGAATCACTGTGTGCTGTGTCTAGCTTGATGCCAGGATGAAGTAGGGCCACAATGACAAGTGCTGTTTAGCGTGATTTCCTTGGCACCACGTTGGGCTTAATAATAGGGAGAAATGTGGCAAATAAATTCTCTAAAAATTTACCAGCCTTGGATGGAGATAATGAGAAATAGTCTAATCACAGAAGAAAAAATAAAACTTAGGAGGGGCCTTAAAATGTCAACTCTTTTACTTGGGCCTCCTATGTAGATGAAAGAGCCCTCAATGGAATGAGAGCATGTGTTTAAAAGCTCTCAGTTCTGTACCTGGCACTTAGTAGGTATTCAGAAAAGGTGTCTGTGTGCACACATTAATGGAATACACCTCCCATCAATTTTTCCAGTAATCCTGGATAGGAAAAAAAAACCCATAGGAATCATTTATTATATTCTATGATTTAAAAATTTACTCAAGAAAATAACTATAATCTATAAAAACAAATGAAGAAAGGGAACTCACTTGATTATTGATCTGTTCCTATATGCTTTCTCTGTCTCTACCCTTAAAAGATAGGGGATTGATTAGTTAACTGGGGAAGCAATCACACTTCCAGATTATCAGTTTGATTCCACTATAAACTTGGAGTGATTATTTCCTTAAAAATGACTGTGCTGAGTCAAAAGTACAAGCTGTGTCTATAGCCCTCAGCAACAGACTTGACTGGTGGGAGCCACAGGCAGAATTGGCCTCCTTGGTCTGCTGATCCTGGCTTAACCCCTTGCATGCCCAGCTGATTTTTAGGTGATACTTGTAGAGCTTTTCACTACATGCATGCTTTCTGTGGGATCACTCAATTAACTCTAATTGTCCTGCCCTGGAGAGCATGGCCCCTGGCAGACTAGGGAGTGTGGCCCTTCAGGGGTTTTATTTCAAACCTAATTTTACAGAGGGTGAATCAATCCATGGACTCTTTTCCTCAATATTTAATCAGACAGCAGGAGCTTCAGTGTCACAGGATCCCATTCTTCACTAGAGAGTTAACTGACTCCTTGTGGACTTCAGAAACCGGAAAGTAGGCTGTGCTTGCTGGTCAAGAATAAGCAGGGTGCTGCTGTACCTGGTCCAACAGGGGCTAAGATATTTTGAATGGGCTAACTGCTCAAACCCAGGAGTGGGAAACCTGTTTGTAGCATGTATTTTGGTAGAAGTCATTTGTACAGAGGGATCACCAATGGATGAGATAAGGAAGGAAAGGGAGGAGGAAGAGCCAGAGGAAAGGAAGAGGAAGGAAAAGAGGAGGAGGGGTAGGGGAGAAGGAGACAACTATGATGATGCTTACTTTAATAAGAGCCATTCCTAGAGGCTTTCAACTATCTCTTGAGCAGGCACAGGGTTCAAGGCAAAAAGTGCCTTGCCATCCTCCTCCCCACGTGCCCTGACCCCAAACCTGTACTATTTTATACAAAGAAAAAATGCTGAGTGTCAGGAAAGTCCTTGAAGAAGGCAGGTCCTCCAAAGTTGGAATATGTGTGTGTGTTAAGGATGGAGGAGACATTTTTGGTGGCGGCGAGGAAAGATATTTCTGGACCACTTGTTTATATGCATATGGACCTTAGGACATTTTTACAACCTTTTGGAGAGCTGCTTTGTTTCTTTACATAGTAGCTCCAAGAACCATTCAAACTAACGGCCCTTGTCGTGTCAGGCTTAGGAACAGTTCTAGTTCTGGGCTTTTGTTGAAGACCATTCCTCAGTACTTTCAGAAGAGTTTCATCATAAAAATAGAGATAATATCTGTAGTATAAAGGCCATCATGTGTTTTTGAGTACCTACTACATTTTGTACCCAGTGCTAGATGCTGTATAGGATACAAAAAAGTTCAAAATCCTTGGCCTCAATGGATTTACTACCCAGTCACTAGCCAAGATTTTCCTACAAGATAATTATCTTAGTCACTTAATCATGCAAGTGTTCAGGAGCCATTTATGAAACATTTATAAGTTGTTAGGTACTGTACATAAAACAGTTTTTTATTTTGCCTTCAAGAAGCTGGTAGAGACTAAATATTACATTGTTTTGTGTGTATTCAGAGACTATCAAAAATCAGGATATTCTCTATGATGTAATGAGGACCAGAGCAGACTCCCAGTAAATCCTGTTTGAGTGGTCCTATCTCAGTGTGCATTTGTGCATACATTTGGTAAACATGTGGGAAGTAGTAGAAGGCATTGAGCTAGAATTTGATGCCTGGGTAGAGTTTTGATGGCTGGAGAGAAAGGCGACTTGCAGAAGGCGGGGGCTGCATGAGAAGACAGGTTAGGTCTCAACTAGAAGCCTTAGTCTGTGGACCTATGGGAGACCCTGATTTATCCTCTCACTTTATAGGTGAAGAAACTGGGCCCAGCAAGAGGGAAAGGATTTGAATTCAGCACCAAGGACCTGGCAAGCAGCAACACCTAGCCAGATCCTAAGAGTTCCTTGTGCCGTTACTTCTTTATCCCAAGAATGGAGCACTGCACTCTTGAGTACAGAGGAAAGCTTGGGGGTCTCCAGGGGCAGAAGCCCCAGTATAGTCCATTCTGGATACTGAAAATAATAGCAGCTTGGAATATGGCAAAGAGTGGATGACAGCAAAGAGGGAAAGAAAGAGGAAAGGGGGAATGGAAGGAAGAAAGGAAGGTGGCAAAGATGTATTTATCATGGGTCAGGCAGTCCCCTTTAATCATCATATCAATCCTATGAACAGGGTAGATATTGTCCCCTTTTACACCTGAAGGCACTGAGGTTCAGAATAGTTACATATCTTGCTCAAACTCATACCTAACAAGTGGTAGGAATGAGAACCAAACCCACATGTATCAGACTTTGGAGTTTGGGCTCTAACAACTGCATTGACTGCAACCAGACTAGTATCCAGATGACCTTGTGTTTTGATCCCTAACTTCCTCTGCATCAGTGCATGGCACAGTGCTCTCTTCCCTGATATTTTGAGGGAAGACAAAAGTGTCAGGTGTCGTGACTTTTTACTTGAAGTTTCACTTAATCTTTATCTCTCTTTAAAGTTGTTAGTATTAGCCCAGTCCTGCAGGACAGGAGACTGAGGCTGGGGAGTTCAAGCCCCAACTTCTAAAGGAGAGAGCTGGAATTTAAACCAGGTCCCTCTGACTCCTAGTTCCACGTTGCTTCCTATAAAGGAAGCATGAGTTTTCAGAGCCACAGAAGGGGAGGATCCCTTGCAGGTAGCTGAGGAGCGACTGTTGCATGTCTACCATTCCCAGCTTGGGAGGGAGCCCAGAACTGGAGAATCTTATCAGCTTTATTTCTCTGCCTGCCCTGAAACTCTCCCCTTGCATTTTATCTTAGAGGCAGTTTTTAGGAGCTATATTGTCCAGTAATTCAAGAACAAGATTCCCAGGCTCCAATGTCCTGCTAAAAACTGAACTTCATAGAGTTATCTAGTCCATGCAGTCTGTCTGTATAATATCCTTCCTTTGTAGAGAAAGACATTAGGAAAAAGATGACTTTCTAATGGCAAAGGACAGGACAGGCACCTCCGATATCATATGATAACCATCTGCTTAAGGAGTTAGAGCTACTAATTGGTCTCTCACCTTCAGTTTAAAAAATACACCTCCAACTTGGGGTTATTGTACAGTTCACTCATCAAAATCTACATTAAATGAACCTTCAAGTTGTGGCACAGACCACGACGTTTTTTTTTTCTCCCTTGTCATGGAAATTGAAATGACTGCCAGGAAGGCATGGAGAAAGGTTGTGCGACAGATGGTGGGATTTCTGAGGCCAGGGAAGTCTGTAATTTATATTTCTCAGGGCTGGTTTAAAGCACTATCCAAATAGCCCAAGCTGGAGCACCTAGGGAGGCTGGTCAGTGAGTTGCTAAATGTAGACTGTCTGATAGCTTTAGGATTTCAGGAAGTAATGATCAAATAAAGTCCTTGTCCTCATGGAACTTAGACTTTTCTAGGTCTTTATCTCTCTGGGTAAAGACTGATGCTGAGGTAGACAGTGAACATAAAATTAGGCAGAGTAAGATGACTCACGTAGGATGATTTAGGGGCAAGTCAAAGTCTTCCCCACCGACCTTCCCAGCAAGCAAGAAACAACTATTTTGTCAACTTGTTATAGTGTCTGAAATACCGCCATTAAAGATGCATTGCTATTCTGAATTGCGAATTTAGAAATAATCCCCTGGTAAAACGTACATACACTTTCAACATATATTTGTTTCTTTGTCTTCCTGGCACAAACATCTTAGACCAAAGCTCTGGGTGGCAGAGATGGTGCAGTGAGTGGGACAACTTAGGGAGGTAGCAGTTGTAAAAATGAAATAGTTCACAATTTTGTTGATATTGGACATTCACGCAGGAATTTCCAGCATCTACTCTAAGCCTTGCTATGACAACGTTGTAGGGGCATGGCTTCACTTATAAAACCCATAGATCAGAAAGAGAGTGGCTGGCATGTATGAAGAAGACGCCATGTTGTTTCTGCTATCAGGAGAGTCCAAGAGTGCTCGCCTTCATCCTTCATTGCTCTCTGACAATTTGTAGAATTAACTACAGAGTCATGATTACTCTGGCCAGCTGATTACCCTGGTGAAAGTGTGTTCTTGTTTCCCCAGAGCCGCCAGCCCAGTGGAAATCCATGTGCTGCTTGTTTCTTCAATTTCTTGTGGCTGAACCAATGACGATGACGGTTTCAGGAAAAGAAGAAGATAGAAAGTCCTTCCAAGCCCTGACTGAGGTAACGAGCTACAAAGCTTGATTAAGCCAGGGTTAATCTCTTCTGTTTCTTCACATGACTTAAAGGCAGTGACCTCATTCGTGGGCTCTCATCCTACTGTCACTCCCAGTTGAAAGGTCCTCCATCACCCTGTCTAATCATTCGGATCCTCCAGTTCCTTCTAGTTCAGAACACGACTCATGTTCTCCACAAAGTGCTTCCTTTTCATTCTTGTCTGCATAGTCCAGTCTTCTGACCTTTTATTGTTCTTATCGTTTTCTTAGACTGTTATGGTTTTATTGCCCTGCAGTATTATATATCAAGTTCACAGGCATCCTTTGTATCTCTCCAACTAAACTATAAGCCCCTTAAGGAGAGGAACGGTGTCTTATATATCTCTAGTGCTTAATGAATTACATGGCACTGTAGCACTTTTTGAATTGAATTGAATTGACCCATTCATCTCTGATCCAGCGGCAGTGCTAAGTTTCCAGCCTTGACTTGGAATGAACAGTGCCAAAGGATATAAGAAAAATATTAAAGTTGATCAAGTCTTCAGTAGAACAGCTCCACTAGAAACCATAAATTCCCTGTGAGGATCGGACGGAGAACATGCTCTGAATACATAACCTTGGATCACTGTGAGCAAATGGGTGAAACAAGGTGAAAGGTGATTTAGAGGAAAGGAAGAGAAAATTAAAGAAGATTAGGGAACTCAGAGACTATATTTTGAGACTATAACCAGCAGGACAGTTAATCATCGTGCGTTTCCAGGGCACGTATTTTGTAGTAAAGGGTGGTTTTAGAGAAAAAACACTGGGGCAGAGAAGAGGTTGTTCAGCCAAAGATGTGTGAGCTCCTGGAAACAACTGGGAGAGAAGAGGAAGAAAGTTCTGGAACTGGAGAAACAGCGTTGTGGAAATGAGAAAAAAATAGATTGGAGACCCCTGGCCTAGAGCCTAGAAAATGTAGGGCACACTTTGTGTAAAGATTTTACACTTTGTGTAAAAGATTGTAGAAAGCGAGCCAAGGTATGTCTTAAAGAATATTCAGTGGAAGTCCTTAGCCACAGGGCTTGTCTGGGCCTTTGAAGGTCTTGACTACTTTCCCCATCCAGGAACGAGTGGAAAACCTCAAGGGGTGGATGGCAGGGAAATTGTTAAAAGTTTGTTCGGCCAAGGGCTGGTCATTAGTGCCACAAGCTGTCCCAGTCCATCCACCTAGCCCTGGGGGCAGGTTATACCTCTGATAAAGACAGGATTGGGTTCTGGAGAAGAAAGGGCAGTAGAGAACAAATCTTTACCCCTTCATTTTCCCATGTCTCATTTGGTGACCTTACAGGGGGTGTCAAATCGATGATTTCTTTCTGGCTGCATTTACCTGCCCCGAGGTTTGCCGTCTCTGAAGATGAGGTTTGTTGTTGCTGCTGCAGGGAAAATGGTCTGAACCGGGGCAAGATTCAGAAGCCTGTGGCGATGCTTTTCATGCTCTTTCTAGAACTGATTCCTATCCGTGTCCTTAGGCAAGACACTCTGTTTTCCCATCGCTAAAATGGGATAATAACTGCTCTGACAAAAATAGCATGGGAATAAATCCATTTGCCAGGCTTCTCCCTTTGAAGTCAACAAGGATGCCTTATCATTACTATAACCACTTTAACGCTCTCTCTTTGAAGACACCAGAACAAACCTAGAGGCATCTCAAATACATTTAATTGCGTCCATTTTTCTCCTCGCAGAAATACCAGAGGGGTGGCCAAAATGTGTGAGTGGGAAGAGGCAGCCGTGTGGGTAGAGGGAGAACAAGAGCGGTGAGGTCAGAGCTTCACAGTCCTGATAGGAATCACAATCTCAATGATAACGATAATCAGGAGCACCATCTGACTGTTTTTTAAAATATAAAGACCCTCCACGAGCATGCTGTAAACATTGGTGAAAAACCTGGGTGGCCTCTGGGGCTGGAAGCCGATTTCAGACGCGCAGTTTACAGGTGGGGAAAAGGAGACCTGAGGAATCATTGTCGGGAATCAAATGAGGAGCAGAAAGTTGGAGAAATTCACCTCCAAATTCACGGGGGCAGGCTTGTAGCACCCACATCCTACTCTGGTGGCAGAGCAGTGATTCTGAAGAGAATTGCAACTCTCAGATGCATGCCTTTATTATTCAAGGTCCAACCTCAGCACAAAACCTGTGGGTGATTTTTCCCTCTCTCTTTTTTTCCTGCTCACTCTTTCTGGGCTGATTCTATTAATTTCCCCCAATGGCACGTGTGCGGTCCTGCACCGACGCTGCCATTGCTGATCTCCTTATTCGTCTCGTAGCAGAGAGGCCATTTGGATGAATATATGTTCCCCATTTTCTTTGCATTATAAATTCAGTGTTGTGGGAAAAGGAGCGAAATGTAATGGCAAGGCCTCCGCAGAGAAATGTCCCTATTTGAGAAGAGGAGTTTTATAGGGGGGAACAATTGACAGGCTCTCAGTACAGTGGGTACGTTTTTCTGTACAACTGCATCACCACTAATGATAAATGAGGAATGTATGATAGCTGGCACCATTGTCTGACAGCTACAGTTTTGGCCAGAGGGCCGTGGCAGCCTTTAGACTTCTGTTCAAAATGAGTTAAACATATTAGGCATTATGAAGGCACAGAAGCCTCGAGAATGAGTGCTGAAATGAGTGATCCGGGTAGGCTCCTGGGTACACAACTTGCAAAGCAGATGTCATTCTAATAATGTGTGATATAGAACATGCCTGGCCTAAACCCTGCCGGATGAAATATGAAGCCCCGTTGGTGATATTTAATACCATTTTATGAGGTGCCATCTTATAAAGACAATGCCCGCCGTATGTGGAATGCTTAAGGTATTTTGCCAAAGGCACAGGGAGGTATCTGGAGTAAGTAGAATTTTTATTATTTTATAAGCCTTTACTTTGTAATATTTCTGTTTCCACATTATTGTGGGGGCTTGCTGCCCTAACCCTCTGTCGAGTGAACCTGACGAGCGGCTTGCTGGTAGATTGACGGATAGCCCTCGCTGTTTCTGGAAGAAAAGGCTAGCTCCCACCTAAATGCGTTCTTCAGAAAGCCCTCAACGCAGAAATACAGCTTTACTACCAGCATTCTTTGAGCGGGGACTTTGAGGGCAGCACACAAAAATATTGCCATTTTGCAAGTGGACCATCTCGAGGGTAATAGAGGATTTGTGTGGACTACAGCTACCAGTTCACATTTTCTCTTTTCTCTACAGTTTCTGATGCCGGGTACCCACTGAAGTTTGGGGTCCCTTTTAGGACATCCTAAGGTTGATCAGCCTTGTGAGTCTTAAGCCATAGCGTCGGTGTGGATCTTGCAGCCCCTAAAGTCCTAGGAAATCTAAGCGTGTGAACAGCGATGGTCCAGGGCTGGAAGGGATTCTCGGGAGAGGTGTGCGTGGTGCAGAGAGAGGAAGGGCACTGTCAGGAAGGATGAAGTGATGATAAGAGTACCCAACTTAAAGCATGTCACATTTACATTTGTTTTCTAAATGCATTTACATTTACACATACATACAGCCCTCCATAAGTCGAGAGCCATATAACTGACCAGACTCAGAATGCTTAAGAAAGGCGTCACATGTTACATTTCTGAATCAGGGTCCGTTCTCCTCATACTCATGGTCTGGGCAGTGGCATTTCTTCAAGGATCTGTTCAAGGTGAAGCATCCTGTATTAATTATAGGTGCAATGGATGAAAAAGAGTAGACTTTTAAATTTTTTTTCTTTTTTGAGATACCGGCATATCAAAGAAACTTCCCAGCACATCCTCGGAAGTAACATAACCAAGGTCATTTACTTCTGAATTTAGGTTAAGCTCTTTGGACAGAGCTCTGCCCAACAGTTTGTGGGCATGAACACTGCCTTCTCTCAATGATAAACCATCCAGACAGTGCGCACGGCCTGCTGGATGTGTGTGGCCAGGAAGGCTGCTTTTCACCGAACCGTTGCCTCTCTGCCACCATCAGTGGAGCTATTTGCTAACGCGTAGCCTGGTGTGTTTGTTTTCCAATGGGCTTACACAGATTCTTCTTGTTATTGTGTGATTTAGTTAAATATCTAGTAATTGATGAAATATTACTGCAAAAAGAAGGGAGTTGTTCCTCTGCTATTGAAATGCACACTTTGGGGCTACTCGATGAAAGCAAGACACTAAAAAAAAAATGTGCTGTTGAATTAGGCATGTGTAAGACATCTGCAGAGGATTGGAGGAAGATCATAAAAAGTAAGAGCATTTTACATTCAGATGGCTTTACAAGTGTCTAGTTCTCATTCCATTTGAAAGAGACTGAAATCAGAGATTGTAACTGATGGATGCTAGGGGTGTGGTTTTTGTAAGAACGACTAGTTGAACCCCCAACAGCTGATGCAAAGACAAGGTTTAGGTCTACATCAGAAGATTGACCGATAATGTACTTTGAGGAGTTTTCAGCTAAACTAAAATGTTTAAAGTCTACACAGATGACTTTTGCAATTCCGTGCTTTGGCAGACACTTCTCCTCAACCAGCCCACGACGGTCCTCATTGGGGAGGATCTGAATCTGTTCAGGTTCCAACTGCTGGTATGATTCCAAGCAGAACGGCTCCTTTCTTAGATGAGCTGGATTTTCACATCAGCTTTTTTTTTTTTTTTTGAAATGAAGGGAGTCAGAAAAGTTTGGTGCTTGAAATAGAAGGACAACATTGTAGAGTCAGGGACAAGAGCACAGGATTTGGAGCTTGATGACCCAGCTCTGCTACTAAGTACGAACAACCTTGAGGAGGTACGTCACTTAACCTTTCTAGACCTGTTTCCTCATCTGTAAAATGAGGATAATGATATTCTTCCCTATCTACCTTGCATCATTGCTCTGAGTAGCAAATGATAGAATGTGAAACCTCTCACATCATCTATGAATATGACTTGCCCCTGCTGCTGCTGTTTCTACCTCCATCAGTACCGCGATGGCTACCACTCATACTGTGCTTCCAGCTACTACTACTTGGGTACTGATGTGACTAGGGAGAGTAGGCACTGGTTTCCCTCAATTCCATGGGGTCTCTTTTGGAAGGACAGCTTTGCTTCAAAAGGGCAAGTGCTAGACTAGGGGTTAGAAGACCAGTTTCTTGCCACTCAAGAAATGTGTGACTCTGGAGAAGGCATCTCAGTCCCTCCATGTGTGAAATGAGGGGATGTCACTCACCAGTGGTTTTCAAGCTGCTTTTCTTCAGAGCCCTAGGTATCTGCTTCCATCTGATCTGTTTCATTATTATATGATTTTATGTGTAGCGTTTCTGTGTAAAATTTTGTTTAGAAAATGAAAATAAAGTTCCAGTTTTAAAAAGGGCTTACAAATCACTGGATTAGAGGTTCCCTAATGTTCCTTTTAACTACAAAAGCCTGCAATTTTGTCATTCTGGGAATTATTATGTCCCCCATTCCCTGATTCTCAGACCACTGTGGTCACTTAATTCCCAACTTGATCGTCAGAGCCAAAGAGAACAAATTGTCCAACTAATTAATTGCCTCCCATATGTGTAAGTGCCAGCTTTCAGCGTGTGGCCTGGCCCTTCCCTTTATGGACAACGGCAGCCTCAAGGTCCATATGACAATATTTTCTGTGGCAGTCCTCAGGTCTCATCTTTAAACAGGACCTGAGACACCTCACACTTGTCAGGAGAAGTAAAGGAGATTGGCAGATTGGTGACTGTCTATCATTTTCAGCTAAGGTGTTTTAGAGACACGTGTGCCCCTCACCCTCCAAATACAGGGAGAGGAATGTGTGACGGCTACAAATCCTCTCCATCTCTTTGTATAAAAGTCTGACTGATTGCTCTTTTGCTGTAAATACCTTGATAGATGAACTAGGGAGAAATGCATGTTTCCAAAGAAGAGCACAGAGGTTGTGACTGGATGTTACCACAAGGCCCAGTCCCTGCCCCAGGGAAGGTATTAGAATGAATCAGATTATTTCCTTCCCTCTTCACCTCCCTTGGCTGGAAAGTCCTGAGATTGTTCTTCTAAGGGATTCACTACAGGCTGTGGTCAGAGCCATTCTGTTGCTACCCCATTTCCAGGTGAGCCACCCCCCCTGTGGCTTGGGGTTCAAGGTTGCTCTGACTGAAGACTCCTCACCTGGAGTGGGTAATAACTTGATATTGCTTAGCACAGAGATTTGGGGGAGACAGATATCCCTTGACTGGACACTGTCTCATGTCCTATAATTTCTAACCCATTGTGATCAAAATAATCAAAGAGGCCAGAGAGGACACATATCCCTAATTTTCACATGCTCCTGAAACCATGTTTCTGAGTACTGATGTCACCGAGCCCAGGCACCTTTTTTGTGTCCTGTGAATTTTCACCAAGGAGATGGGAGTATCTCCGTTCTGATTTGCATCTGTAGTGAAGAAGAAGATCTGCTATGCTTGCTGGCCAGGCAGATTGATCTGCACCCATTAGAAAGGTCTCATTTTCCAACAGTAGGGTAGAAAATTTTGCCAGCAGGATCGGATAACTGAATGATTCAGGTAAACAGTGTTTTGGTTGTTGGAGAGTTTTGACAGGTACTATATGTGGTTATGTGTTTCTAATGCTTTACAATACTTAATTTTTGAACGAACTAATTTGTGAAACATACTTTTATTAGATGTATACTATTGTCACTCCTTGGGAGTTACAGATGTCTATCCAAGGACATACAAATAGACAAAAAGAATTCCTCCTGAGGATCAAGCTGTAAAGTCAACATATATTGTGCCAGAGCACAGATAAGTGAAATCTCTTTACAGTGATGGGATGACTTTCATGTTCAGAAATACTTGGCTGCAAGCTGAGGCACTATTGTGGCAAATCTACACAAATAATATAATTACCAGAGAAGGGGCTGATCAGATATAAAAGTAGAAAAAGGGGAGGATTCCAGTAGCAAATGCTGGCTCACGTAGGGGAGAGAGAACCTCAGCCTGGTAATGCTGTGCTGTGGTCAAGACGGCTATGTCAGGTGATGCCATCTAAGACACCAGCCATACAACAGATCCCCCTTGTTCTGATTCACTTAAACTTCTGATGAGAGTTCATTTTATCATGAGGCTCTGGCCTTGCACAGAAAACTCCTGGGCAGCCAGACCCAAGGATTTAGGTCTGAAGGAGAGTAACACTTGTCTTATAAGTAATTAAATGAGCACTTAGGTTTTACACCACAGGTCTCTTGAGCTTGACTTGCACGAGTCCACTGGTGAGAGATAGGCTATTCTCGGTGTGCCAACAAATCAGTTTCCAAGGACCATCAGAAAGGCAGACCAGACCCTAATTAACAATGGACACAGTTGCCTGTGTCCACCAGGGTAAGTGCACCAACCGAATAAATGTTGCCTTGTAAGCCGCCTGAAAACAGCTCACTGGACCCTCCCTGGTCAGCAGACCTTTTGTACATCTGCACTGTGGGACCCTTTCGTCTAATCAGAATTGTGTACCAGTGCCAGGCAAAATAAGTGCACACATTGGTAGGTAAGTCACATCTCTGTGACTCACCTTTCCTCCATTTGGCCACAGCAGACAAAGGATCTGCTACATCCTCATGTAAGTAGTGTAGCGTCTTCAGCTTTGCTGTTCCTCATGCTTTGGCCATGCACATTGACTCTAGACTTGGGTTTAGTCTTGCTTTTGTTTTTTCCCATTTTTCCCTTTTTTGTTTTTCATTAAGAGTGTTGTTGAGGCTTGGGTGCCTGGATGGCTTAGTCAGTTAAGCGTCTGACTCTTGATTTCAGTTCAGGCCATGATCCCAGGGTTGTGAGATTGAACCCCACATTGGGCTCTGCACTGGGCATGGAGCCTGCTTAAGATTCTCTGTCCCTTTCCCTCCCTCCCTCCCTCCCTCCCTCCCTCCCTCCCTCCCTCCCTCCTTCCCTCCCTCCCTCCCTCCCCTCCCCTGCTCTTGCACACACACTCTCTATAAAATAAAAATAAATAAAGAGTTTTATTGACGTTTAACTGTCAAACCATAACAGCACATTTAAAAGCATGTGATTTAATAGGTTTTGATAATATTGATATACCCATGAAACCATCACCACAACCAAAATAACGAACACATCTCTCGCCCTCAAAAGTTCCTTCGTGCCCCCTGTTAATCCCCATTTACCCTGCTCCTGGGCAACCGCTGATGAGCTTTTGTCCTTAGATTTTAAATCAAGCTCTTGTGGTATATTTCTGTACTGGTAACTAAGGACCATTTATTACTACCTCAGTTGCCTCAATGGACTTTTCTAGCTCTGTTGGAAACCTGGGTGTCTGCATTTCACTTCTTGTTGCAAGAATTCCCTATTAATGAAGACTTTCTTGTCCAGACTGTGTTCTATACTTTGCTGCTAGAATAATTGTATTTCACCTACCTTCTGGGCTCTCCACCTGTTCTCTCTGCTGCATTCCTGACATCAACCTGCTACCAGTTCATTTCCCAGCTTTGTTGGCCACCAAGCTCTGCATGGCAAATAACTTTGCTCTGCCACTGCTCCACTGTAGGTCCTTGATAATGTCTGGTGTCTTCTGGCTACGTTTTCCCCCTTACCTGCTCCTAGAAATGTCCCTAAAATTTGCTTGAAGCCACTGGTCTAACCAGTTGTTACCTTTCAGTCATTCTAGGATGAATCTATCCCATCATCAGTTGATCCCGTTATTGCCAAGAAAACATTTATCCCTACAACTAAAGCACAGTTATTTTGATTATTTCTTTATTCAGAAAGTTCCTTGGAATCACAGGGTATCTCAGTAGCACCATTGTGAATGTCACTGGCCTGCGGGTAGGTTACATTGATTTACTGGTTAGTAGAAAATTCTGGGTTATAGAAAAAAGGATGAATTGTGATAGTGACTAGACCCCAGCTGATGAGGAGAGTCAAGGGAAGAAGGTCACTGCAGGAACTATGGGACTGTTTTCAGGAGTATCACCAGGACTTTCTATTTAGTCTTTGAATTCTGAACATTTTCTGTAGCTAGAGAAACCCAACGGGCAGAGGTAGTTATAGCTCCTCTACCTCTGCCTTAACCAGAATCAGAGTGAGAAATTAAATAACAAGAGGTTTAATCCAGCTAACATTTATTGAGTTACCACCATGGCTAGACACAGAGTTACTTAGTGGTGAGATTTAACAGACCTCGACCGTTTCTGCTGTTGGGTTGCTTACAGCTCAGTGAATGGGAAGGAAAAGTTCCTGTTCTAGTATCAGAACTCCTTTGGCAACTCTTCCTTGTTATAACAGTTGTTTATAGACCTGCGTGCTTAGGGGACCTTTCATGCGTTAGCTAATCCCCCAGACTCAACCTTATGGCCGACTCTAGAAAAATACCTGCTTGATCATTCTGGCTGTGGCATCACTTCTGGAACTTTGATGTGTGCCTCAGAGGTGACTTAGTGGCATATGTCTGTTCTAGGTGAACTGCTTAGTTCATTAGGTCCTGGGATGATGGTGGGAAGTGCTCTGCCGTGGAGGGCTAGAAATAGCATGACCCATCTGTATGTACCCACTGAATTTTGGATTTGTATGCCCAGTTGCTGTTTGTACTCACATGAAGTCAGAGTGCTATTTTCTCCTGAACACTTCTATAGGAGCCAATGGATTTTTGATCCTGGTTTCTTTTTGTTTTTTAAGATATGAAATTTTGGATATAGGGTCAAGTTAATAAGGCAACTCAGGTACCTCTATCTAGAGGGTCTCCTTCCTTTGAGGGAAAAGTGCAGTATACAGAAAGAAATGTCCCTATTCACATAAATATCTTCATGGCCATGGTGTGTAGTTCATTAGGGACTTTAGTCACTATTTATTAGTATACTCATTGATAATTCTGGTCAGTAGCATATCTGGATACTTGAGCTGTCTCAGATTTTTTTTTAATGTTTATTTATTTTTGAGACAGAGAGAGAGAGCACAAGCAGGAAAGGGGAAGAGAGAGAAGGAGACACAGAATCTGAAACAGGCTCCAGGCTCTGAGCTATCAGCACAGAGCCAAACACGGGGCTCGAACACACAAACCGTGAGATTTTGACCTGAGCCAAAGTCAGAAGCTTAAACAACTGAGCCACCCAGGTACCCCTCAGAATTCTTTTTTTTTCTTTCTGGAATTCTTAATACAGTCCTCAAACACAATTAATTTAAATTAATATCTTTTATAAGCATATGCCATCTAGATACGTAAGAAAAGAAGGTCTAGAGATTTTAAAAATGATTGAGAATGTCAGTTTTGAAGTATGGTGATAATATCTGATACATATCTACCTGAGGCATCCTATGTATGAAGTCCTTATAAGACTAGTTCGTTTAAAATAAAGAAGTCATGGGGCGCCTGGGTGGCTCAGTCGGTTAAGCGTCCGACCTCGGCTCAGGTCACGATCTCGCAGTCCGTGAGTTTGAGCCCCGTGTCGGGCTCTGTGCTGACAGCTCAGAGCCTGGAGCCTGTTTCAGATTCTGTGGCTCCCTCTCTCTCTGGCCCTGCCCCGTTCATGCTCTGTCTCTCTCTGTCTCAAAAATAAATAAACGTTAAAAAAAAATTAAAAAAAAATAAAATAAAGAAGTCATGGGAATGTAATGTACAGTATGGCGACTCCAATTAATAATACAATTGAAAAATAGTATAGCATATCTGAAAGCAGCTAAGAGAATAGATCTTAAAAGTTCTCATCACAAGAAAAAAATGCTTATAACTATGTATGTATGTTAACTAGACATATTGTAATGACCATTTTGCATATATACAAGTATTAAATC
The DNA here is from genome assembly GCF_022837055.1 of Prionailurus viverrinus. Taxonomy (NCBI): domain Eukaryota; kingdom Metazoa; phylum Chordata; class Mammalia; order Carnivora; family Felidae; genus Prionailurus; species Prionailurus viverrinus. Next base: position 78,446,803 of record NC_062563.1, on the reverse strand, counting down.
ATTACATTGTATACCTGAAATTAACATAATGTTGTATGTCACTCAATAATAAAAGGTCAGTTAGCCTTGCACAGAATAAATCTCTGTAATCTAATAAATTATATAACTCTTAGTCTTAGCTAGGCTCTATTTATGCCTTTCTGTGATGGAGTTGATATTGTATGTGGATGTGTGTGTTATGTGCACGTTTAGGTTTTTTGTTTTGTTTTGTTTTGCGGAGGTGAGTAGAGAAGACTATAAAACAAAGAAAAACATTATTAATAGTACAAATCCTCCCCACAGCTGTAATGGTGAGTCAGTAGCATGGTCATTATGTATAAGCACATGAATTTTTATCTCTTTAATCTTTCATGAAATTAAATTACTTCTCTTCCTTTAGGTTCTTCCCCTGAGCAGAATTTTAGGGAGGCTGGGTGATAGTGAAACTTAGGAAACATTATATTAGAATCTCCTCCTTAGAATATGAAATAAACCTAAAAAATGATATAATAATCTCCACGAGGGCACTTTGGTATAAATCTTCAGATTGTTTCATTCATTCATTCAACACCTGCTTATTAAGCACTAGACACTATTGAGCACCAGACACATGACAATTAGGTCCATAAACATAAATTTGGCACAGTCTCTTCCTACAGTGTGGTTGATAATGAAACGTGTTTCTTGGAAACAGTGAACTCCCAGCACAGAACTTGTCCCGTAGGCTAGGTTCAGTAAGTGTTTACTGACAATAGTCATGGTTTCCCAAAGTGTACTCTGTGGAACACTCACCTGGAGGTGCTCTGGGAAAACAACAGTGAAAAGGAGATTCCTGGTCAAAATGTTTGGAAAATAGTAGCTATTACCTTTCTCTCTTGAGGATTCACAAAGCAGAGTTATATATTTAAGGCTCTGAGAAATCTTACTGAATTTTGTTTAATCCAGCATCTCCAAAGCTCACTTAATTGGGGTACCCTTCTTTAAAGTAAACTTAATAACCTCTGTGGAACATATGTTAGAGAATACAGGGTAAATGAAAGTGAAAATCAATGTCAGAAAGAGCTCTAATGGTTTAAATAAGCCGTGGAAGCCTTCGGTTCTTCCCCCAACTGCATGACTGAGGTCCCATCCCTCAGAGGCCTCATTATTGTATGTTTTTGACTTAGTGCAGAAGAAAAATTTTGGCCCAATAGGATGAGTAATATTGGGATATATATATGTATATATACCATAGTTTATTTTGTATATATAAATTATATGTACACAATATATATCATATATATGTTATATATATAAATATATATAACATATACATACACACACACACACACATATATATATATATGTGTGTGTGTGTATATGTATATATATAATTTATAAAGGAAAACATCACTGGACAAAAATGTACCAGTCTTAAAAATTGCCCATTTGTACCCCCAATTGTAGTTCATATGGAATCACACTTCTAGCAGATTCTAGGTACATTTCCATCCCAAGTCACCTGGACAATTTTTATATTATTAACCACATGAGTAGAATTTAATGGGAATAGCTCAAATAAAACCTGCCCTCACACTACCTTTGATTGTCAGTTTCCATTTTCTGAATGGCATTGATGGGAGTTCTACTCAGAATCCTTCCAAAATGTTTGAGGAATCCTTCACCATTTAAGAAATATAAATCAAGGTTAATTGAAGAAAAACGAGAGAAAGCATGTCTTTATGTTACTCTGATAAATCTGTGGCCAGGCGATAATTGCAAAACAATACATAAGTGAAAAATAGAAGCTGACAACTCAAAGTAGCAAATTCTGATTGTATGGAATTACATTATTGCACAGGATAACTCAGCTCCCGGTCCCCATTCATATGCTTCCTTGGAAAAAGCTTGGAAACCAGGGACATTTTTCTATACCCATTATTTTAGTTATACAGGTGGTTCATTGAACAGAACCTTTATTTTTGGATCCCAAAGTTGACTTCATTCCTTTAGCAGTGTGACTTGTGTTTCTCTCATGTACAACCCTTGTTTCAAACTCCATGAGATTTTTCCTTTTTTCTTCCCTTCCAGCCTAGATATTGTTGCCACTGTCAAATGGGAAATACACAGAAATAGGAGATTAAAAATGTAAATTTTATAAACAGAAATCAAAGGTCCTAAATCCTTAGCAAAGAAAAGCCAACATAAGTAAGAACATTAAAAAACATACATAAATAGTGCTTCCAGGCTGAATATGTTAAATAATTCAACAGTTAAGTCATAAGCGTTCTTAAACTTAAGTATAAAAATGCCCTTGACAATATTTCACAGCCGTGCATTTCTTTAAAATATTTAGCATTCTCATTAAAGAGAATGACTTTAGTTTATATATTAGTTACACTCCTGCTTGTTAATATGAAGGAATTTAGGAGCAAAAAGCATTCTTATGTGTATAAGCAAAAGGCAATTTACATACAAAGTTAGACAACAATTCACTTTTTATTTATTTCTGGATCATGAGCATCTACATATAGCTATACAGCATTTAAACAAATTTGTTCCTTAATGTGCAATATTAATATTCTCTGCCCCAAAGTGCCATTTGCTAATGCCATTGTGAAGACAGGTTCCTTCAAAGCTACACGGAAGTCCCTGCTTTAGAAAGACTTAATGAACCTTACATTTTTTGGAATACTGCACAGTGTAATGCCTATTACATATTCATTGCTAAAATGGAAGATTTCCTTTAACTCTGAGCTTCCTGGTCTAGTTCTCTGTAAAACATTGTCAAAAGTCACCAGAGACTCTCGTGGAAGATTGTGACTCTTGATAGCAGGATGTAATGGGGAGGTTTAGAGTGGAGAAGCCAGGAGTCTATCGCCCCACAGGGAGACGTTCTGACAGACAAATGGATGGATAATACAATTTTTGACATAATGGGATGAAAAAGTTTATGCCAGAAAGAACTGAATTAAAGTTATTACTTTAAAAGAAAGTCTGAAGTTTGAAATCATCAGAATTTCCAATGTGTGCTTCATTGTACTGCTGAGATGCAGAAGAGATTTTAAAACAGAGATGCTGTCAGCAGATTTACAGAGTGACTAACAAGGCCACCGTAAAATTTTAGTTACCTCTTTGGAAACATCCACAATAATAACCACAGTGTTTCCTTTTTTCTCTCACATTTTTAATAAAGGAAATGCAACACTGTCCTTTTATGTTCCTACTTTCTCATTACGGAAAGCAGAGCGGTAATTTTCTGAGGTTCAGGATACAGTTCAGGGGGATGGAAGAATGGAAGGTGCTACGTTGCAGACTCTTGCGTTTGTTGAAATGTGGCTCCTAATGTAATGGCAGGCTTGGAAATCAGCAGTAGCAACTGGACAGCAGGCCTCCCTTGATGTGTTGAGGACTTATTCGGAAGGGTTACCAACCCCCTCTCCTTTATATCTACCTTGTGGGTCTCTAAGGTGCCAGCACCAAAACCCAGCATCAGATACAGCCACCCCCTTTATATACTCCACCTCATCGACTCAGTCTGGATGCTTGGAAACATAATGCTATCTTCATTCTCCTGACATTCTCCATTTTATTTCAGACCTTTAAAAAAAATCACAGAATCTCATAATTGGTTTCCATTACACTCTATCTTGTTCACGTTTAAATCAGTTCATACTGTCATTTCACCAAGCACAATACCTTGCACCTGCCCCTATTACTTCTTTTGTTACTTTGTATGGATTTTATTTATTTAGTGTCTGTCCTCCTTTGTGGATGATTCCATGAGGGTCACACTGTGTCTTTTTGTCCTGATGTCTCAGTGCCTATTAGGCTGGGACTAGGAGACATGCACTCTCAGGGTCATGCAAGCGAGCGCCTCTTTTACACCCTGGGTACCTCATTTTCCTTGCCCTACTCTTGGCCCTGGTGCTAGAACAATGCCTCGCATGTAACAAGAGCTCAATAAATACCTGGCAAAGGTCAAAATGCCCCACTAGATGAGTAAAATTTAAAATATATTCTCTATTGTTGGAATAGATATCCTAATAAAATTATTTTCTTGCCTTTAACATTTAAAAAAATTTATTGTCTTAGAGAGAGAGAGCAAGCATGTGAATGAGCTGGGGAGAGGGGCAGAGGGAGAGAGAGAATCTTAAGCAGGCTCCATGCTCAGGTGGAGCTGGACGTGGGGCTCAACTCCACAACCCTGGGATCATGACCTATGCCGAAATCAAGAGTTGAACTCTCAGCCACCTGAGCCCCCCATGTGCCCCTGCCCTTAACATTTTTGAAGGTAGACCATTATTACTATGTTGTATTTACCAGAGATAGTTTTCACGTAGTTACATAGGAAAAGAGAACCTCAAGACTTAGAAGTTATTTCTCAAGCAGTGCACAGCATTGGCTACTCCTGGGACTCAGTTGGTAAGACTCTTATAATACAAAGCCTATTTTTAATTAATGCTAAATAATGGTTTAAAGAATAATATAATTCATGAAAATTAAATATCTGGAATTATGGACATCAAAAGAAAACAGTAAAGGATAAGTAAAGGAGGGAAAAAAGGACATAAAATAAAAACAAAGAATAGAGGGAAGAAAGAAACCTCTGGTGTCTTGCATGAATTCACCACCCACCTACTGAATTCACGAGTTGGCTTATGTGTATCAAAAGATAATCCAATGGCATATATGTTAGTGAAAGATATTCTGACAGTTCAGTGACTAGAAAGTACTATTGTAGATTCCCAGTGCCTACCATTAATGAGGAAGGGGAGAAAAATGTAGACCCTGGGAAACTAACACTATTTAAAATAATATGTAACAAAAAATGTTAGTGTGCTGACATTTTTTTCTGACATTACTCTTCCAAGGGGAAAAAAAAAACACTCAACATGCACTTTGGAGAACTAAACTATAGTTTTTCAACTTTAGATCACCCGTCAACTTTAATTCTTGGGCCCTAGAGGGATATCAGTTTATTTTAAAACAGTGATGTTTCAGAATAAAAAATTATATTAGAGTGAGAAACACCCTGCTTAGAAATAAGGTGATGGGGGCGCCTGGGTGGCGCAGTCAGTTAAGCGTCCGACTTCAGCCAGGTCACGATCTCGCGGTCCAGGAGTTCGAGCCCCGCGTCAGGCTCTGGGCTGATGGCTCGGAGCCTGGAGCCTGTTTCCGATTCTGTGTCTCTCTCTCTCTCTCTGCCCCTCCCCCGTTCATGCTCTGTCTCTCTCTGTCCCAAAAATAAATAAACGTTGAAAAAAAAATTAAAAAAAAAAAAGAAATAAGGTGATGATGATGATGACGATAAGCATCCAAAGCATTCCCATGGTGTTTTATAAAATGCATTCTCCAATGTTTCCCCATTTGATTCTTTAGGAATCCTGTGGCATGCAGGTATGGGAACATTCAGTATATCAAAAAGGAAACTGAGGTTCACAGAAACCCAGCAACTTAACTGAGGTCATCTGGTGAGTGCATGTGGACAACCACTCAGTTCTCAACCACATGGAAATAACATGTTCTCATTGGATTTTCAAGCAGTCATGTGCTACCAATGAAAAGCATAATAACCTACAAAAGTCAGACCCAGAGTGGCCCCTTAATGTATTTGGATACTAGGTTCAGGATGTAGACATTATGTTGTCAACATACAGAGCCATATAGGAATTGGTTCCTTGGTACCTCTTTACTTTGGTAATCCTGACAAGTTTAAATTTTGTCTGAAAGGGGAATTTGGGATGTCCTGAAAGTGGTAAAGTATCACCTTGTTTAGAAATGGTACTGTTGGGGGGCACCTGGGTGGCTCAGTCGGTTGAGCGTCTGGCTTCGGCTCAGGTCATGATCTCATGGTTTGTGAGTTTGAGCCCCACGTCGGGCTCTGTGCTGACAGCTCAGAGCCTGGAGCCTGTTTCAGATTCTGTGTCTCCTTCTGTCTCTGTTCCTCCCCTGCTCGTGCTCTGTCTCTCTCTCAAAAATAAATAAACATTAAAAAAAATTAAAAAAAAAAAGAAATAGTACTGTTGGGGCACCTGGGTGGCTCAGTCAGTTAAGTGTCTGACTTTGGCTCAGCTCACGATCTTGTAGTTTGTGAGTTCGAGCCCCCAGTTGGGTTCTGTGCTGACAGCTCAGAGCCTGGAGCCTGCTTTGGATTCTGTGTTTCCCTCTCTCTCTGCCCTTCCCCCACTCACGTGCACACGCACGCACACACACACACACACACACACACACACTCTTTCTCTCAAAAATAAATAAACTTTAAAAAATTTATAGACCAAAAAAAAAAAAGAAAAGAAAAGAAAAAAGAAATAGTACTGCTTCAGATGACAAGCAACATCTGAGTGTTTGGTTCCAGGACTCTCACTAAAATGAAGTCTGCTATATTACAGTAGGCTGCTTACAAGAGACACACACTGAGAAACCATGCCAAGAGAGGCACCAGAGTGATCCAGCTCCATAAAAAGAAAGTGAATCCAAGTAAGATTCACTCTGGAGAACCAAATTTGCAAAGTAGCACCAGTGTCAAGGTGGCTGTGCCTTGTAGCAAATTTCATGTAAAACCTCTTCCACCCTTCTAACTATTTGGAAGCATAAGTCTCCTTCCATGGTAACTTCCACATTCACAGTTCTTTTTCATTCTTGGTAGGTTTTAATTATTTCATTTATCATATTGGGAATTTTACTCTGATATTACATGATGATGTGTGGTTGAGAAGAGTGCCTGGGGGCACCTGGGTGGCTCAGTTGGTTAAGCATCCAACTTCAGCTTAGGTCATGATCTCACAGTTCGTGAGTTCAAGCCCTGCATCAGGCTCTGCACTGCCAGCTCAGAGCCTGGAGCCTTCTTTGGAATCTGCGTCTCTCAGATTCTGCGTCTTCCTCTCTCTCTGCCCCCATCCCTCAAAAATAAATAAACATTGAAAAAAAATAGAACTACCCTACAACCCAACAATTGCACTACTAGGTATTTATACAAAGGGTACAAAAATGCTGATTTGAAGGGGCACATGCACCCCAGGGTTTATAGCAGCCCAATAAATAACAGCCAATTATGGAAAGAGCCCAAATGCCCATCAACTGATGAATGATAAAAGATGTGGTATATATACACAAGGGAATATTTACTTTTAAGAATATGAGTATAGAGGTGCCTGGATGGCTCAGTCGGTTAAGTATCCCACTTCAGCTCAGGTCATGATCTTGCAGTTTGTGAGTTTGAGCCCCGTGTCAGACTCTGTACAGACAGCTCAGAGCCTGGAGCCTGCTTTGGATTCTGTGTCTCCCTCTCTCTCTGCCCCTCCCCCATTTGGATTCTCTCTCTCTCTCTCTCTCTCTCAAAAATAAATAAACATTAAAAAAATTAAAAAAAAAAAAGAAGAGTGCCTAGGATTAAACTGACTTTGTGAGGACTTTGTGAATACCATAAAAATCTCCCTGAGTAGCCTCAGTGGGAAAACTGAGTCTTCTTCCTCAATCCCTGGAAACGACCGTGGGGCAAGTGCCCATTTTCTCTTTGGGTGTATCAATCCTGGTCTATAGCATGGGGCAGGGCAGAAATTATTCATAGGAAATAGTGATATCTTGGGGCGCCTGGGTGGCTCAGTCGGTTGAGCATCCGACTTCAGCTCGGGCGTAATCTCATAGTCTGTGAGTTTGAGCCCCGCGTCGGGCTCTGTGCTGACAGTTCAGAGCCCGGGGCCTGTTTCAGACTCTGTGTCTCCCTCTCTCTCTGACCCTCCCCCATTCATTCTCTGTCTCTCTCTGTCTCAAAAATAAATAAATGTTAAAAAAAATTTAAAAAAAAGAAATAGTGATATCTAGATGCCAGCTGGGCCTGCCGTGGTATGACTATGAGATGTTCACTCACCTTCCCTGTGCCTACCTTTCTGCCCGTGAAGTAGAAATATAGGAACTGCTGGCTCTCCAAGATACTGGCCATTCTACTGTTCTGACCCTCCCACCCTCCATACTACCTGAGGTATTTTTATTTGTAGCACTTCTGACGCCAAATGTGTATGTGGGGAGTTCCACATCAATAGCAAATTATCCAAATCTTCTGCACCAGTTGGATGTCCAACAATTCAGTTGAGTTCTCATACAATCTGTGATTAGCACAGACCCCACAGGTTGTCCTCATTCCTGACCTTCTGACACCAATCCCAAATCCCATTACTTCTGACCAACTGGCTATAAATTCAGAAATTCCCATGACCCACTTGCCTCTCTCAGGTTCAGGAATTCCCTAGAATGACTCATGGAACTCAGGAAGGTGCTTTGCTTGCTATTCCTGGTTTATTATAAAGATACAGGAATAGCCAGCTGGAAGAGATGCATAGGGCAAAGTATGGGGGGCAAGCTTCATGGAGCTTCATTCTACAAGTGTGCAATTCTCCTGGCACCTCAGTGTCTTCAACAACCCATAAGCTCTCCAGATTCTACCATTTAGGGATTTTATGTAGGTTCCATATCATAGGCATGACTGGTCAAGTCACTGGCCATTCATGATTGACTCAACCTTTAGCTTCTCTCTCATCCCCAGAGGTCAGGGGGTAGGGCTGAAGGACCTGTCTTTCTCATGATCATCCCTCATCCTGAAGCTATCTGGAGGCCTCACCAAGAATCATTTCACAGGCATATAAAAGACACATTGTAACTCCAGAGATCTCAAGGGTTTTAGGAGCTCTGTGCAAGGCACAAGGAACCACCTAAAACAAAAACAAATATTTACTTTTTATTATACCACACAGTCCATTGAAGAAATTTTCTTCCCAGGAGTCTGAGAGTTTTCACCCTCTATTCTATGACATGTATTGTTACTTGTTAAAAGTGTATTTATTTATTGAGGGAGAGAGGGAGACCACACATGTGTGAGTGAGCAGGGGAGGGGCAGAGAGAGAATCCCAAGCAGTCTCCCAGCTCTGTGCTGTCAACCCAGAGTCCAATGCAGGGCTTGATACCATGAACTGTGAGAGTATGACCTGAGCTGAAATCAAGAATTGGACATTTAACCACCTGAGCCACCCAGGAGCTCCTGTGACCTGTATTTTTATAATGCCTTTTCATTCAGCTAAACATCTGAGCCCTCTTACTGAGAGTCCTGTGTGGTACAGCACTGCCTGTCTCCTGTCCCCTTTGTTGGAGGGAGGACCACGGGGTGCCCTTCTCTAGTCCATGATTCACGGCCTTCAGTCTTCCCCAGTCTCTTAGAACTGGCTTTCAAAGGGCTAGTGCATCCCAGCTGGAGATGTGAAAGAGAGCATGAATAAAGGGAGTCATCTCTACTGTCATTACCAGAGGCATCGTCATCTTCACACAGTTGATAGCCAGTGACACTCAGCTTGGCACTATCGAAAAAGTTTTTAAAAAGCCACAGCTTCTGCCTTCTAGGGGCACACACCTGGAAATAGCATACCTGACATATATAGGGGCAATGCAGAGACAACAGTAATTGTATACACATCAGATAATTAACCACACTTACTAAATAGGTAAAAAGAATAGCTCAGCTGATGAGACATGGGCCAGAACCCTGGATCAGGGGTGGGGTGGGCGGTGGGGACAGTGCTATGTGACTAAAGGAAACAAATTACTGAACCCCTCTGGGATTTTGTGAAATGACAGCAGTGATAACCCCATCTCAGATATAGGGAGAGAGCATTAGTAAATGTGGCTGGGAAGTCCCCAATAAAATGGAGGACATTATGGCATGGTGGGCAGAGTACTGAGCATTCGTGCCCAGGCACTGTACTGGGCATGAATATGGCAGGTGAGTTTGGAGAAGGGCAGATCCATAGGTACTACTATGAAACAGACTTGGGGCAGTCTAGGGTAGGGGACACCCAAAGTCCTCTGTGCTCTGATCACCTGTCCCTGTCCTCCTTGTCCTCCCTGGCTTCTAACTACACTCATGCCCCCACTTCCTGGCAGTTTCTCTCCCCTTGATTTCTGTAACAGGGCACTGTCATGATTTTCCTAGGTCTCTTTTGAACATTGATTTTATAAGCAGCTTTTACAAATGTTGACATATATTCTTTGTAATTATAATATGTAAATGGCTGAATAATAGTCTATCATGTGGATACATCGTAAGTTACTGAAGCATTCCTGTATATTTCAATTGATTCTGTTCTCACTCTTATGATTATTCCCTCAACCAGTGAACAGATCAGTGAGTATGCATATTCCTTAAAATGTCCTCTGCTCTGCAGAGGCCTGCACCTGTTTACCTGGCCGCCAGTCATACGCAAGAACCATTCCAGTACCTCTCCAACTTCTATTTATGTCATTTGTCAGTGATTCTTGCTCCCACTTTTTTATGTCATTCCTCAAAATTTTAACCTCTGTCGTTTTTACTGTAATTCACCTCTAAACAGACTCTCAAGACCTCAAAAACACCTCAGCTGACTGCTCTAGAACAGATACCTTCCTGTCTCTGAACTCTCATTATCCAACCATCCAACCATCCAACCATCAACCATCCACCCACCTACCCACCCATCACTTATGGGGCCTTCTACATATTCTATTTATGCACTTATTTTTTAGAGAAACAATGATGAAGACATGGCTTCTGTCCATAATAAATTGGTTAGTGTAGATGAGGAAGAAGATAGATGAATACCTGATTGAGCACAATGTATACAAAATAGATGGATATTCCTAATTGGGGTACCCATCCTGATATGGGAAAGGGGTGGATGCTAGGGACAGTTTCTCTAGAGCAGGTGGCATCCATGCTGAGTTCTGAAGGATGCCTAAGTGTTAGCGAGGTTAAGAAGGATAAAACAGAGTGTCTTAGAGAAGTAGCAAGACAAAAGGAAAGAAAGAGAAGAAGGCATATTTGGGGAACTGGAAGCAGATCAGTAAGCTATACTGTGGTATGTGTGTGTATGTGTGTGCACACCTTATGCACATGTGTGAAAAGCCAGTTTAACTTCGAAAAGGACAAGACCATGGAATTTCTTGCTCATCACACTAAAGTTTAAATTTTCCTCTGAGGATAGTGGAAAGCCATTGAAGGATTTCTGTTTTAATTTTTTTAAACATTTATTTTTTGAGAGACGGAGACAGAGCATGAGTAGGGGAGGAGCAGAGAGAGAGGGAGACACAGAATCTGAAGCAGGCTCTAGGCTCTGAGCTGTCAGCACAGATCCCGACGTGGGGCTTGAACCCACAAACCGTGAGATCATGACCCGAGCTGAAGTCAGATGCTTAACCCAACTAAGCCACCCAGGCGGCCCCCATTGAAGGATTCTAAGTGGGAATTTAGTATGGCCAAGTTTGTTTTTGATGAAGACTGCTTTTCCTGCAGCTTGGAGAATGAACTGCAGCTGGGCAGGACAGAGACAGAGAATCTATGTACATGATGGAAGAGGTGATGAAGACTTGAGCTTAGGGACAGTGAGGATGTAGAAAAGGAGGGAAATAGAAAAGCTATTAAGGAGGTAGAATTGACAGAAGAATTCTGTCAGGGAAGGTAGGGAGGGGATTGGTGAAGGATGAACAGGAGGCATTGACAACTCCCAGGTGTTTGAGTAACTCACCTTTTGTAGAGCTTCAGTATAGATTGGACCACCTGATAGCACCCAAGGAGAGTTGATCAACCATGAGATGAGAGGAACGTCAAGGACAAAACCCTAAAGATCACTAATATTTACATGGCAGTTCTTCCTCATGAAGGATGCTGGATTCACAGCATCCTTTAGCTGTAAAGGAAGTAAAAGCTTCCATATTTAACTCAAGACTCTTGAACAGTACATACAACTGCAGTGCTCTAGCATTAACTAATACTTGAGCAATTGCTAAAATTCTTGACATTTGTATGTGCCAGTAATGGTGTACAGTAGGTTTTATTATTCTTTTGTTAATGTTAATTAGCGAGGCTAAGATACTTTCCCATTCGTGTAGCTAGTAAGTGAAGGAATCATAGTCTCACCCAGGTCTGTCTGATATCAAAGTCTAGCTCCTTCGACTGCACCACTGCCTTTGTCTGGCACCTCAACATTACTGCTATGATCCATTATGCTGGTCCTATCAGTAATGCTCCTCTGCTTCATTTCCATCAGTTCACACTCCAGACTTCCTCTAGGAAGCCACGTCATTACCCCAAAGCTGTTCTCCTGACTCACTTTATCCTCCATTTTGCATCTCCCCCAGTACTTTTTAAAATATCATTTGCATTCTGTTCTTTCTGGTTTAGATTTTGGAGCAATTCAGCCAGAATATATTGAATGCCAACTGTGTGCCAGATATGACAATGAGCACTTTCTAATATGTCACACTGTGACTGAGATCTTGTAGATGTATGCTGTTCCTTGATGAGGTAAATCCAATGTTGGGATTGGAACTTGGGTCTACCAGACTCCAAAATCTGTGCTTAGTGGGAGAGGGCGAGAAAGGAAGGAAAGAAAGGAGGAAAAGACAGAAACAAGAAAACAGGGATAGAAATGTAAAATAAACATTTAATATAGGCAGTCCATTTTGGAGGCAGAGATCTGGACTGGCCATGGTTCTCAAGAAGGCCGTTGGCAAACACAGTCCAGGTGGGTTTGTAGAAGCTCACATTTTCTTTCACTGGCTCGAGACAGAAAATGTGCCTCGTGAATGTGACTTGTTCTAGAGCATAATGCAGACCTTAAAAAAAATCTTGGGAAGAGAAATATCATGGAAGATAAAATCCATGTAACTGATGGGTAGCCAACCTTTCTCAGAGGCGCTACAATTGAGGCTTCATTGATGCGGTACACACAGCAGAACGTCTGACGATAGCAAATGATCTGGGAAACCTAGCAGGCACTGGGCTCTCCTATACAAATATATAAAGGTATCAAAGTTAACAACTTATATAATAATACGAAATAAGATAATGTCAGATGTGGGGCCTGATTTACTCCAGTGTCCTAGCTTTGGGGGGCTGTTAGGATCTCTGTTGCACTGTTAGATTAACATGATTGTTCCCTTTTACATAACTGTTCTACACTTTCTTTCCCTGACATTCAGTTTCTCAGTGAAACAAGCAGCATCCAGTTTCCCCTTGTCTGTGCATATAGCAAAGCCACTCATGAAGCCATGCTTAGCAACAATCTTTTGCAAAGGGCCAGATGATAAATACTTCAGGCTTTTAAAGACCATGTAGTGTCTGTTGCAACTCCTCAGTCCAACCATTGTAGTGTGAAGACAGCCGCAGATAAAACGTAATGAGTGTGTCTGTGTTCCAATAAAACTTTATTTATGGGAACTGAAATTTGAATGTCATAAAACTTACATGTGTCAATAAATTGAATTCTTTTGATTTTTCAACCCATTTAAAAATATAAAAACTATTCTTAGCTTGTGGCTGTCTGAAGACAGGCAGTGGGCTGGATTTGGCCTGTAGCCCATAGTTTTCTGACCCCTGCACTACAGCATGGAAATCTTAGGGTGGTTAGATTCTCCTGTGTTCTTAGGATAGCCTTCCAGAAGGAAGTGGTTAGCTAACTCTATTAGGGCCTCTGAGCTTCAACTATTAATTGATATTATTTCTTAATTCTCAGCTATATTTTAAGGTATGAACCTAAGGAATTTTAAAGTCATTATGTGGGTGAGGGACTGTTAAAAATAAATCCTTCAGGTTTAGAAGTGGTAGAGAGGGAATAGAAGGTGTTAGCAACTCCAGGAGTTTTCAGGCAGATGGTTCAGAGAGCATTGAGGCTGGCCGCAAGTTGCCTCTAAAGGTCATCGGTACAACTTTGTGTCTTCTCTTTATGTACTTTATGTCTCTCATAAAATAAAGTGAAAGCAGTTTAATTTAACAGTCTAATTAGCGATGAATTTTTCATTTTATATTTCTGACTATGCAATACAGGGGTCTGGATTTGACTAGAGCCAGGAAGGGATTGTGTATATTAAATCGGGCCTTTCCGACAGCAGGCCAAATCGAAATGGTCTGTGTCTGTTTGGTTGCCAAAGAACTGTTGGGCATGGGGAGATGTCACTGTGCATTTTCTCCAAATAACAGGCCCAGGTATTGGGGTACCCTTTGAGCCTCACTTTCAACTGATATGCACTTCTTTCCTTATATTGTATGTGGTCAAGAGAAGGAATACTGTTTTGTAGGCAGTACCCAGGCATGGAGGGGGCCAAGTTTATGGGTCTCCACCAACATTTGTTCTTCTTTGTAGCAGTGTTCCCAGTGGGCTAAATGTGAGCTCTCTTTCTTCTTTTTCTTTTTTCTTCTCTCACTTTTGAAACTAAAAAAAAACCCACAAAAAAAAACAAAACACAAAACCCACAAAACCTTGCCCAACAGATCTTGAAATTCAACACCTTGGGATTAATTTCTTTTTTTAATTGGTTTTACACCTCTAAGCGAAAGCGTGAGGGGCTGGGTCAAAGACGAAGCCTTGAGAAAAGACCTGATCTTGAAACTTGGCCAGGAGTTGAGAGAGCCCTCACTCTCAGGAGATCAGTAAGACTGCATGTGCCCTCATTTGAAAAGGCAAAGGACGGACCAGAGGCTATGGGACTCTGGTTGAGTCATGCTTTTTCCTGTATAAGCCAGAGAAGTGGCTACTTTTAAATTTGACTTTGTGATTTAATCTCTATAAAATCATTTAATCCTCTTCCTCCACTGCAAGTGATCAGCCCCAAAACAGCAACAAATATCCCCACAGACAGAATATTCACTTGAGAACATATAGCTTTTCAAAGCTGAAAATAGGATTTTTTTTTATGAACAATCCCATCAAAACACAGATTAAGTCCCTAACCCATCCCCCCCCCCAAAAAAAATCCTTAAAATGTCCATAATTCCATTCATGCTGTAACAAATCTGTCCATTTGGGGGGATGTCTAATTTATTTAAAGAATAAGATGCCTGTAATTTCAGGAGCTGTATTTTGTAAGGCAGCTGTAATAGACACATATCTTGTAACATTTTGGGAAAGATAGAAAAACAAAAACACAAACAAAAACGTGTCTTCTTAGGAAAACAATTTGTTTTCCAATGATGTACATTCAACTTTGGTTTTGAGGTACTTCTCACTCCAAAATGCAGTCCTTTCCAGATCCACAGTGCAGGAGGGCATGAGCGGAGTTCTGCCTTCACTGGCCCTGCCTCCAGCATCTGGGTTTGGGAGAAGAGAGCTTTCAGCCTGCAGGTCCGAGGCATCCCAGTTCACGTGTTCTATAAGTGCCCTGAGTTCTGCTGCTGCTCCAGCTTGAAGGTGAGCTTGTTCAGCTCACTAGGGCCAACTGCACCCCAGGGGCCCAGAGCCAGTCAGAGATGAGCACAGAAGAACCAATTTGGTAACTACTCTGCCTCCTGGTGCCCTCCGGTGCTGGAATCAACTAGGCCAGGGGGGATATTGTCCCAAATATGGGTGGACAGGTAGGCAGAGATGGGGAAGTGGTCCTGAAGGTGAGGTGAGGGGTGTGGGTGGGGTGCAGTGCAGGGGAAAGATCTTTCCTTCCAGATGAAATCACTTGGATCTGTAAATGGCAGAAAGGAAGTCTTGAGATGGCTTTACCCACTCTGGCTGATTCATTCGATTAAGTATGGGTGAAGCGTTAGCTGTGTTTTTTGGGGGGGCATATATCCATAGTACCAGGCACCTCCTATAAATAAGCCTAGTTTACCATAGCTTTTCCTTTGTTTCTGGACTCCTGTGGTTCAAAAACTGCAAGACTTAGGCACTAATATCAAGGGGAGGA
Source organism: Prionailurus viverrinus (assembly GCF_022837055.1). Lineage (NCBI taxonomy): Eukaryota > Metazoa > Chordata > Mammalia > Carnivora > Felidae > Prionailurus > Prionailurus viverrinus. The sequence continues at coordinate 78,431,152 of NC_062563.1, read as the reverse complement.
TGTTTTCAGAGAGAGACAGAAGGAGAGGGAGATTGAGACATTGAAGGGGTTGCATCCTTGTGTCTCCTTTGGGTTGGGGTGAATGGGCCGTGTTGCAGCCAAAAGAGAAACAAAGGATGGCACAGAGAAAGTGGGTTCTCTGAGAGACTAACCCTTGTTTACTCAGGGAAGGTAAAGAACAAGCACAAAAAGGAGTGTAAGGGACCACTGGCACCTGTTATCGGTCATTAACAAACGACCATGTACTGCTAATCTGTGATCATAAAAAGGCCATCTGCTAATGCTCAAAGGTCATTAAGATGCCAGCCGTGTTTACTGTGTTCTCATTGGTGGGGCCAGTCATTTCTAAGAAAAAAGGAGCTTAAATGGTTATTGTGGTGGTGCCTGCTAATGCCGGTCTAGTTATGGGTCTGTCAGTGTTTCCATTATAAACCCGCACTCTCATCTGATTTAGAATACAACCACAAAAATAACAGGTTAACGGAGTATGCATGTGTGTGTACATGTACGTACTTTTTATTTTCACAGAGGGGGAAACTTGAAGTGCACCAGCTTGCCTCTATTCACGTTCACAGATATTCATTAGAAAAGAAAGGTGATTTCTTCATTTCAGGTCTTCTTTTATTTAACCTGACTGATGGGCCTGTTTCATAGAAGAGCCTTCCCACAGTGCCTAAAAACTGTTTTCCTTGATAAAATAAACATCTTTCCAAAGAAGAATCCCAACTTGACGGGAGACCTTGGCCCTTCCATGCTGCTGAGAGAATTGGATTATGTGTGGATTGACCAAAGATTGGATTACAGTGTTGGGAATGTACCTTAGAAAGGGCATGTACTGAATTAAAGCTTGCCTCCCCTTTTGCCTGCTTCTCTTGCCCCCAGAAATTATCAGATAGGTTTCCCAATTGATTTTGTTTCTCTAACCCTTCAAATGGATTTATGCATGTACTTCTCTCTAAAGAGGAGAATCGAAATTATTTTTTCTTTGCTTTTTCAAGATAACAGTGAACTCATAGGAACCTATTAGAGTGATAGACCATGTTAAGTGTTCAAAGATGTTAATAATATAATCGTGGTAATCTAGAGCTAAATAATTTCATTATTATATATGTACACACTTATAAATGTGAGAAATATGTCTAGAGCGCTGAGGAACTGTTCTTTTTCTTCTTATATATTTTCTTGTCTCCTCTTCTAGGATTCTCCTGGAAAGGGAAAGATAGAAATAAAGCTCAGTGTGTAAACTAATTGACCAAAGGACTCACAAACAAGTTACGTAATTTTAAAATTCTATCCCCAATCTGTTCATTGTGGCTGTTAAGGAAGGTGGCTCTTATCAGTGGGTGGCCTGGCAGACCATATGTTCTACTACCTGGCCACAGCAGGTGGGAAAGACAGAACCCACTTCTAAAATACGAATTTTAGCAATACTCTGTGTGCATGCACGTGTGCATATATTTGGGGGTAAAACAAGCAAGCATGGTCAGACCTTCAAGGTTATATCAATGTAGACCTGTGTGCATAAGTGTGATTTTCAAAAACGCGGGCAGTTGGGGATTTTGTTTGGTTTTGTTTTTTGTTTGGGGTGGGGGAGGGAGGTTGTCTTCTGAGATTCTTTAGTGATAGAGGCCAAGACTGTTGTTCAGATTTTTTCTCCTTAATTTCTGATAGCACCGTTTCTCATCATATCCTTGCCTTTCATCTCTGCCAATTAACTAAGTAGCCAGAGCCTTGTTTTGAAAGTTCTGAGTAGTTAGTAAGCTCTTTTTTTTTTTTTTCCCTGAGCCAAGCCAACGTGTCCTCTGGAGGCCTCTGAATGAGGGGTCTGTCCACTGCCCCCACCCCTGTCTGCCTGTTAGTGCAGGCCTGGGCTTAATCTTTTGCTTTCAACGAGTTGCAAGGGGGGTGGGAGTTATAGAGCAGGGGGTGGGGTGGTGACCGCAGGTGGCTGAAGAAAGAGGTCTTGTTCTCATGATGCTAAATGGCTGGTTAGCACTGCTTTTACTGTGAAATTCAGCTTCTGTCACTTCGTGGTTAATTGCTTTATTATTCTCAGATCCAGATTGGACCTGATTTAGTTCTGTCAGGAGCCATGACTCTTCCTGGCATTTGGCCAGGATCCTTTCGATCCTTTGATCTGAGGTTTTATAATCACATTACCGTTCAGATTGCGGCAGGAGGCATGGGGCTTTTGCTGCCTCTTTCTACTCAGAAGTGCACAGGTTTGCTCAGTAGGTGGATGGAGTGTGACTTTGACATGGGCAGGGGATTGACGATCGGGGTCTTATCCCTAACTCAGTTTCTCCTTCCTGGTATTAGGCTTTATGGGTTTAATTTGCTTTCCTCTTTTTGTTCAGCCCAAAACAGCAATGGTAGTAGGCATGGACTTGCCTCTTTGGTGGGTTGATTTTCTGCCATCTCAAAGTTGAACCCTGGGTGAGGTTTTGCCCTCTTCTTTTGCCAAAGCTTTTCTGCATCAGCTGGCTGTCCTTAATGTGAAATAAGTCAACAGGTAGTTCAAATGACCTCCCCCCTAATTGTAAGCAGAGCCTGGCTGGCCCGCATCAATTGTTCTGGGATACAGACGCCAGGCGGAAAACATCGAGTAGCCCACGGGCTGCATTGTTAGTGTGCCTGGTGCGGGTGAGGAGCAGAAGCAGCTATGGCCTGGGCTTTTTAATAGGCAGGGCTGTAAATGTCGGCCAGGCCTAAGTCACAGATGCACCACAGAGCTCTTTCAAGCCCTTATTCCAATGCTCCACTTGTAACTATTTTTAACCTTATTAAAAAGGAGCGAAATGCTTCAGCTTCACAAGCGCATACTAGAGTCTTGCAGTAAATTTCTTTGGTTTATAACTCCACCTTTGATTCAGAAGGCCAGCGGGCATGAGAACTTGGATAAACATAAATCTCCAGATCTGCTCCAGGGAACCATATGCAGTTAGGGATGTGCTAGAGACCGGCCCTGGGGCTCCAGCTGGAGCAGAGGGGAAGCAGAGGCTCCCCTCTTTGGATTTTCAGGCAGCTCAATCTTCAATTCAATCTTGCAAAGACAGAATTTGTGGCATTTGTGTAATAGAAACACAGACAAAAGTCAGAAGCATGCACCCAGGCAGGTGATGTCTGATAAATTGAGCTGCACGTGACCGGCTTCCCAGCACAAGGTCAACGGGCCCGTGGAAGCCAACTGCTGGTGTAGGAGGCAGAAGTGGGGCTGGCATTACAGGACCAAGGGATTTTTGTCTCTTTTTTTCACTTGTCACATGGCAGCTCCTCTTCTATCAGTGGCAGGAGCTAAAATCTCATTTAGAATTTCTTCTAAGCTTTCTAGTTTGGAAAGTCCTTGCTAACTTTTGAAATAAGGACTTTTGGGGGCTGGGCATAATCTTGGTCCGAGGTTCGTGCAGGGGTCTCTTTGTCGTGGTTCAAAACAGAAAGAGACTCTTGGCTGCTATACTTCTCTGAGTTTGGGTGCCCACTATGTGAAGAAGCCCAAATGGTACTACATTTTAGAGTGTCAACAGGGAGGCCTGAGAAGAGCTGACATGATAACAGAAGTTTCTGGTTTAAAAATTTAGCAGTCGTTGTGAGGTGTGTGTTATGTGTACTGTGTAAGAATCAAAGGAGCATTGCCTAGGACAAGGAAGACAAGATTTCTGTCCTCCAAGAGCTTGTCATTTTATTAGAGATGCCACATCTAGTTACTGAGCCGTATGGGAAGTACATGACTAGAGAGTTAACACCACTGGAGGTCAGAAAAGAAAGTATTTATGGTGCCAAGACAGGTCAAGACAGGCTGGTGAGAGCAAGGGCACTAGATTCTCAGATACGGTTAAATGTGGACTGTAGTGAACATCTAGCATTCTAACTGTTGATGATTACTTCTCTCCATTCGCTTTCTGGCGACAAAATTCTTGTCACTCTGGGAAAAAATCCATTCTGCGTGGTTGGTTCAGCTGGGCTGCCCCACGACCGTGTCGTACATGTGACTGAGGCCTGGCTCATCAGAATATCTCACTGCTTTGGCTATGTTGATTGGTTCCAGCATGGACACCTGACTCGATCTGGCCAGTCGTACTCCTAAAACTCTCTTGACAGCTGTAGGGAAGACTCATTCTTTCCATTGGGTTTGCCAGGCTGGAAATGTGTGGGAGAGGGGCTGCTAACAGCTCTTCTTACATGGTGTGGAGAGAGGCAGTTTGAGCTGAACAGAGATAAGCAGAGCTGAGAGATGGCAAGAGAGACAGACATCTTTTGGTGACATCGTTTGAAGTTCTGTAGCTAGCTGTGTCTGAAGCCAGTTAAGTGGGCCGATCATTTCTTTTATCTCTGCTAGTTTGAGGCAGGTCCTATAAGGTATAATTGGGAGAATGTGACTAATATGGTGGGGAGGGGGCTGTGAAGGAAATGCTTCAAGGAGGTAGTATACTTGTTTCTGTGTTAGTGCTGATGGCTCATAAAGAGCGTTAAGTAACTTTACCCAAAACAGAGCAACAACAACAGAATGTGTCACCCTGGCCGACTCCTTTCTCTTCAAGACAGGCTACATGGCAGTGTATAGGATCAAGGCAAGATGAAATGTTTATTGGTAACGGGCCCCAAAAATCCATTTTTAGAAATATATTTATCACAGTGAGCTGCCACTCAGACCTCCCCAACTTTCTTTAGAAACCTCATTATCACCATATATTCTGCCAAGAACACACTTTGAAACATGATACTTTGACCAGAACTTTCAGTTCAATATTTATTGAACTCTGTGAGTCAGGTACTATGCTAGGTTTGGGGGATGCACTGAGGAACAAGAGAGACATAGTCTCTGTTCTCAAAGAACTTGTGAACTCAAAAAATAGTGTAAACTGGTATTGTTTAATGAGAATAGAGTTTTCTGATGGCTTTATATTTATTAAACATTGAATGTCTAAGATCTCTCTCAAGACTTTGTCTGGGCCTCAGGACACAACTGTCTCACAGTTCCCTAACTCCTTCTTACAGTTTGCTCAGCTGTGCCTTATGTCATAATCCCCTGGTCTTGATTTATTTAAGTGTTAAACTCCTGAAAGTTTGGGCCATTCCTATCAACTTGCTTTATACAATGCCAATTAAAGGGTTTTGCTCAAATTAAAAGAAAAAACTAAAAAGAAGAAAAAAGAATACTGTGCCAATTCCAGCTGAATTGAGTATAATATCTTTGTGTCCCTTCCATAGCATCCTCCCCACTTACTGTCTTGGCCTGGGATATCACGAATTGTAGCATTGATAGGTATACTTTTATGGTTCTCGGTAGTGATATATTCATGGTAGCAAAATAAGTTAGCCCAAGGGCCACAAATAATGGACATTTTAGATGCTGGTATGCCTCTCACCTTGTTTGTAAGGGTAAGTGAATTAGACTTAGGTCCAAAACTGGCTCTATCACTTAGTAGTTATAGTTCTTGGATAACATTGCTTAATGACTCTGACCTTCGATTCCTCGATGATAAAATTAGGCTAATAATAGTATCTATTTGGATATGAGGAGTAAGTGAAATAAATGCATGAAAACTGCTTAGCAAAATGCTGGTGTATAAAATATGCAAAGGATGCTAATATTAGTGCGTGAATGTATGATGAAAAATAAGATCCTTACTGTCTCGAGGTGCTTACCATCTCCTCAAGGTACCTACCTATAAATTACAAACATGACAAATACCACTTTTATAAAGTGATCAAACTAACATCATTACTAACGTTTATGATTTAGTAGTAATTGGCCAAATCTAAATCATGTGCCTCCTGATATGATGCACTGAAAAGGACACAATACCGTATTTATGATATTCTTGCCAAAAATACACAACCTGAATTTAATCATGCAGAAGCATCAGGCAAACCCAAGTTGAGAGACATTACAAAAAAATAACTGACCTGTACTTTTCAAAACTATCAAGGTCATGAAAGACAACAGACAGATTAAGGAACTGTCTAAATGCAGTGTGTGATCTAGGATGGAATACTGGACCAGAAAGAAAAACAGGGGACTTTAATAGGATATTTGGCAATATTTGAATATAATCTTTACATTTGATGATAACATTGTTTCAGTGCTAATTCCTGATTTGGGTAATTGCTTAATGGTTATATAAGATGTCAATAGTTGAGGAATCTAAGTGAAGGGTATGTATAAATTCCTGTCAATTTTATAACATTTGGGAATCTGAAATTATTTCAAAAGGAAAAAAGAAATGCATGTAGTAGGCATTCAATAAATCACGTTGTAACTGAGGGAATCTTCCCGAATCTGGGCCAGCCATTTAGATGAGGTTGGCAGCTTTGAATGCTGCGTCTGTGCGTAACTCTGCTGGAAGGTCTGGTAACTCTGTGAGGGTATTATACATTTGCAAGGACATTCCTGGGCTGGTTTCTATCTGATCCACTCCCTATGGTATGTCCTCCTTCTCCACAGGTCCTTTGAGAAAGAAGTTTGAGACAAGCAGGAAGTTATTATCTGACAGTTTTTAGAAATTGAGTTCCTCCTTTGAGGTCAGGGTGATTGTCCAGTTGATACAGATCTACTGAGAGCTCTCTGCATTGTTCAACCGTTAATTTTGCTCTGGAATCTACCATCATCCTTTCACCTGTTGGGGCTTTCCTGTTAATCATTGGGAACAGGGGGAATAATTATGGACTTCTAAAAAAGGGTTAAGTGTCCAAATCTGACATTCACATTATCAATGTAGTACATGCAATAGAAGAAAACTTGGAAAAGTTGACTAAGGCTACCAAAGGGGCATAATACGAGACTATGCAGAGTTCTAGAAGGAGACTTTGTTCCAGAAAAGCCAAACCAGAGAGAGGTTTTTGAGATCTATAAAATGCAAAAGATCACGGAATGTAAACACGTATTCTTCACCGTACATGGCAGAGATATATGTCGAAATGTAGAGGGACCAGTTCTTGGAAAATAACAGGAGAAGTCATCACACAATATAAACAAAACCCATCAGGTAATGAGTCTGCCAGTGATGAGGTTCTTGAAGGATTTGAATTAACTTGTAGGAGATAGATCTGAGAGACAAGTGAAACCATGGAAGACGGAGTTGCCAGACAGACACACAGGCACATCCTTCACCTAAGCCTCCTTTCTTTCTGCCCATGTTACAATCACATATCAAACTGTGTAATTTTCCTCTTCTTAATTTTGTTCATTCGTTCATAACCCCTTGAGCATGGGCTGCTCTGTCCGAGAATCAGTGGTGATGACCTCATAGGAATGTTGTGAGGTTAACAAATACAAATTGTAATGTGCACTGCAGATATAAAGTGCCATAAAAATGCTAATGAATGATAATGTGCGTCCACTGGTTAGCGGGCCAGTGGAACAGGCCAAGGATAACAGAAAAAGAGACTGCCTTTTGAACACACAAAGTGCAATCCTATTCATCTGGCCTCACGCCTGCCACCATGGGAGGCTCTGGCTCGGGTCTCATTATTCACCCAAACAACTTCCTTTCCTTCTCTGTCTGGGTCTGCAAGCTGCTTTCTGAGCAAAGAAAGATTCCCTGAAACCTTTTGGCGCCATCAACAACAGCAGCAGCAAGAAAAGTTTGGCTTGAAAAATTCATTCATGGGAATGAAAAAATACAATGGAAATCTATCATTATGGATGTTTGGGAAAGAGGGAGAAAAAAGACCTGGGCTTTGTTTTGCATTTTGGTAAGAAATGATATATAGCTACATAGTAAAAACAGTTTTATTAAAAACATCTTCTCGCCCTGTATTCAAAATTCGAATCGTGCCCTCTTATCATGCAGTCACTTTAGAATGAAAGTTGGAAATGCTGATACTGTGGAACTAGCCCTTGGTATTCTATCTCATAGCTGATATATTTGTCTAATACTTTGGTTTTTGAAGGCCCATTACTCAGGACCAGTGTGCAGGGCACTTCATTTTAATCCTTTCTGCTTACTGAAAACAGGAATGCTAGGAAGAACTTGTAGATAAGATTACATTCCCTCTTCTGTGTGTCCCTAGGTGGTGGGCTATAAGCCAGATAGCAAAGCAAATGGAGTTGTCATCACCCTAAGAAAAGGGTTCTGACCTCAGATTTGTGGGACTTTTGTTTAGGGAAATCCTGCTAAGGGTTCTTTGTTGGTTAGAACATTCCTTCTTGTAGAGTGGAAATTTTTAACAGCCCAACAAGTGTCCAGATATTCATAATGGGGAGTTCAGGGGCTTTGAGAACCTTAGTTTAGCAATAGAACAGGTGTAGAATTTCATTATGTCTATTCTGCCCGAATAAAAGGAACCTCTTTTTCCACTGAAGCAGCATATCTAGGACCAGTCAGGAGGCTTGGGCTATCCTGTGTTGGGAAATGTAAGGGGAATTGTGACGTTCTCACTCCATGGTGCCATCTGGGCTCCATGAATGGTTCAAGGGAGGGTGGCTGAGTGACCCAGATTAAACTAATACTTTGGTTTACACAAAGCCATCCAGCAATTATACACATGCTTGACAGTGTTATCATCATTATTTACTTTGCTATAAGCTAGATTTATAGCATTTGTAATACTAAGCATAAGAAACATTAATAGCTTTACTAATTATATCACTACTTTACTGATATACATAGTGATAAAAATGCCAAGTAAAGTGAACTAGTAAAACATTTTTAAGAGGATTTTAAAATCAGTTACTGATTGACGATGTCTTTGGTGAGTCTTGGGGTTTGAATGGAGAGGACAGCCTTCTTTGTAGATTTAAGTCTTGCCTTCCTGCCTATTCGTAATAAATTGAAAGTCACTCTGCCTTAACCCGACTGTAATCAACTGAACCATGTATTTAATATGGAGCCAACAAAATGTACTTTGTTTTGGATCAGAGCTAAATGAAAATCCAAGTGTAGAGAAGGAGAGAGGGAGAGAGAAGGAGAAAGAGGGAGGGTGAAAGGGAGAGAGGAAACAATCATAAATGAAGTGGGGGGAATAAAGAGAACCGAGTAACTAACATCGTGCGTCTCCCCATTCTGGTTATTGATCTTGCTCTGTGTTCTCCAGAAAACACCTTGTTATAAATGAGGATATTGAGTGAAGAAAAAGAGTTAATAAATCCACTGCCTTTGCCACAACTGCTAATGGAAATCCATGAACAGTTTCAGTGCTGGACAAGTAAAAAGACCAAACTCAGAGTGGAGGGCATAGTGGATAAGAATGGGTGGGCAGCATGTCTGGTCTGTGAGTTGAAATGGTGGGCAACATTTTTTGTGGATTGCAGCACACAATTCCTGAGGTCCTGAGTGTTGACCTATATAACAGGTCAGCAGCAAGGCTGCCTACTCTGTCCTATAACAGGAGATACCTGCTTTTGTAAATGAAGTTTTACTGGAACACAGCCATATCCTTTCATTTAAGTGCTGTCCATGGCTGCTTTTGTGGTATAGCCCAGAGTTGAGTAGTTGCAACACAGGTCTTATGACCCACAAAGCTGAAAATATTTACTGTCTGACCACTTATTTATTTTTTTATTTAAAAAAAATTTTAACATTTATTTATTTTTTGAGAGACAGAGAGACATAGAGCATGAGCGGGGGAGGGGCAGAGAGAGAGGGAGTCACAGAATTCGAAGCAAGCTCCAGGCTTTGAGCTGTCAGCACAGAGCTCAACAGGGGGCTCGAACCCACGAACCATGAGATCATGACCTGAGCCGAAGTCAGGCGCTTAACCGACTGAGCCCCCAGGCACCCTATTATCTGGCCATTTATTTAAAAAAAGATTACTCTAAAAAATTGCCCATTTTTGTTATTATTTTTCACTAGGATTCAGTATATGCCTTCTTCAGAAATTTTCACTGCCTACCTGAATGCTATCTGAGCATCAGGAGACTGGGATGGGGGTGGGCATGGTGGGTGTGTAGAAGAAGGCCTGTTTGTACAAAACAAGAAGTGTGACCCTTCAAAAAAAGACCTCGGTTGCATTAGATAATCCTGATTTTAAATGTCTAATCTTAAAGCTATAACTCAGGGATAAAAGTGTGAGTATTTTTATTTGTGGTTTGTGGTGGGTCTTATTGCATTTCTGCGTCTTCTTAAAGCTGGCTGGGAGGTTCATAGTAGGGAATAACTCACCTAAGCCAACTTGAATGAATTCTCCACTACCACCTCCCTGAAGAAAATTCCTAACATGGAAAATTCATTTCAGCAAAAGAGGTCTCTATTTTTGAAATGTTTTGACCTGATTTAAAGGCTAGATATAAATAAAAAGGACAGAACTGTTTACTCGCTAAACGTATGATAAAATATTTGAGAGCTCACCCATACTGGATGCAATCTAACAATATTTGCAAAGTAGACATTGTATTTCTGTTGCTTTCATTTGTCTGTGAACAATTCTTGGATTTTCCATCACACTTGATCTCATTGTTGCCTGTGTAGAATTCAACACCCTATAAAGTTCAGCTGAAATTCAACCACTTTCATGACTGGTTCTCAACTAATTCACAGTGGAAAACTCACAGGCTTTGCAATCAGATTAACCTGAGTTCACATCCTGGCTCATCCATGGCTGAGGGGCCGCAAGCAAGTTACTCCTAGCCTCTGAGGTTCCAGTTCCTCATTTGTAAGTAGGTTACAAACTCAAATCTCAGAACTGTTATGAAAATTAAATAGGATGATGCACATAAAGAGCTTGGAGGATGATAGACTTTCAGTGAGTTATGATATTATTTTCTTGGGTGCAAGCCTTCTGCTTTGACTAACAGCAATTGCCTGCACCCGTTAAGTGACACTTTCTGTATACTGTTTTACATTTTTAGTTTCTTTTCATAAACGTACTCCTCCTCCCCAATTGAATTTTGTGCTTTTAGGAGTGGGCACCACGTCTATGTATCTGTTCAAGTGTATTGCAAAATAATAGGTATTTAATAAATTTCTGGATTGATTATGGGTCTTTGCTTTGTTGGGTGGATAAGGAGAAACCAGAGCAAAGAGACTGCATATTTGCAAGCTCACTAGATTGTCCCAGAGACTGTGTGAGGGAGTGGAGGGCCCTGCCTCGCCCCAGTGTGATAAAATATCCAGATGTCTATATTTGCAAAATGGGAGAGATGGAGTAGAGCTACTTTTGAAATGCATGGTCCTGCTCAGAGGGCCTCAATCTGTTTTTTTTTTCTCTGCCCGCAGCCCCATGAAAACACTGCTTTCCCGTACAACACTGAGATTAGCCTATCAGTGAGGCTAGCTTACTTAACAAATTAATTATGCCTTCAGTAGGGAAGATAGCACTACAATTAATTTTTACAAATTTATCATCTTTAGATTACTGTTCTCACCTGAGAATGTGTCAATATTGCAGTAGGCATTTTTTGAAACATAATTTAAATGTAATAAAATTGATCCTTTTTAGGTGTATGTTGTATGAATTTTGAGAAACTTATGCAATGTGTAACCTTCACTACAATGAAGTGAGAATATTTCCATTATTCCACAAAGTTTTCTCATGCCTCTTTGTAGCCAATTTACCTCCTCTGATTCACCAGCCCCTGGAAGCCTCTGATCTGATTACTGATCTTATAATTTTGCCCTTTCGAGAACACCATATAAATAGAATCACACAGTATGTGTCCCTTCCAGCCTGGCTCATGTCACCTAGCAAAATACTTTTGCATTTCATCCATATTGTTTCTTATCATTCCTTTTTATTATCGAGTATTCCATTGTGAATGCACCATGATATATTTGTCCATTCACCACATTATGGACATTTGGGTGGTGTCCAGCTTTTAGTGCCTGTAAATGAAAGTGCTCTAAATATTTGTGCACAAGGTTTCAGTGTGTTCATGTATGAAGAAATGGGTGTGGGATTCCCTTGAGTGAGGAACTGCTGGGTCATATGGTGAGTATATTTTTAACTTTATAAAAACCTGTCAAATTATACTCCAGAGTGGTTTTACTATTTTGCATTCCTAAGCAGAAATATATAAAAGTTCCAGTGGCTCCATATCTTTGTCAGGATTTTGTACTGTCATTTTTTTTTTAATTGGATCAATTGTAATAGCTGGGTAGTGGTATCTCATAGTTTTAATTTACATTTTCCTAGTGGCGAATGACGTTGACCAACTTTTTGTGTGTTTCTTTTCAATGAATGTATCACCTTTGGTGAAGTGTCCCAACCTTTTGCCTATTTGCTTTTCTCTTTTTTGGAGGGGAGAGAGTTGTTTGTATTTGCAACAGGAGTTTTTAATTATACCATATTTTTGCTAGTCAACACATAATATTTCATAACATGATACTACAGGGAGTCAGTCCACTATCATCTTGGAATATTCCTTTCATTACCTTGTATTATAGGTAAAATTTATTATAGAAATATATTAGCTGAAAGTCCAGAGTGAGCAAACTACCATGGTTTCTTTCAGCATCATGGTGACATAGCCCTCTGTCCATTCTCTCTCCTCATCTACGCCCCCCTTCTTGTTGGTGGGGCACACACCAAATATCCTTTGGCCCAGGACCTTTGACCTAGGGCTCATTTTACCTGGAAAAGTCTCCCCCAAACTTTGCATGGCTTTTATGTGTCTCCTTCTTTCACTTTGTTCAGGTCAAATGTTACCTTCTTTGGTAGGCTTTCCCTGACCAGACTATGTAAAATACATCTGCTTCCTCCACATCCTCCTACTTTAATACTTCTTTGTACCGTTTGTCACTACCTGGTATGCTATGCTATGTGTTATTTATTTGTTTATTTACTCTCTATCTCCTCCCATGGAACTGTAAGTTCCATGAAGGAAGGAACGTGGCCTGTTTTGTTTCTCTGCTAGATTCTAGAGCCAGAATAGTGCCAACGATATAGCAGGTATTCAATAAATTGTAGGAAGAATTAATAAGTCTTAAGGAGAAAGGTGAGAGAAATGCTAATTAGCTGAATTTTTAGACAGGCCTGCACATCATACCAGACCTGGCCTGCTCCCAGCACTTAAGAGTTTATTAAGCTATTTCACATTTGACCCAGGTGAACTCCTAAACTAAGCTTCCTTGGCCTAAACCTGTGTAACATCTCCAAGTAGATGTGATGGTCCTTTAAAAGACAGGCCTAAGATGGCAGCAAATAGAAGTAGCAGTGATTGCCTTTGTTTGAGGCCCACTGCCTGATCTTTCTTTGTCTCTGGCTGGTTTATTCATGCAGCAAAGCAGAAACAAACTTCACGAGTCTGAGGATTCTCTCTCAGGTACGCTCTGTGAGTGGGCTTGGATTCTTCTGTTCTGGATTGCTCCAGACTTATTTTCTCTCTCTTGTGCTTTCTCATGTTGCATATGCAGACACGGCATTTAATTCTTCACTTTCCCTGGCTTCCCTCTGAGTAGACTGGGGGAGTCCTGGGGAAGGGTGGTGCCCCATGATGCAATGGATGGGCTACCCTTGAGTTGGAGGTCTCCAGGGTTAAGACCTTTAAGAAGTTCCTCCTCTTTCATGAGACTGAGATCACAGTGGAGTCAAGGGTGGGTTCTCCATCCTTTCCATACTCTGTGCTCCTGCTCGTAAGTAGTTTTCCATACCTGGTTCAAATCCACACACTTTCCTGAATTGGGATGTGATAGAACACGCTCTGGGTTGGGACTAATGGGAAAGGATAGAGAAGTTCCTAGGACAAATGATCAGTTAACTAACTGATCAAATGAACAACAAAATACCAGACCCTTAGCAATAAATGGCTGCTTTTGAAATCAAGAATATCCCCCAAGAAAGAAAAAAAAAAGGTTTCTAAAAATGTGCTGTTTCTCTTTTTTTATTTGATACAGATATTCAGATTTTTCAGTACATTTTCAAATCAAAAATTATTGGAAGAAAATGACAACCTAACCTACATTAATAAAACACAAAACAGCATTTGGGCCTTTTTATTGTCAAGACTTCACAAATAGGAGAAAGTGTTATGAAGAGCAAAGGGATACCGTTTGTAGCATTTCCCTTGGGCTGAGGTGCTTTATAATGTGTAGGCTTGCAGATTCTGGTTTTCAGAAATCTTCTAAGCTGAGCATGTTTCAGAACTGATCTTTGCCTTCTTGGTGATCTTAAGCAAAATTATGAAAATCTTCCCAAATCCTGATTTTATAACACCAAGAAATACTGACAGTGATGCTTCAGGAGGTTAATGATGGTCTAATTATCTTGCACCAATAAGGAAAAAGAGTCAGCCTTTTGGCAAGATTATGTCAGAACTAGTCAGATAATATAGATATTTCTACCTCCACACATTTTCTAAAGGGGGATGTTGCCGCTTTAATTAAATGTTATATGAATACATTTCAAATAGATCCAAACACAGGGCAAACTCTGTTTCAGAACTGTTTTTCTTACATTTAAAATGTATTTGAAATGTAATTAAAAAAAAAAAGATAACGGGAAAGAAAAACTAAAATAACTCGAAACAAGCAGAATATAGTAGCTCATCATTACACTAATATATCAAACAATGTGATCTTAGCTTAATTATCCCCTTTGAGAGTTGAGAAAACTAAGCACAACCTTCAATTTACAGCTGTTTGGTGCCGGGAACCTGAATTATTATCGGAGAAGAAGGGGGGAAAAAGTTTATTTATTGTGACCTCCACTCAGTTTTTATTCATTGTGGAAAATCTGTATATTCACAAATGAGGGCTATTCATCCTTAGACCACAGCATTCTTCAGCTGTCCAGGCCTACATCAACTGCACTTCTCCAGCTTTTGTGTTCATCTCGAAGGCTCTTCATCCAGATTGTTCATCATCTTGATGGTCGAGCTTTATCTTGCTTTTGTGCAGCTGCATTCCGCTTATCCAAAGTGCTGAGAGAGACGAAGGAGAGGGAGAGGGAAAAGAGCGAGCAAGCAAGCAGGAGAGAGCGAGCAGGGGAGAGTGGGAGAATAGAAAGGAGAAAAAGCAATGGCCGGTGCACATATGAGGATAATTTGTAGTTTCTCAATAATAATATAAAAAAAAGGAGGACAGGCTAATTACTGGCTTAACTAGGGCAGCCTGTGGATCTTCATGTCAAAAGGACTGCCCGTAATTATTTGCCATCAAAGCACATTCATATTGTGGCACAAAAGAAGGGCCTTTTGCAAATGGATCTTGCTAATAAACAGGGCTGAGAGGAGCATTATGTGTCTCCCTGGTTGCAGGCACATTAACACAGTGACATGGAGCATAACTCGGGGCCTGAGGAAAAAAACACCAGAATGATAATTATCCCCCGCCCCTCCCCAGCTCCCTCTCGGTCCCTTTGTGTTGGATGAGGAAGCCGAACATGACCTATTGGAGGGCCCAAGGCAGGCTATTAGTGACCCCAGAGCCCTGACAAGGTGCCTCTGTTCTTTTAAAAGCCTGCCTCTTGATGTCAGGAGGGCCACGTGGACGGGCTGGCTCAGCTCGAAATGGTCCAGCAAACACTTCAACCTTAAAGACACCTGGAAGGTCATGACCAATTTAATGCAGATGGAGACAGCAGAGGAGACAAGGCTCTGTTGAATCTGGGTGCTCAAGTTTCTTACTCCCTTTTCTTTTTCTTGATTGTCCACACTTGCTCTCAAGCATGTATTTAAGTCCTGAAAACTAGATCTGGGCGGGGGAAGAAAGTTCTCTCTCTTTCTCTGTTAGTAAATAGAGAGAGTTTCAGGGTGAAAAAAGGTGGATACAGATAGAGCCCCTTGGGTTAACCCTGCTTCTGGCAGATGTGACCATCCTGATTACCCAAAGGTAGGGGTTAGTTGGGGCGGGCAAGGGCCTGCCTTTCTTGCTTCTTGCTGGGCAAGTGCAAGAGGTTCTTGTGCAGTAGAGGCTCACCTGTGAGCTAGGCCTGCCTCACGCTGGCATTGCCAGAGCTTCAGACCCACTCA
Source organism: Prionailurus viverrinus (assembly GCF_022837055.1). Taxonomy (NCBI): domain Eukaryota; kingdom Metazoa; phylum Chordata; class Mammalia; order Carnivora; family Felidae; genus Prionailurus; species Prionailurus viverrinus. The sequence goes on along the minus strand of NC_062563.1, from coordinate 78,415,305 downwards.
GAAGGCCTGAGGCTGGTTCTGCTTTTATAGAGCAGTTGCTAGTAAAGCAAAGCGCCTGTAGTCAGCTTGGAAAATGTACCCGAGACCATTAAGATTGGGTTGTCTTTCCTCTTTCCTTCCTCTTCACTTTCTGTCTTGTGATTTTTCTGTGGGAGGTGCCTTCTGACAGGGGGGCACCCCAGAACCCAGAATGTGGGGGAAGGTATTCTATCTTACATGCACCATGAGCAAAACCAATCCCTGGAACTCTTATTTTACCAGCAGAGAAATTAAGGGTGATAATTTGCATTGCAAAACAATGCTTGCTTCACAAATGCCGATTTTCCTAAGCATTTAAATATTTAATTATTTGAAAGGTTGGAGGTTGATGAACTTCAAGTTAAAATGTTATGAGCCATTTCTAATGGAAAATCTATTGGGAATGACTTAGAAACACTGAAAGATGTGTATCTGTGGGAAAATAGGATTAAGGGTTTTTAGGATTTGACTTAAACTGATCAGGAGTTTGCCCTCTATCTGAAGCAGGTTGAGCCTAGGGAAATGGCACACTCTCAGCTTGTAAATTGCCCAATAACCAGCCTGCCTGCCTGCCTGCCTGCCTGCCTGCCTTCCTCCCTTCCTTCCTTCCTTCCTTCCTTCCTTCCTTCTGCTGTCCCCCACCCCACCTCCTTCCTCTCCAAATATCTTAGCATAAAGAAATTGGGGTGCTGACATACTAATTATAGACATAAAATTTCCAAACTATTAGAGTGGTTAAAAAGAAAAAAAGTTGAAACCTTGCTATTCTTTATTTGAATCTCTCTATCCTGTACCTCTATCTCTGAAACGTTTAACTCTTATATCCGACTGCTCGTTAAGACCTCTACTCTACACTAGCATATCAAATAGACATCTTAAACCCAACGTATCCAGAAAGGAATTCATATTCCTCCTCCCCCGCCCCAATAGCCTTATTCACAGTTTTTTCAATCTCCATGGATGTCAGCTGCAACTTTCCAAGGCTAAGGTCAGAAACCTTGTAATTATTCTTGTCTCCTCTCTTACCACAACCAAGCTACCAGAAAATACTGTTGGCTCTACCTTGAAAATACATTCAAAATGGAAGTACAACTCAGTCACCTCCACTGATACCTTGGTCTGAGCCATCATCATCTCATGCCTCCATGATTCCAGTAGCGTTTTAACAGGTTTCTGCCCCATTTGATCTACTCCTAAATTGCCAGCCAAATTGGTCCTTTTAAGCTGGTCGTGTTGGAAGTTTGTTACAAAGGCCCATGAGGTTCTGACTTTATCTCTTACTTTTCCTTCCCTTAATCATTCCACTCGAGCAACAGTGCCCCTGAAATTTTCCCATAAACACATAGTAAGAATGCTCTGCATCTTAGTACACTCAACTCCCTCACCTCCAAGTCATTTTTCAGAACTTACTTTGTCAATGAAATGTATCCTCAACACCGTATTTAACCCTGCAGTTACCTACCACCCCCAGCACCATGATTCCTGGCACCCTTAGAAATGCTGAAATTTTTACTTTAAAAAGTAGAAAGGGGAGTCTGATTGTTTGTCATGATTTCCCCTTCCCATGTGTGGAAAAATCCATGCCAAGCACTTCTCCAGTTCTCAGCATATACTGACTGGGTGTAAAACTTGACTCTGTTCTGACACTGTCTACCTGGAGATAGTAGCAGATCCCACAGGTTGAGGGCTCAGTCCCCCAAGACTGCCCCCTCCTTAAGACACCAATGGCAAGGCCAGATTGTTACCTGCACTTCTAAGCAGCTGGCTCTAAATCAGAGGTTCCCACAGCTCGGCTCCTACATTGGAATAATTCACTGAAGTCACTGACAGAACTCAGAGAAACATTTACTTACATTTACCAGTATAAAGGATGTTATGAAGCATACAGAAGAATGGCCAGATGAAGGGGTTACATGAGGTGAGGTTCAGAAGGGTTCTAGCACAGGAGGTTGTGTCCCCATGAAACTGGAGTATGCTAGCCTCCAGGCACGTGGATGCTATAACCAACCTAAAAGCCAGTCGTATCTGATTACTTGAGAGTTTTTATAGAACTTTAATTTCCAGCCCTCCCTTTCTCTTTCCAGAGATTGGTGGGTAGGGCTGGAAGTTCCAACGCTAATCACTGGGTCTCTTGGGACCAGCCAGATCGGAGACCATCTCAGGGCCCCGCCCTAAGTCACTTCATTAGCATAAACTTAGGTGTGCTCAAAAGGGGCTCCTTAGGAGTAACAAAAAATACTCCTGTCACCCAGGAAAGGGGTTTAGGAGCTTTGTGCCAGGAACCCTGGACAAAGACCAAATAAATACATTTCTTATTACACCACACCCCTTTACTGTGCAGCTGTGGGCTCTGTCAGCAACCTGGAGGACATTAGCAAATTCGTGAATCAGCTTGCACTGCTTATTGTGAAGGAGAATCATTTGTTAGCTTAAGTAAAACCTGGATTAATTACAACTGTCTGTGAAAATATTGACTAAGGAGGTCTTTAGTATACATTTAAGAAAGGTGAAAATCTCACAGACTCATGAAATTCAAGCCCTCTTTTTGTTCATCAGTAGTAGTTGGGGCAGTAATAAAAGCAGACACTTTGGTCCAACTGAATAATGATACAGGAAAAAATAATTAGGGTTTCAAATAAATGATTTTGCAAAGCTTTTTTCCTGGGGTATCTGTGAACAAATGGAAAGTGTGGAAGGGTGGACAAGCAAGACAAGAAAATGTACTTAGAGGTGGCTCTCCGAAGAAGTTGTTCTTTCAGTTTGTTCCCTCCTTTTGTGTGACTTGGGAAGAGACAATCCTAGAAAACCTCGTGAGAACAGTTCTGAAAAGATTTGAAAATGCTTATTTTCTGTAGGTTAACATATGAGGGAATGGGGTTGGTGGCATTTTGTGACCCCTGTTTAATGTTGATCCTAAACTTCTTAAAAGTGTGTGTTGGGTACCCTGTCCATGTTTCCAGCTCCTCAGTGTATTACTGTTCAAAATTATTTACTTTGGTTTAAAATCATATATGTGATGTCAATTATTGACTTAGAAAACATGCCTTGAGTAAAGTGCTTGTTGATATTAGCACACGCAGAAGAGTCTTTGTGGAAGAAACAAAGCTACCTCTTCTTTAAAGATATAAAAGTAGAACCAATCAGGGCTCCCATTGTGGGCCTGGGCATCCTGAGCGGGACTGAACAGTCTTTCAAGGTACATTTTCAGGAACCCTCCTGCAAACAAAAGGGGACTTCCTTTTCCCTTCTATAGCCTGGTTTTTGAAACCAAGTGGAATCTGTCGCATAATTGTTGCCATAAGGAGAGGCCTCATTCTGTGTCTGAATCCTTTATACCCTCATGTCCCTGAAAATGCCTTTCCAGAGAGAAGTGTGCAGGAAAGTCAGTGGATTGGGTGCCGCGGTCCAAAATCCCCTACAAAAGACAGAAGAAAATAGAGTCCCAGCCTGTAGTGTGTGGATCAAAAGAGAGGAAAATAGAATAGTTACATCTAGAAAGCTTATATGGATCTAGCTACTCATTAACACCATCAGACAATATGGACGTATTTATTCTTTAACAAAAGCTGACCACCCACAGAATGAGAGAGAAATTCTGATACTTACCTCATTTTTCAGGGTAGAATTTTTTGTTATTGTTATAGTAGTATTAATATATAGTAGTGTCAGTAGTATAGTTAGTATTTTCTCCTTTCCTAAATGGTAATGTGTGTTTGTGTCCTTTATATCCACGTTTAAACCTAAGTACACACATACACATTCACATACACATGTATGTGCATATAAAGAAAAAATATGTCTACTGTGTGTGTATGTATGTACAGAGCAAGATATATGTACACATGTGTGCATATTGTATATACATGTATGTGTTTATATGTATATATACACGTATATAGGTCTTATATATATACACACACATATATACATATATATATATATATATATATATATATTTAAAAGTTTATTTATTTTGAGAGAGTGAGAGTGCAAGCACGGGAGGGGCAGAGAGAGAGGAAAGAGAGAATCCCAAATAGGTTCTGTGATGTCAATGCAGAGCCTGACATGGGGTGCGATCTCACCAACCATGAGGTCGTGGCCTGAGCCGAAATCAAGAGTTGGACGCTCAACTGACTGAGCCATCCAGGTTCCCCAAGTCATATATATATGTTTATTAAAAAATTTCCAAGTCTTCCAACAAGACCTAAAGCATGTAGTGTCTTTTTTGCTGTAGTGTGATACATCTTTCTTTAAAACGCATCATAATATTTCATATTGCAAGTAATATACATTCACTGCAGAATATTTGGGCTGTATAGGAAAGTACAAAGGAGAAATAAATATCACACAAAAATCATATAGTACGACTATCTAAAGAAAACTACTATTACTGTACTTTGTTGTTGTGTTTATGTGGGATACTTTTTAATTTTGGTTGTCCCCAACCTATTATTCTCTAAGAGGATATGTGAAACTTATGTCTCACATGTGAAACAAATAAATTGTGGCATAATTGGTGCATTCATTTTGGTATTTTAAGACAATGCACTTTTTTGTTCAATAAATCTCCTTTTCTGAAGTACATACTCATTCTTTGCCCATCCATCCATCCATCCATCCATCCATCCATCCATCCATCTATCCATCCATCTGTCCATCCATCCATGTATCTTTCCCATGTGTACTTACAGATCTTCGAGTAATTTTTTTCATTTCCATTAGGATTTTAGGTTTTCCCACCTAACTAGTCTCTTGCATTATCCTAGGTCTACCCAAACTCCATTTTGGTAATGTACCAACATGGTAGTGATTTTGTTTCCTTGGTATTCTTTTTTCCCACTGCCTCTTACCTCCTTCAGTCCTTTAGCAATTCATCTCAGTGGCTTGGATTATGATGTTACTGTTCATCCACTTTAACCTGTTAGTCTGAGCTTTTCCTTTGTGGGTACCATCTGTAGTTCATCCATCATGCCTTCATGTCTTTTTACTTTCTCAAGGTTTTTTCATCTTTGTACCTATTCTTCACCTCCCTTTTATAATCACTTCTTCCCATTTGACTTGGGCACAGCAGTCAATCATTTCAACTACATCCTATCTCATACATTCAGCTTATTAATGAATTTATCACCCCTCCCCACACAATGCTGAGGAAATCTTGTGATTTTGCTGATTGATAAAAATTTATGATATCCAACCTTAGTTAAAATTTTAAAGCTGATGAAAATAACTTTTTAATGGCAAATGCATCCCTTTCCCTTTCTTTCTGATGTTTTATTATTTCTTTAAACTACCAATTCTGTCCCTAGTCCTCTTTCTTTTAGTGGGCAATCTGACTGCTACTGTCAGAAAGAAAAGCAAGCTCATGGAAGTTGGTGTGTTATGGTAGAAGAATAAGGGACTCTGGACTTTGCTACATTACACTTTTGGCTTCACCAATTACCATCTGTATGGCTTTGACCCTTGACTTAGTCCTTGAAAAACTTTCATTTTTTTTATTTTGAAAAATTTACCAACTTCATAGGATTTGTCAAGAAAACTCAATGACACGATATGTTCAAAGAATTGTAGCTATTATTCTTATCCGGTAGCAGTGCTCTCAACTTCCTTTTCCATTGAGTTCTAAGTTTATTTGTATCTTTGTCCTTTCTTACTCCTTCCCTGTTGGTTTAGAAGAAGATATAGCAACTCCTTCCAAGACTAATAACCTGGAGACTGTATCCTGCATCCTGGACCTTGGCTCCATCAGATATTCTGTCTCTTTCTTGCATCTTCAACTTGAGTGGCCACACATCTTCCTCATGTAAATGCCCATTCTCTCCAAATTCCTTCCTTCTTGACAATGTTTTTTGAACATATGACTATTCATAACTCACAAGTGTAATCTTTTTACTTTTCAATCTTGTGCTCTTGGCGTCTTGTTAACCCCTTTTCTGAAACTGTTTATAAAAGTGTCCTATGACTCCTGATTGGCAACTTCAATTGGAGATGGGCCTTAGTTTTCAGCCCAGGAAGCATGAAGAGAACATTGTGCTTCCAGTGCTTCTATTAGACTTGGTTGCCACTCATACTGTGGTGCTATGACACTGTATTGTTATTGGGTTGTCTTTCTCACCTGGTGGATGATGGATGTCTTGAAGAGAGGGCTTTGTTCCTAAAAGCCAAACTGAAGGATAAACACACACACACACACACACACACACACACACACACACACACACACACAACCACATTGACTCCAAAGACTGTTGTCGTGAAAAGGAAACTTGACATATAAAGATTGCCTTTATATACACCCTGAGGTTTGTAAGTGCTAGGAATGGGCATCTTTTCATGTTTAGTGAGTGTTACCAGGACATTTCTGACATTGCCATCAGCCAGTCAGCAGATATTTATTTATTGACAGTGCTAGATACTGTCATGAGTAATAGGAATTCAGTTCTGAATAAGACCTAACTGTCTTTGCCTTTTGGGGCTGGTTGAAGGTTCAAGGACTTGAATTCTGTACATCTACCCCTCCCCACAGGACATATTAAACGCTTAAATTTTATAGCTTCACACTTAGAACTTTTGGGGGGAGAGAGTTATGTTAGAAGTTTCTGTCATTTTCACTTGGGTAGAAAATGTATTTTTCTCCAGACTCATCTGGAGTCAGGGATAGAGTCAGTAAATTAAGTTTAAATTTCAGTAAGTATTTTTGACTTCTACATAACAATGATTGCATAATATGGGAATATGTACACTTGTTATTTAAAAACTGAGCACCTGTGAACTTAGGCACATCCTTGCATGAAGGTTTTGTACAGATGGCACAGGTCTAAGGAAGGAGTCACAAGCCCTAGAGAAACATATCCAGTTTGGAAAGTTTTGCTTTTTAAGGTCCTCTGTGTAGAAGGAATTATGGAACAAATTTCACTTTGAAAGGACCAGCTTTAAAAATAGCCTTTATATATATACACATATATATGTATATATATAAACAGAAATAGTCTATCATTGCTTTAAATCTCAATATGTGATATTTTCCATTCTGAGATTCCTGGATGGATATATATATATATATATATATATATATATATATATATATTCCAAATATATATGGATTTCATAACTCAGTAGCCTGCTTGTTATTGAACCAGACATACATTTGAAATATCCTTATCACGATTATGTAAGTTCTGAAAAACTGAGTACCCTACTTTGAAAATATTTAAGACGATGTAATGCATTATCAGTACAAGATGATACTGCATAGTTTGTTTTGAAACTGGTATTGTTGTTGGAGTACAACACATTAATCACTGCCACTGGGGTTTTTGCTTTTTTAATATAATCAGAAGAGAAATATGATATGATCACCCCAACCAAAGTGCTGGAAGAACTGAAGCCACCTGTTGGCATCTTCCAGATGACAACTTTGAATGTATGTCAGTATTATCGTATCTTTTTGTGCTTGAACGAAACTGTGACCCTCTTAGCATCTTTTCTGTGTTGCCCATACATTTATCCTCTCTTGTCCTTTGTTTGGTTTTTGGCCCCACTTTTTCAGCAGTTTGGGAGAATTATATGAGACTCACACCATTGGGAACCTGGGGATGATGACAAGGGGACTATCTTTTGCACTTCTGGTTTCACAGAAGTTTGAACAATGTTTAACACTTGTAAATGCTTAACAGATACTTTTCATAAGTCTGAATGGAGAAGCGTGATTGCTTTTTTTAAAAGATTTTGTTTGTTTGTTTGTTTATTTATTTATTTATTTATTTATTTATTTATTTATTTATTTATAAATCCAAGTCAGTTAACATATAATGTAATAATGATTTCAATAATAGAATTTAGCAATTCATCACTTACATATGATACCCAGTGCTTATCCCATAAGCGCCCTCCTTAATGCCCATCACCCATTTAGCCCTTCCCCCCACCCAACACCCCTCCAGCAACCCTCAGTTTGTTTTCTGTATTTAAGAGTCTCTTATGGTTGTATGATTGCCTTTTAAGTCTGTGTGACCGCTGTGGTCTGAAATCATGGTCCTTTCCCATTTGAAAGGCACCTTCTCCATCTACTTATATCTGTTCTCAATAGAAGATGGCTATTGAGGCTCTGAGAGATGACCCTTAGAGAAATCTTGACTTCAATAAAGTTTATTTCCAGTCTTCTCAGACTAGTTACCTACTTCGAAGGTCCCTTGTCCTTTACCTGTGTTTTCTGTTTCCTCGTGTACTCCAAGATCAAAAAGATTTTGCAGGAAAATCTGCTTTTTAATAGCAGCCAATGCTTTAACTTAAAGGAGTAGCTCTAAGTTCAGGTATTGGTCAACAAGTAGGGGAAGAAGGTATTTGGGGACAATTGGGATTTCCTGGAACTTCTTGAAATCCATTGAGTTTGGCCACCAGATCCTGTGCCCACAGATGAGACAAGTCCTAAAACTGGATCATGTTTGATTCTGGTCAAGGGATATTCTGCATGGTCATGGATTGGGATTTCCCTTATTTATTAAACTTAAAAAATTCTTATGACAAATAGTTTTTAAATTATGTAGATGAAAGTTTATTTTCTTTCTGACTTAAAGGCCCCTGCCTCCACTACCACACCCACAGGCGTGTACACTCATGCTCACACAGGTACATGCTTTTTGTATCCATCATACATCAACACTTCATTCTGTCTCCCTGTTAAGCTTATCAACATATTTGGGCAAGGGTAAAGGTGGGAAATGTGCCCCCTATCCAAGCAATCTCAGTTTATTGAACCTGTACAGCATTTATCAGGATTCTAAGACCAGGGACTGTTTGTCTTTGATAACAAATGCCAGCCATCAGGTCTATAGTAAACCTAGGAAAAACTGGGAAAAATCTTTTTTCATGTAACTGTCTTGTAGAAAATAATTTGCCCCAGACATTTTCATCTTTGAAAGAATGTAGATTTATAGGCTTGATTTCTTAATCAGGGTGAACTTTTGTTAATGTTTCATGGCTAGGATATATATGGTCGTGCCATGGACCCAGTGGTGATATTAGTAATAAAGACAATATTATTAATATCACTACATCAATATAAAAAGAGTTATAGAGTTAACATTTGTAAGACAAAAAAAAAAAAAGAAAGAAAGAAAAATCCCAGGTTAACAGTTGCCTTCTCTGCCATTAACTCATTCGTTGGCAGTATTTTATGCACTCATATAGTTTATATACCAAGACTAGTATTTGGCAAGAACAATCAAAGACACACAAAAACAACCAGTTGCTTCTTTTTTCCCCTTGCTTTTCATTTTCCCCTCCTCCTCCTTATGATGAAATTTTATTATTTCTTTGAAACTCCGAATCAGCCTCTAGTGGGGGGCCGTGTCCTTTTAGAGCCAAAGTACAGTATTTGAACTTTGCTATCACATAACACTTTCTGAGACTGCTTGTCTGAAATGACTTAATTTGCACTGCAGGACCAGCCCTGAACCCACAAATACTCCAAAAAGCCACAGTGAGCCAGGGCAGCAGACCTATTACTAATTTTTTATTAAAATCCCTGAGGCACCCAACACAAGGCCCCAAAGCAGCTTTAATAATAGACAACATACAGCACATTTTTCTTGTATTGCCATGTAATCAAATCTGAGGCTGCTGTTCACTTTCTTTGTTTTACCTAGAGGACCGGCTTCCAATTTAGTTGTGGCCTACTCTAAACTGATTTTTCATTGTAATTAATGCCTACTTTGGCCTCAGCCACTTACACAACTTTCCATTAGAGGTTTGCAGCCATCCACTGAGTCTTTTACTAAGTTACCCTCACAGACTTGCTAGAGCTGCAATTTTGTTAAAATCTTTCTTTTTATTATTTTTTGTAAAGAATTTTTAAATTGCTTAGCTAAATAGTTAAAAAACATTTTCCTTCTTCCTTCTTTCTGTGCTGTACCTATTAAAATATTTGGGCAGAGGTCCATGTTGGAGAAAAATTCTCTCTCTCTCTCTCCCTCTCCCTCGCCCATTCTCTCTCTCCCTCTCCCTCTCCCTCTCCCTCTCCCTCTGTCCCTCTCTCTCTCCCTCTCTTCCTCCCTCTCTCCATCCACCCCCTTAGCAGCCTCCGACTACCGCAGCCTTGAAGTGATTTCAGAAAGGCTAGTGGAACTTACTTAGATCCAGGGACTTCTGTGGCTAATTTTCTGTCTTTTTGTGCTGTCCATTTCCTCTGAAATAGTACCTGAGGTTTAAGGTTCTTCAGCAGAGGATGTTAGGAGACCTCTGCAAACATTCGGGCGACAACCTTCCCACCACTAACCTTAAAAAAGATTATGGCAGTGGGCCCAGGGTCAGATTGAATAGATGAAAAAATATATGCCATGCCTTTGCTGCTCCCTGAACCTTTCTCTGTTGGCTGGGCTGACATTTTCAGTGACTTTTCTTAGAGTCTTGTTTAGACTGTCTTCCTAGAAAATTCTGGATCTGTTTACTACCCATCTTCTCTCACCTCCCTTGGCATTACCAAATCACAAGGAACAACTATCAGAAATTAGAGCCCTCCGGCTCCTTGAATGGAAGGAAGCCCTCCTTCATGTCCATGAAGATATGGTTTTTAAGAAGACCCAGTGAATTAGCAAGGTCCATTAACACAGCATTGATAACAAGTAGCTTCCACAGAAGACAACTTCCTTGGCTTTAAAGGCCTTGGCTAAGAATACTCTGAAATTATGAGAACTTTGTGCAGTTTTTGCTTTTACATTTTAAACATTAGTAGTTTACCCTATGGGACTGATGGAGGATGATCTCCTACTGTCTGGTAATGAGCAATGGATTTCCTTGTCTTAGCTGATATAGGTTACGAAATGCTGCTAGTCATTGGGTATAATAATTCCCTTTCTTATCTTTCAGAGTCATTTTTTACTGGATAACATTTTACACTGTTGTGTAATACTGTCGGCCTTTTAAATGGCATGCACAGACTCTTTTGATCACATCTACGTGTGAGTTGTTGAAATTGAAAGTGCACAGTGTCTCAATGGAAACTTGTATCTGTATTGTGGCTGTCAACAACTTGGTAAAGTTTTACGAGAGAGAACACATTTGTAGGTTGGGGAAAGTGAGATCCAGGTCTTTTTCCCAACACCATTGCTTGTTTGTTGAACAAATAAGGCTTGCTCTTCCTCATTAGGTGGTGTGGCCTTATCAAATTTATGGCAACTCTTCTTTCTCCCAGCTAAGATCCACAGGCATCAGAAGATAAACAGAAGCACCTATATAAAGCACTTGATAATTCATATATTTTACCATAGAACATGGTTCCTTTGGTTATTATTTACGTAAGAAGTGAACCTTGAAAAGACTGATTTGTGTGTGAGGCTTTAGAAGTCAGGTAGTGTGCTTATACTCACACCTCATGAATCTTACGTTTGCATTCATACATATAAATTATCTAAAATTTAAATGTAGAGTGACACTGAAAGGGAAGTGGACTGGTAATTTATTAGGTGATATGTTTTCTTTCTAAATTGGAGCGATCTCATGTACCATGGGTAGAATATGTTGTAAGGATTGAAGACTAAAAAGGAATCACAGCCAACATGGAGAACCAGATTTCTAAAAGTTTACTTAAGAAAAAGTCTATCTCAGTGCTTTTTATTTTCCTATTTTTCCAATTCTTCTCCCTTGTGTCTATAACCAAAATGATCTATCCTGCCTGCTTCCCGAATGTGATAGCCCAGCCATAGTTTAACTCATTCATCAGCTTCTCGTGCACCTTCCATTAGCACCATGTCACCCCTCTCCTTGCCCTAAACATTCCCCCATCCATTGTACAGCAGTTGACTTCTATTTTAAAGAACTTCCTGGCATTGAACATCAGAGTCTACCTTGTGCCAGTTCTGGCAAATAAAGACAGCCCTCCTCTTTCCTTTAGAAACATCAGGATGATTTTATTCCACCCTTATTTTCAAGTGAAAACATGAAGCTTGACTCTCTGGCTTTAAAGTTCCTCAGAAGATTAATTAGGGATTCCATCTAGGTTTTTCTAAAATGTGTGTGTATGTGTGTGCGTGTGCGTGCGTGTGTGTGTGTGTGTGTGTGTGTGTGTGTGTAAGATGAAGGGCAGAGGAACATTCTATTTGGACCATTGACAGATGTTAGAATTTTCTAGCAAACAGAACTGTTGTGCTGCCTACCAGGTGCCCAATCAAAACATGTCTTACTGGCATCTGAATGGAATCAGATGGAGGCAGCACAAATGCGTTTTCCCCCCAATATGAATGGGATATTTTCTTGTCTTTCTGACACAAGACAAGATGCTAAGAATTAGAGAGGGGTTGGGCGATTGTGGTTGGCCTGGGCATTAATGCTGGGCTGTTCAGAGCCCTTTCACAATACTGAATACAACTGCAAGGGCTATTTTTACATTAATTGGAATGATTTGGCATCATAAAATATTTGAATGCAAAGGAACTGTGGAGATAATCTAACTCAACACCCTCACTCTGCAGATGGGGAAAATGAGACCCAGAGAAATTAATAAAATTGCCCAAGGTCCCATAAGCAGCCAGTGAGTCAACTGAGAATGAGACCCAGCTCTTTGTAGAATGTTCTCTCCCTTGATCTGCATAAATAATTTTGGGGCTTCCCGTCAAAGCCCAAGCCTACACCAGAGACAGAAATATTGAATTTTGGGAAAGAAGTTTAAGGTACCACTTAATCTGCATCTGCAGTGAAAGCCCAGCAGGAATCTCCAAACGACTTTCCTGCTAAAGTAGCTGTTTGAAATAGACCAGCCATTTGAAAACTGCAGCTTGGTGTAGTGGAAAGCATGTCACTGGAAGTCAAGGGTATCTGTCCAGCCCTGGCTAAAATGTTGATCATCTGGACCTTTGAAACATTAAAGTGCTTTGAAAGAATCTAAGAAAGTATTCAAAATTCAGATCTCCACACTCCTGCTCCTAGATAGGAACTGCATAGGTCTGAGATAGTGCCGAGTAAGCTGCATTTTATTGACGACAGTTTCTGAAGACAAGTTACTGACTCCGTGAAGCTTTGAGTCAAACATATGTGTCTGTGTGTGTGTGTGTTTGAGTGGGCAGGGAAGTAATTGATAAGCACATCATAAAGAAGTTAAATCCAGAGATTGATAAATGAGATGAAAAATAAGGTATAATAAATAGATACATGCTGTGTGGGACTGCAGTTGCTGGTATGGACAGAGATGGCTTTCAAAGACCCAAATAGAGAGGAAGAACCTGTCATTTGGAGACTTGAGGGAAAAAACAGAGCGGGGGAGCTTGTGCAAAGACTGCAAGACAGGAACATCCTTTGTGTGAGCAAGGACCACCAAGAAGGGTGAGGGAGGCAGAGAGTGGATGAGGGAAAAACACCAGCCCATGAGGGTGGAGAGGGGCATGTGCATATCCTGTGTCTGTGGTGAGGAGTGTGAAATTGGAATGTGGATTTCTTCCTAATTGAATGGGCAACTATCAAGTGTGTTTTTTTTTTTTAGCAGAAGAACGATACGATCCAATCTTTGCTGTAAAGAGATGCACTTGAACAAGCGTCCCAGGTGATTCTGACGCAAGGCATCCTCAGATGCACACTTTGCAATTCTCGGCCAACCTGTGATCTTCCGCAGTGATTTGCCTTTCTGGGTTTTAGTGTTCTTCTTTATAAAATCTGATTCATGACCATCCCTATATCACAGGAATTGTAAAAATCAAGTGTTCCCCTGGGAATATTGTGCAGCGGTAAATCTTAAAAATGTATACATTTATTTTTACTCTTGTCTCGAAAGCCAAACTGGAAGACTATTGACTGGGAGGTAATTCAGATTTTGGCCACTGGGTTGGAAAAGTCATGTGCTGCAGAACACCCACTTGTAACCAACTTATTTTTCTTCTTTCCAGTACTCATTCTAAGTGGATTTCCCTTTTGTGTATGTATGTGTTTGAGACAGATGGCGACTTTACAGCATGATGTTAGAAGAAAAAAGTGTCTGGAAAAGGAAGAAGGGAGGCAAACACGAAAAGCAAGCCTTGAATAAGCAATTTTTCTTAAAAGGAATACATTCTGGGACAGTTTATTTTTGTGATCTGCCTGGAATTTGGGGACAATGTGCTAGAATTCTCTTTTTGCCTTCAGCTGGCAAGCTGCCTAAAAAAGGTGGGGACTTGGAAGAGAGACACAGTGTTTCTGTTAAAATAAGGCTTTATTGAAAAGCAGGACCAGTGGCTAAAGTTAGTCCTTGGCTTTTTTAAAACACTGTGGCTGGGTCTACAGAACACTGAAGTAGAGAACGGAAACTATTACCCAGCTGGGCAGTTGGGCTCAAATATCTAAGTATACTGTGTTCAAACCAGCGCAGGCCAAGCTGTTTTTGGAAAAGAATATGAATTATTTGGATAATTTCCTTAATTTCCCACTTTGTGGGGTAAATATGGTTTATATTTGAGCCGAGGATGGGTTTAACATACTTTCTCTTTCCAGAGATACTTCTCTGTTGTGTTCCTTCCATTTGCCTTGCGGTTGTCGCTGCCAGCGCTTGTAGAACAGCTCCCTTTGGCCTGGGGATCATCCTGGACTCTGGTCACGTCAGACTCTTTCCCAGCCTTCCAAACATCCCCCGGGTGTACAGGCCTTGCTTCTGAGTCTGTTCTGGTCCTTACAGGATCCAAAGACAAATACTTTGCGCTCACAACCGATCGTTATTTTTTAACTTTTCTGTAGGAATCAGCCTTAAAACGTTGGCGTCGTGATTGGTTCTGCATTTTTCCTATGCTTCCAGCTCTGGCTGCAGTTCTATTGATTCCTCCTTTAACGTGCTTCCCAGATAACTATGATATTCATTAATATTTATTGAGGCTTAAGGTATGTAAGTTCTTTTATGTTGATGAGTTAATCCTGACTAATTCCCATGATACCTTTACTAGTTGATGCTGTTGCTTCACCGTTTCACAGTTGAGGAAACTGAGATGGTGAGACGTGAAGGCACTTATTCCACATGGCAGAGCAAGTCCGTGGTAGACTGAGGGTGTGAACCGACAAATTAGTGGCTTCAGTCCACGAATAATAATTGTGTGAGTTCTGTGGGCCAGGGATTTGCCAAACACTGAGAATTCAGTAGAGACCAGGGTAAAGGGGGAAACTGTATGAATTACACCAGAAAATTGTGCTAAGAGACATTATATAATTGGTGTGTAGGTACAATTTGTTAGTGCATGGGAAGGCTGATTGTTATAAAGATGTCAATTTTCCCCCAAATTTTATTAATCTAGTGTAGTTTCAAGAATATTATTTTATTTAACGTAACAAATTTATGACTGTAAAATTAATATGGGAAAAGAAAAAATAGTAGAACATTATGCAATATATCTCGTAAAGGAAGACTAAAAAGATGAGAATTCTCTTTTTGATGGTGAATTCTACTACAAAACTAATCAAAATAGTGTAGCAGATAGATGTGTGGAGTAAAGTAGGTAGCCACGGGCTAGACAAATCTATGAAAATGTGGGATGTGATACATAAAAAAATCATAAATCTCCAGAGAAGGAAGTGATTGATCACTTTACTGATTGATCAGTAAATGGCATTAGGAAAATTGCTTTACAATTTGGAAATGTAAGCTTGAAACATTACTTCTTCCTTTACACTAAAATAAGTCACTAATCATTTATAAAGAGAATAAATTTTAAAATATGAAGTGATTAAACAACATGTAAATATATATATATATAGAGAGAGAGAGGGGGGAATAAGTAATAAGTATATTAAGTGTATTGTACCTTATGACTCATCAAAAATATACAAAAAATTTACAAATTCCCACATTTTATCATTAAGTCAGCAGAAATGTAAGCAGAGGTGTTATATTACTCACTATGGTGATGAGCGTAGGCAAAGTACTTGCTCACTCAGTGATATAGGATTAGAAAGTGTCACGGTCTTTCCACACAGTGGATTTTTAACATTAACAAAGAGCTTCAAAATTTTTAAACCTATGACTTGATACTCGTCCTTTAAGGTTTTATCCGAAGGAAATAATAAGAGAAGTATTCAAAAAAATTACATATAGGTCTATTTACCACACCATTATTTATCAGAGAAAAAAAGTTTCAAAATGACATAAATGTCCAACATAAGGAAATAGTTAAATTATGATATGTGGAAGTATTATGAAAGATGCAGCTGTTTAAAATTATATTTTGAAAGAATATTTTATGTCACGGAGAAATGCTTATATTAGATAAAGTAAACATGATACAACTTTATATATTTCATCCTTTAAAAAAATCTGTGTATGTGGATTTCTTTTTTTTTTTTTTTACTGAATGGGTGTGATAAAATATTAAAAGTGGGAAAATGAGCACTTTGTATATGGAAAGTGAGTAAGAAGACACTTTACATCACGTATGTCTGCATTTTTCAAGTTTTTTTTCTTTTCTTTTCTTTTTTTTTTTTTTAGGAGCATATTAGTTTTATAAATTGGAAACAAATTTGTTTGTTTGTTTGGGTTTTTTTTGTTTTTTTTTTAAGAGGAAGCAAACCGACCCTAACATTGACTCAAGTCCGTTCCTAGCTTAATGGGGAAACTGCTCTCAGATGGTATTTGGGCCTGAGTAGCCATGTGTCTCCAGGATATGGCAGGCAGGTCCCGTTTCATCCGTAGAACCCTATGTATTGTGGTGTGTGTGTGTGTGTGTGTGTGTGTGTGTGTGTGTGTGTGTTTTAATAAGGGAAACTAGAGTTTTCAGAATACTTAAAGGAATGTTTGGTTCACATTGTCATTCAAATTGGTCTAATTTCATTGAATTTTGTTTTATCTCTAGTAAAACATTTTGAAATGGTCTTATGAAAGACCCTCTACAACCAAGCTATTGGCTGATCAATTTGATTAGCAGTTAGGAATTATAAATGGAAGATAAAACGGGTCTTTTCTTGTTATGCAGCCCTGGTAATAAATGGCAAGTACATATTTTTGTGAAGCTTTTATTCTTAGAAAGAAAGCAAAAGGATATAATAGGTTTTTTAAATACATGCCACATAATTTATTCTGACAAACAGATGTATTTTGTTGTTGCTATTATCATTTGATGAAATACTTTAAAACTAGTCCAAGGTGGTCCATTTTCGAATATAATACATACAGTACATCTAGTAGTTAACAAAATTTGGATGTGTAGCATAGAATGGTCATTATTTTTACTGAAAAAAAAATAAAGGCACTAATTACTTACAGACAAGATACTTAGCACAAACAGATAAGCTTCAAAATGAAAAATTCTCAGTTTATGATAATTATGTTCTCTGCTTTGTTTTCAGAGACTGATAATTTGAGGCTTTAAAATCACCAGGAAGCCATTAATTGGAATTCTTCAATAAAAAATAAATTACATAGAAGTTCATGATGAGTTGTAAAAAGCAGAGAGACTGTATTATACAGTGAGCGACATTGCTTCACTATTTATAGCCTCATGCAGATATGTCTAACAGAAAACTGTAAAGAATTTGAGATGTGCAGATAGCAATTATTCACAGATCCAAACTATCTACAGATATTTCAAATAACAGCTTTTAGCAGATCTCTGCACCAGTAAAGACAGGGCTTTAATATGAAGCAGGGTTTAGCTAACATGTTGCATGTCTTGTTTTTGACATTTTCCATGGCTTTCTAAGGCCATCTCAGATCGTAGCTTCAGGAGAGAAAGATGTTTGTATCATGTGGCACAGTGCAGCCCCCTGTAAGGGTAATGTAGCCCTCTGTAAGAGCAGGTACACTTTCAGGATGGTGTCTGTGGTACAGATGGAGGTCTGAGTTGCACTCTTTGTAAGGTTAGCTGCGGCATTCTCAGCTGCAGAATACTCTCCCTTCACCCTTCTAAAGAGAACCAAATCACTGTAAATCCTAATCTACCATGCTTGGGCTAGAGGTGAGAGTTAGGATAGCCTCTTTGGGATGTTCCAGGAGAAAAGCAAATCTTTGGGTTTGAGAAGCAAGCAAGTAATGATGATAAACAGGTGCCATGTAGGTCGAGGTCAAGGGGAAATGCGAACATACCAGTCTATAATTGGATAGTGAATGTGACTCTGATATGGAAGTCTGGATGCTTTGGATCCTCTTCTCATGTGATGTCAGCATGTGAAGACTGGCATCACTCAGGCCCATTGTAGAGGGACAGGGAGAGATTTATATGAGGGTGACAAACAAAGACCGTTGTCTAATGAAAAGAAAATGGTGGGACCTGGGGGGCGTAAGAAGGATGTGGCAGTTCGCTTTCAGTTTTTCTTAGGATACCTGCCTCAGCCATCTGGTCTATAGTTTCACAGTGTACCCACAGTCCATCCACAATTGTGGGAGATACAGGAATGTTTGGAGTGTGAAGGGAAACAGGAGAGCGTGGTCAGGTGTACAGACGGGAGGCATCATGATTCTGTGAAATGTGCACCAAGTTCATAGTCTGTGTTTGTCAGGGTAGGTGAGGTTACGCTTCAGTGGCAAACACTCCCCAAATCTCGGAGCCTTGATACAACAAAGGTCAACTTCTCCATCCTGATATATGTTTAACATAGGTTTTCAGGGGATTCTGCTCATCACAGTTGCTCAGGTACCAAGTCTTGATCACCAAGGAAGGGAAAAGGGAATGTGGTAAGTTTTGTACTAACTCTCAAATCTGCCACTCAGAGCTAGCACATGTGTTTTCGGGTCACATTTTATTGGTGAGTGCGAGTCCCATGGTCACTCTGAACTTCGGTGAGACACAAGAATGGTCCTCGCATGGACTTGGATAGAGAGCTGGAATGTCTGTGAGCATTCCTAGTGAGCACCTACATTAGTTTCCGGGGGCTGCTCTAACAAGTTACCACACACTGGGAGACTTAAAACAGCACACGTTTGTCTTCTTACATTCCTGGAGCTCAAAAATCTTAACAGTTTCACTGGACCAGAATCACAGTGTAGACGGGGTCATGCTACCTCCATAAGCTCCAAGGGAGAATCTTTTTCCTGGCCTTTTCTAGTGTCTGAAGCTGCAGGGCATTCCAGAAATGTGAAAGGATTTATGTACAATATTATTTCTATAAATTAGGAAATTTAGATGAAATGGATGATTTTCTAGAAATAACCCAATGAAATTGACCAAATAAAAATTAGACATTTTTAATAGACCAAAAATGATAAACGATTAAAAAAGATGTCAGAGTTTTGGTTCTAGTTGGTTAAGCATGGGACTCTTGAGTTTGTCTCAGGTTATGATCTCCTGGTTTGTGAGATTGAGCCCCATGTTGGACTGCCTTATGACAGTATGGAGCCTGCTTGGGATTCTCTCTCTCCCTCTCTCTCTGAGCCCCCCCCCCCAAAATAAAAAAATAAATATTAAAAAAACTGGTTTCTATGTAATTAAAAAGCAAAAAAAAACCCAAACAAAACAAAAGCATTTAGACTCAGAAAGTTTTAGAGTATATTCTACCAAAGAGGTAAGGAACAGATAATTCCCTGTGCTTTATAAACTCTTTCAGGGCGTTTAAAATGATATTCAAAATGATTTTACCAGGCTTACAAGCATGGCACACAAGAATAAAATGATATAATACACACTATACTATTGATTCTACTATAGATGTAAAAAACCTACATAAAATAACAAAGCAACAACATGAAGGGGGTGCTTGGGTGGCTCGGTTGTTTGAGCTTCCGATCATGATGTCACAGCCATGGAATCAAGCCCTGTGTTGGGCTCTGCTGACGGTGCGGAGGCCACTTGGGATTCTCTCTCTCCTTTGCTCTCTGCCCCTCCCCCACTCTCTCTCCATCCTTACCTGCTAAGGCTTATTCTGAACATGGAAGGATATGCAATATTTGGAAATGTCCTGATTAGACTTACTGTATTAACAGATTAAAAAGATTAATATAGCAATCTAGGTTTTCTCTGGGGAGGAATGGGAGAAGATTTGATAAAACCAGTCCATATTCAATTGACATGAACTTTTGACATGTGCATTTGGTAGTATCTGTCAGAATGTAGTATTTGTGTACCTCCTCTCCCATCAAGTCCTATTTTAAGTTTATGCCTCAGGGGGGAAAATGCTTGCTAATGTATACAAAGAAACATGGACAATTCATTTCATGTTGTTGATAATAAGTAAGAAGTAAAGTCATACAAATGGCTATCAGTGGGAGGAAACAGAAGACCTAGAAAGATCACCAAAACACTTTTTTTTGTTTTTTTTTTTAAAAGTAAACGCAGACTAGTCCATTCAATATGATTCTTATTTATGTTAAAATAAGACAAAAATAAAACCTAGGTATATAAATACACAGAGAAAGCCTTGAAAGGTACATGCCAAATTGATAACTTTTGGTTATTTTTGGTAAGGAAAATGGGATCAGACTGTACAGGCAGGGGTATTAGTGCCTAATAACTATAACTACATATGCTTTTTAAAATAATCAAAATTCATTCAAGTATCACTTGCATAAAAATAATGTTAAGAAACAGCAGAGGAATAGGGGCTTCATTTTTAAATGACCTCATTAATCCTGTTATGTCACGCAGAAATATGTATTTCCTCTGTGGATGAAGGCATCTCTCAGTTCTCCTGAGCTTGGGAGAGCCACCCCTTTGAACAAGTAGCTGCTATTGTTGGTATTCTGTGTCCTGCAACATCCTTACAATGTATATCTGAGTTTCTTTAATGACTCCACAAGAAGGGAATGCCCTGTTTAGTTGCTTGGTTCTTACATCAAGTTTATCTTTATTCTAAAATAATAGCACTAGCCACTGGTTGGTTTAAATAATAGCTCCATACAAACCAATGCCACAATCCCTGGAATTCCCAGCATTTGACTTTTTTTTTTTTTTACTTTCCACCTGTTCAAATGCCTAGGTTCGCAGAACCTATGCAGAAGTTTTTCATATTTATATTTTTTTACATGTGATGCTAATTCCCCCATTACTTAAATGTGATGAATTCACATTTTTTATGACTTAATGACATAGCCAGTGTGAGTTTATGGAGATAAGGTAACAATGTCAAGATAGAATGAAACGATATTGGCCAGTGTCTGAACATGTCTTAATGTCAGGATGCAGTAGGGCAGAGTCAGGGACAAATGCCACACAATAAAAATATTGGGTCTCTGCAGGCACAGAAACAGCTCGTAGTTCTTGTTGAATAAAACCCACAGTAAATCACATGAAATCAATTGATAAGTGATCCCAGGCAGATTAAAAATTGTCCCCTCTCCTTCATTAATAAGGTGGCTTCAGTCCAGATTTGATTGTTGATGTGGCTCACTTTGATAGACTCCTTCTTACTTACTGAAAAGAAACTTTCCATAGGGAGACATTATCCTCTCTTTCTTATGCCAGCTTCGTATTTCCGTGTTGCCATCCAGGAGGGAAGAAGAGTGAAAAGTCCGTTGAACTGGCAGCTCTGGCCAGGGGAATTGCTTCTTGGCATTTTCTAAATTCTTCACGCTGTATTCTATCTCCCTTCGCAAATTCTACCATCAGAAAACTTTAACAAGATTACAAACAAACAAACCCAAACCCCAGTTGTCTACTCTGAGATGCCTGGCTACTCTGGACTAGGGGCAGCAGAGATACTCTGGGGCTTTGAATTCTGTCACCAGTGGTGTTCTCTGGGAAGCAGGCTGAGACAGAGATGAGCATGAAAGAAGCTGATTGGCAAGTGTTCCAGGAATAAGACCTATAAGAAGTGAGGAGAGCAGGGCTGGTCCCAACTTGCAGCTGGACCACAGTGCTGTGTCCACAGAGGCCTCATCTAATCCATTAGAAAGTTCTGGAGCTGGGATGGTCCTGCTGAGGTGTCTCCCATTCGGTTCAAGGGGCAAGTTTTTTATAGCCTGCATTGGATTTGGGCTGCTTCAGGAACAGGGCCCAAGCTGGATGAGTTTATCTTCAGCCAGGGACTCTCAGAAGGAATGCTCAGCTATCACTTAGCACATACCCAGCCACTGAGGAACTGAGTGCCTCATCTTGGAGGACAGGACCTGGCCACCACAGAATCTCCTCACTGTCTAATGTTAGCTAATGCTCCTGCTAATTAGATTCTAAGCCGAGCATTTATTGGAATGTCACTGTGTTATCCGTTACCCTGGTGAAGTCATTCAGCCTGTGTCCAAAATGAAAAGACTGAAGTCCTGACTGGGCCCTTCCATCTGTGAATTCTGTGTACTAAGGACTTTCTTGCTGGACCATTTTAAGCATCGGTGTCTAAAATAGAAGTGCAACAATTGTTATAGTTACTCATGTCTTCGTTCCTTTTACATGCTTTTGTCTAAACCTCTCGGGTGACTTGGGTGAGGGGAGGTCACATGCATCTTTGACAGTCTGAAGTTTTCAGGAACAGTTCCAAAATTTAATTAAGTACTGATTGTCTTCTATGCACATGAGAGAGAAGAAAAAAATCTTCAGAAATAACAGAATTAAGCATGCTCTATTTTGTAGCCTTGTAATGACCTCCAGCAAACGCCTGACCTAGTTCTGAGGGCCTTGAGTCCACTTGCGTGAACATGATGCCTTGAAAAGCTGACTAGGAAATCAAAGTCAAAAATGGGCACCATCCCTGGTAATGGAGCAGGGAGGGATGTCCTGTGTTAGTGGTAGAAAAGACAAAATTTAAAATAGAATGAAAATTGCCTCCAGTCACTTAATTTGGAGGCAGCACAGGAACTGTGCAGCATTTGGGTCTGATGGTATACCTTGAATTAAAAGAACTAATCTTCAGCAGGTTTTCTTATTATCCCTATGGTGTTGGGAACAGATATTTCCCCAGCTATATTAATGCCTAGGGACAGCAACTCCGGCACTCCTGCCTGCCCCCAAGAGGTTAACTAGTAAGCAGTGCTCTGTGAAGGTCCCAGAAGGTTCTGTGTGTCGGCCTCTCCTCCCTGCTGCTACAACTGAAGCATCGTTGGTCAGCAGAAACATTGCTCGTGCTGTTTTACGTTAGAAGGTAAACTTTACATCGGGTGGCAGAGCAAGGATGATGTCAGAGGAGGCTTGGACGGTGATCCAAGAGTTTTTTCCTTTGCATCATAGGAGAAGGCCCAAAGGGCATGACCTTCCTATCTTGTCTGTCCTGTGTAAGTCACTTCCAGTGTCCTAGCAACATTGCCCACAATGTGACTTCTTGAACACCAGTCTTGTGAAGTACTTCACTGAGAAAACTTTTTTTTGCATTGAGTTTGGAAAAAGCTGTTTCCCACACCCCTGTCTTAAGAATTCACAATGAATATTAGCATATTAAAACACCATGTGGGGGTGCCTGGGTGGCTCAGTGGGTTAAACAGCCTTGTGATTTTGGCTCAGGTCAGGATCTCAAGATTTGTAAGATGTGTCCTGGATCCGGGCTCTGCACTGAAAGAGCAGAGCCTATTTGGGCTTCTCTCTCTTCCTCTCTCATTGCTCCTCCCCCTCATGCCCGCTCTCTCTCTCTCTCTCTCTCTCTCAAAATAAATAAATAAACTTAAAAAAAAAAAGACCATGTGGTCGTGCCTTAAAGAAAACAGTCAGGTGAATACATGTTTTTCCAATCTCATTTCCAATCTTATTTGATTTGCAACCGTCTTTCCCCTTCCCTGTTAATTGTAGCTCAGGTTAAGTGATTTCTCATGATTAAAAGTCAAATCGTTTCCCTCATCATCCCTCCCATTCCCTGCTTCCCCTCCCCACTCCTTGCTTTTCCCTTTAAGCCAAATAGCAGTGTTATAGCGTAGGGTCACCCCCGCTTGCTTATACATTCTCACTAGTTACAGCCATCTTTAGGTCTCCACTATGCTTTGCTCATAGTGCAGCTTCAATAAATATTGATGGGTAATTGAAGAATGCAAAGTAGCGAACGTAGGTGAAAGAGTCCATCTGGAAACAGGAGCATGGGTAAGAACACAGCTAACTCAGAGGCAAAGGAATCCTGGGGAAAGGCAGAGGCTCTACGAGATGGTTTTCATGTCTACCTGGAACTCAGTCCAGGAAGTGTAGGGTCCAGAGCAGCATGCCTGGGATCCAGAATGACATCAGACCTCAGTAAGTATGTGTGGAGGATGATGTGTGGAGGATGATTCCTTTGGAACACATCACAGTCCGTTTGACTACCTTTACTCTTTTAGTCAAAAGGTGCACGAAAGTCTCATTACTTTTGTCCCACATCTAGTTTTTTATCCCCCAAGGATGCTCTTCAATTCTGAAAGCCCTTGAGAAGTTCCCCAAGGTACAGTGTTTCTTGTTTCACCACATCCCCCACTTATAACATTTTCTTATTTGGTTTCTTGAAAAATGCTGTAACAGCCTTTTACTGTAAATAGTGGCTCCTACCCTCAAATTTACCTCTCCCAGAAGAAAGACGCAATAGCAACTCCAGTGTGAAGTATAAGGAGGAGGTAGTGGCTATTACACCACTAGGATTCATGTGGCATTATAAATTTCTATGAAAATGGGCATTACAGAGAATCTGCTTTGCTTTCGGGCAACCTGGTTACCTTACAGAACATTCTATTTCTTTTCTTTACCTCAGAGCATGAGTGGGTAATAGTTACAGCCATGAATCTACTAGATTTTTCTTCAAATAAATAGATGGTAAGATAAGTAGATCAACAGATAGGAGATATATAGCTTTATAAACTCTGGGATTATATCAACTTTAACTTCATAAGTGTTAATTATGTTTCCTGTATAACCTAATTTATTTAAACAAATAATATGTATTGAGCATGTGAAAGTACCTACAGAGAGACACAAGAATTCATAAAATGTCCCAACACTTTCAATATAGTATTTTTCGGGGCGTCTGGGTGGCGCAGTCGGTTAAGCGTCCGACTTCAGCCAGGTCACGATCTCGAGGTCCATGAGTTCGAGCCCCGCGTCAGGCTCTGGGCTGATGGCTCGGAGCCTGGAGCCTGTTTCCGTTTCTGTGTCTCCCTCTCTCTCTGCCCCTCCCCCGTTCATGCTCTGTCTCTCTCTGTCCCAAAAAAAATAAATAAACTTTGAAAAAAAAAATTTAAAAAAAATAGTATTTTTCTTTTATAAATATGATTGTGAGAAACCAAAAAAAATTTTATGTTTCATTTTATATTTAAAAGAGAGAGAGATACAGAGACAGAGTGTGAGCAGGGGAAGGGCAGAGAGAGAGGGAGACACAGAATCCGAAGCAGGCTCCAGGCTCTGAGCTGCCAGCACAGAGCCCAACACGGGGCTCGAACTCATGAGCCGTGAGATCATGACCTAAGCCGAAGTTGGATGCTTAACCAACTGAACCACCCGGGCGCCCCTTGATTGTGAGAGATTTTATTTTGTACTGCTCACTGCAGAAGGGAAATATTATAAAGAAGAAGCAAAATTACGAAATTTGACTCTGGACTTTAAGTGACAAAAAAGGCCCAGCATACCCATGTAATTTCTTCATTCTTAGCATTTTAATCAGCCAGATGATGCATACTGCTTGCCATTCAGTACAGTCTCCGTCCCAAGGAGCAGTATAGACTATCAGGTTTACACTGATGACATGAAGAGTGTGGGCTAGTATCCTCAGGGAATGGCTTCCAGTGGAGCAGCATTTGGGCCTTAACATTTGGACAGTCACAGGGTGAGAATGTGTTGGGGGTGTTTTTAGGCCTTGGGGATACTAATATGAAGGGTGCAGAAATGACGGAATTACCAGTCCGGCCAGGGCAGCGCTACAACACGGGACTGAAGTATACCCACTAAGTGAAGAGTAATGGCAAATGATGCTGGGCATGTCCAGTTTGGACGGGCAGCATTGCTAGGTGACAGTTTTGCTTTCCTCCTAATGGCCAGCCACTTTTACCTGCGGCATTGCAACATACTGACCTGTCATAATCCATTATGCAGTATAGTGGAGTGATTTGATTCTAGGAAAAAATAACTACTAGAGATTTTGTTTGACTTATTTTGTATGTAAATGAAAGTTCCTATCTTTATAATCATGTGTGATAGGGATCTTAGTGTACCGTAAAGTCTTCTATTGTCCGTTGCTCGAAGCTAGACATGGCTCAGCCAGCTTGGCCAGATGGTGGGACAGAAAGAGTAACACGCCGTGACGTATGCACGGCATCCACCTGCAAGGGGCTGAAGAGTGTCTATCTAAGGGAGAATACATTGAACCCAAAGAGCACAAGCCAGTGCCAAACCCTTCATCATGAGACAGGAGCTTATGTTCTCCTGGTGGCTGCTCCTTGACTCTGCTCCCCATCCCACCCCTTGATGCATATCTGGGCCCTGACATGATATAAAGCCATAAATCCATGTTACACATTGGGACTCGAAAGAACATTACCTTTGGGCTCCTCCAGTGGAATGCTGTACAGGGTGGAGAGAACGCTTTGCCACTGTCTCTCACTGCTGTAAGGCAGCCTGAAGACAAGTACTGTGCTTAATAGACTGAGGCATGAGGAATAGCTCAGATGCTCTGAGATACTCTGGAGGTTTCCAGAAGTACCTGAAGCAGGGGCTTCATCAGATGGCAAAGGATACCTATCAGGATGTGATTTCCTAGCAAAGCAGGTAAGCAATTATTGGGTAAGCAGTGTCACCCTCATTCTCATGTGTTCCCATGCTATTACTGAATGGGAAGAAAGGGGGTGGCCATAGAGCAAAAAGGCTAATTTTGTAAACACAAGAGATCCAGGGCCATATGAGTGAACAGTGCATATCAGATGCACAGTGGCCGGGGGGTCACCTAAGAGTGTCAGCTACACGTGTCTGGTCTCGGAGCCATTGAAATTCCGAATGGGTGATGTCTAGAGGAAAGTGATTTTGTATGATGAACCTAGTGGCCAGGTGAAGAAAGGATTAATTAGAGCATATATTTCAGACCAGGAGGCCCACTTACAAGGGTGGCGTTCAATACAGTCAGCACTGAAATCAGAAAACTTATGTTCGTGCTCTTGCTCTTCGAATTAGCTGCTGTGTGCCCGTGGGTAAGATTCTTACTTTCTGAGCCTGCTTTCTCGAATACTATGTGGTCCGTGAGATAAGTTTGCTGGTTTGCCTCTCCTCGCCTTCTGCGTCTCTATCTGTATCTCTCATTCTTTTACTCGGAATGCTCTACTTCCTCTTGCCTGGGTTTACTGTCTCCCCAGCTCTCCCTTTGAAAATACAAAAACCCTCAAAGAATCTTCTCAGAGTTTTTTCAGCTATTACCCCTGGGGGACAAATGAGGAAGCAAATAAGTATGTGAGAGTTTACAAAGCAATAGTTTGTAAAAAGCTTTTCAGTGATTCTTTTTCATCTTCAAATTTAACTTTCCTGATGCCCTTTTAGCTTCCCTGATGACTCATTGGTTAGTTTTTCTCCTGGACATTAGCCCTGCTTGACCCTGCTCTCTTTGACACTGGTATTCATGTGAGCTTCTCCCCCTTTTGTGTGGACTGTCTCTACTTGCAGTGGTCGCTACAGCAGAGTGATAGTGAGTGCTCAAGGGATTGTTGTGGTCCATGGGACCCAAGGAAGAAATGTGTGGCCTCCACTGTGGGCTCCAGGCTGGCAGCTTCCCAGTAATATCTTCCAGGTTCCTATAGGAAACCTGAGGTCCCATTCAGTGGTTATGTGGTAGTTCCACACCCCCAGCTGATCACCTATCCCTCCTGTGGGCCATTAGAGTATACTAAACTGAAACCAATTGGGTATGAGCTAGGGAAAGGTACGAGAAAGGGAAGAATGGAAAAATGTGCATTTGTGTCTGTCTTTATGGTACACACATATTTGAAGGAATTATTCAAAAAATGTGTATGGGGGATGGAAATCATTTTAAACCTGTATTTCTACTGTTAGATAATATAAGATAATCAACTGGGCCAACCACATAGTAGGGGGTTAAGGAATGTTGGTTCATTTCCTGATGAAAGTAACTATAAAATTGTGAACAGGTCACATATATTATGAATTTTGTTACATATTGAAATATATAACGCAAATCCTAGGACAAAATATTGAAAGTTTTTTCCAGCTCAGGTTCTTAAGTTCTTCTCCCCGCTCCCTTCTTTTCACCCTTCCTCCCCCTTTTTGGTGGATTGGCGCTGACAGTTATGTATGTTGGTTAAGTTGCTTAGAACTTCATAGCCATGCAGATTTTCTGCAGGAAGTTATTTTTCTCTCCTTGTTTGACTTGGTGGTGGCGGGAGCTTGGTGAAGGAATGTGAAAGCTCATTAGAGTTTATTGTACGGTGCAGCAGGGGGAAGTGAAATTATAGAAGCCAAGGGGCGTGGCGGGGGAGAGGCAATTGCTAGAGCAGCGCTGACACCAATAACTTTTTACGAGGGTGAGTCAAAGCATCAGGGAGGCTGGAACCAAGTTTCCGCCCTCTTGAACCTATTACTATAGATCATGACAGAGAATGGAGGGAAGGCAAGCCTCTCTCTCTAAGGCTGGGTAGGGAGAAAGACAAAAGTTATGGAGACAGATGTCAAGGTATTTGAACTCAAGTGGTGGTGAGGGCAGGTGGAGAGATTAGGAGAGACTGTTAATGTACCAAAAATAGTAAGAGTCAGTACCTGATTACCTAGAATAATGGAAGTCAGAAAGCATGTCCCTAGTGAAAAAATAGTGTCAGTGGGCGATTTCCATGGACATCTGAGATTGTAACTTCGTCCCTCCATTTTCATTTATTTTTTTTAAGTTTATTTATTTACTTTGAGAGAGACAGAGACAGTGCTAGTTGGGGAGGGGCGGGGGGTGGTGAGAATCACAAGTAGTCTCTGCATTGCTAGCACAGAGCCCATTGCGGGGCTTGAACCCACAAAGCCGTGAGATCATGACCTGAGCCAAAACCAAAAGTCGGACGCTTAACTGACTGAGCCACCCTGGCACCCCTTCCCTCCATTTTTATGTCCTTGTGAGAATGAAGAATCAGTGTCATGTTCAGCCTGCCGGAGAAATAGGGCATATTGTGGATATGTGAAGCTTGAAAACTAGCCCCCTTAATAGAGACGCTGTGATACCCTATCTTAACAACTCTTTGACCCTGAGAGTTAACAGGCAGAGGCAGGCATTGCTGGTAAGGCTGGTCCATACCGACCGCTCTTTGCCAATTCCCTTGTGCCTCCTTTCTTCAGTCAAGGGAAAGGCCTCAGTGAGAAAAAGCATAAGTGGGCCCAAACTTGACTCTTCTCTATGCTGGTGGCACCTAGATCTTTGCATTTCCTAGAGACACATTCTCCTAGGACACTTCTAACCCTTCCGGTGGCCTCAGCTGTGCCAAGCTCAAATGGGAGAACTGTTTCCTTCAACCAACCAGAAAAGAACTAAATTAGTAACAACTTGCTCCGGGCCACAGCTTCTAACGTATGTCTTTACACTTTCATCTCCTCTAGTGTCAGTACTCCATGCATTTGCCTCATTAGTTTTTTTTTTTTTTCCTTCTTTCTTTTTCACACTAATAAATGTATCTGCCTCTGGATGTTACTAGCAGGAGATGCAGAATGTTTTGAATGAGACCCCTCAATCTAAAGCTTCACCCATTATTAAAAAAAATGCAAACTGCAATCACAGCCCGGGATGGAGAGTGTGTGGGTGCCACAAAGGATGCCAAATTGTTAGCACTTACCCTCTGCTCCCAACTCCGCACAGCCCTTAAGCAAATGCTCTGGCTGTGGTCAGCTTTGGTAGGAGTGGGTGCACCCAGGCAGGGGTGCAGACTGTGAGAAGAGAAGGGCTCTCTCTGAAATTCCTTAGAGCAGCTTTCTATCCTATATCAAAAGATCGCTGCATTGTATGGGAGTACAAAATGGGGTTCCAGACACCGTTGGGTCTGGATGGCTCATCTCTCCACTTTCTGCCCGTGTGTGGTCACTGTGGTGCTGCTCCATTAGGATTCTTGGAAAGCAAGGACTTCTTGGATGGCACTCAGTGGTCTTTTGTGCAGACCCAGAGGCCAGCCTCAGTGAGGTTTCCACGCATGTGAAGAAGAGACTGCGTGTAAAGAAGTGGGGAGATGGAGCTGATTGCAAGGCCCTGGAGTCCAGACCTCTTGCCTTTACCTTACACTGACTTTGGCATTCAGGAGTGTCATTTGATACATCTCCTGGAGACAGAGGTGGATTGGCCCCCCTCTGCTGACTCCAGGGTAGCCATGCACACCCCCCGCGGTGTTCCCTCCTGGGCTGGGGGCAGCGGGAGCAGCGCACGAATACTTGGCTGCATCTTCACACTGAAGCACCAGACCCACTCTGCTTTCCCCGAGAGCTCTGTGTTGGGCATATGTCCAGCTGAAAGGTTTTCCCTTGTGGTTGCGATGAACAAAAACAGCAATGGGAGAGGGCCCCCTAGAAAAATGACCGCCGTCTTATTGTGTCCTCAGGCTGTCTCCTCTCCCTGGCTACTTTTCCTGTAGAGGAACATGCTACAACAGGATCTATCCTCGTTCCTCCAGGCTCTCTCTGACCTTTATTTTAAGTATCTTGTGACATGTGTACATGTGTTTTTATTGCAAACTGCCTCAGATCCATTTGGATATGGATGCTATACAAATTATAAATAAATAAATACATGATAAAGAGAGGAGCTCTTCCCTGCCAGCTCGTTGCTTAAAAAGCAGCAAGTTTGCACTTGCGTGACTCTGCTTTTGCTGGGCCCCATGCCGGCAGCCAACAGGAGTGAAAACAAAATCTGTCCCTTTCAGCACCACACATTCCTCTCCTGAGCCTAGGGGAAGAGGTGGCAAGTATCATTTGCCAATCAGCAACCAGATAGCCTTGTCTTTCCTAAATTCCACATATTTAAGGAAATTCCACCCAGTTTGGGGGAGTCAGGCTGGTAAATCAGGTAGTCATGGCTCTTCCTGCTGGGTTCAGGACACCTCTGCCTCATTCCTTCCCCGCCGTTCTACACAGCCCCTGGCTTGCTCTCCTGTTCTGCCCTCTGCCTGTCCCTTGGGAACCTTGTTTTTCTCGTAAGCAAATGCTCCGCTGTCCTTCCTTTATTTTACACATCGGCGTCTTGGCACTTGCTTCAGTGCGATCTAGGCTTCCCCTGAACTCCCATCACTTCCAAAGAGGGCATCTGCTTATCGTTTTGGTAGTCCCTTTAGTCATCTCATGCTTACTTCTCGTCTTGCTGACTGTCTCTTTCAAGTCAGGGTGCTGCCTTTGAACGCTGAAGCCCACCTCTTGTCTTTTCATTTTGAGCAGAGAATATCGGGCCCACTTAATAGGCTGTGGAAATCGTTCTGGGTGATTCTTCTCCATGTCCTTTGATTTTGGTTTCCATTTCTCCTGTTTTAGAAGTGGCCTTCTTCCTTCCGAAGGCTCCATCTTCAGCTTTGGCCTAGATTTCAGTCACTCCCTTCGACCACGGCTCCTTGCCCCATCAGTCTGACCCATTTACTTCACCTCCATGAGTTCTACCCCCATCTTTAAATTTAAAAAATATTAATGAGCTAGAAACCCTCATTCTACCATGTCACCTCCACAGGCTATTTTCCTCTTGCTGTTTTTCTTATCAACATCAGCCTTTTGGAAGGAATACTTTGGCCCTCTTGCCGTTGCTGTGTGATTCTCAATACCACCACCATGAGGAAACTAATTTTTTCTTAAATTTTTTTTAAACGTTTATTCATTTTTGCGAGAGCATGAGTGGGGAAGGGGCAGAGAGAGGGAGACACAGAATCTGAAGCAGGCTCCAGGCTCTGAGCTGTCAGCACAGAGCCCAACGCGGGGCTCGAACTCATGAACTGCAAGATCATGACCTGAGCTGAGGTAAGACGCTCAACTGACTGAGCCACCCAGGTGCCCCAGGAAACTATTTTCTTAAATATTATCTGTGGCCCCTTATCTGCCAAGTCAAGTAATTCCTCCCACCTTACATTCTCTGGAATATTTTCTTGCCCCTCACCTTGTGCTTCCATTTCATGCTATGCTTTAGGTCCTACTACCTCTAAAATTATTCCTTTTCCATGTCATTTGTTGCTTCATTGAGTTCTTTGCTTTGCCTTCTCTCCTGAGATTCAGTTCTTAAATCCCAATTGTCTACTTGGCATCTCCTCCCACATAAAGTTCTATCCCACCAGAATCTCAAACTCCCCTTTCCTCCATCCTGTTCTTCTACTGAAACCAAATGGCTTATTTTTCCAGGATACCTTTTTCCCAGTGTCTGAAATCTGGGTGTTTACTCCAAGTACTCCTCCTTCCATAGTTCACACATCTGATCAGTTGGTAAACAGTGTCATTTCCCCCTCACCAATGTCTCTTACATCTCTTCTCTTTCTTTCTGTTCTTGCTAGCAACCTTCTGGTTCAGATATCTCTGCCTCCTCCCAAAGCATTCCATTAAATGTCATGGATATTTGGAAGGCGAAAATCGTTTGTAGCCTGAACCAAAGACATATAGATGATTCTCTCTTTCACTCCTCTTACCTCACTATGGATATGTAGACTATGACAAAAATCAGTTGCCTGGGTGGCTCAGTCAGTTAGGCATCTGACTCTGGCTCAGGTCCTGATCTCACTGTTTGTGAGTTAAAACCCCACATCTGTCTCTGCTATCAGCACAGAGCCCACTTTTGATCCTCTGTTCCTCTCTCTCTCTGCCCCTCCCCCACTGGTTTGCCCTCTGTTTCAAAATAAATAAAACTTAAATTTTTTTTAAAGTTCACTTCTATACTCTTAATGATGGTTTTGTTGTGCTGCATGATATAACTTTATTTAGCTTATGTTAGATTTTTATAGAAAAATGGTACTGTTTTTAAGTCAGCTTGCTCTGTACTGACTGACCTATTTACTCAGAAAAAAAGAAATTAATCAAGTGTAACTTGGGGTTGGCAAACATCAGAGGTTGATCACATGGAGAAACCCGGAAGAGAATGCCCACAGAAGACAGCAGAAAGTAGGAGACATTTTAGCAGCTATAGGCTTCAAAATGATATAAGAAAGAGTTTTAAGTGGAGCACATTGCTTCTAAGCAACAAAGTAGTGTTGATGTCATATAGCAAAGAATAAACAAGGAATAAACAATATGCAAAGAATAAACAAGGACGGGGTGGGGGGGCATGAAAACATTACAGACAACATGTGGTGAAGACCAGAAAAACCCACGCAAAATTATAATAACAGAGACTTTATTGCAGCAAAAACATTGTATACCCTTTGTGCGATATGTTTATGTGTAGTATATATACTTATAAATTAATTTTATTCATTTCTGTTTTGCTTTATGGATAAATAATTGTATTTTTCATTGTAAAAGAGTAGTTCGTTTTATATATATATACATACACACACGTGTATGTGTGTGCGTATGTGTGTGTGTGTATGTGTGTGTGTATCTCAAGTTTCTTTTTCATTTATTTCCTTATGCTAGTTAAAAGAGAACCTTGCTAAATTTGGGGGTGTGCTAAATAGAGATACCTCGAACCTTGCAGTGGTGGTAAACAGAAATAAAGATGAGTACCAAGAAATGTTAAACAGCCTCCTTAGATCTCACCTTATTATTTTTTTTTTCCAGATTTCTCAGGGACTTTATTTGCTGGATCTTCTACCGTCATCAACTTTTTCTACTTCTTCATGAAAAAGTAGTTCATAAATAAGAAGTGGGGAAGACCATGCATTATACTACAGAGATACAAAGTAAGTTTGTCTTGAATTCTACTCAATAACAATTCAAGTTACCATTAAGAGTTTACTACATACCATACCATACCTGTACACTTTATAGGCATTAACTCACTTGATCCTCATAGAATTTCATAAGGTATAAATGTTATTCTCATTTTGTTTTTTTCCCTTTTTTATTTTTCAATATATGAAGTTTATTGTCAAATTGGTTTCCATTGAACACCTAGTGCTCATCCCAAAAGGTGCCCTCCTCAATACCCATCACCCACCCACCCCTCCCTCCCACCCCCCATCAACCCTCAGTTTGTTCTCAGTTTTTAAGAGTCTCTTATGCTTTGGCTCTCTCCTACTCTAACCTCTTTTTTTTTTCCTTCCCCTCCCCCATGGGTTTCTGTTAAGTTTCTCAGGATCCACATAAAAGTGAAAACATATGGTATCTGTCTTTCTCTGTATGGCTTATTTCACTTAGCATCACACTCTCCAGTTCCATCCACGTTGCTACAAAGGGCCATATTTCTTTCTTTCTCATTGCCACGTAGTACTCCATTGTGTATATAAACCACAATTTCTTTATCCATTCATCAGTTGATGGACATTTAGGCTCTTTTCATAATTTGGCTGTTGTTGAGAGTGCTGCTATAAACATTGGGGTACAAGTGCCCCTATGCATCAGTACTCCTGTATCCCTTGGGTAAATTCCTTGCAGTGCTACTGCTGGGTCATAGGGTAGGTCTATTTTTTAATTTTTTGAGGAACCTCCACACTGTTTTCCAGAGTGGCTGCACCAGTTTGCATTCCCACCAACAGTGCAAGAGGGTTCCTGTTTCTCCACATCTTATCCAGCATCTATAGTCTCCTGATTTGTTCGTTTTGGCCACTCTGACTGGCGTGAGGTGTTATCTGAGTGTGGTTTTGATTTGTATTTCCCTGATGAGGAGTGACGTTGAGCATCTTTTCATGTGCCTGTTGGCCATCCGGATGTCTTCTTTAGAGAAGTGTCTATTCATGTTTTCTGCCCATTTCTTCACTGGGTTATTTGTTTTTCGGGTGTGGAGTTTGGTGAGCTCTTTATAGATTTTGGATACTAGCCCATATTTGATATGTCATTTGCAAATATCTTTTCCCATTCCGTTGGTTGCCTTTTAGTTTTGTTGGTTGTTTCCTTTGCTGTGCAGAAGCTTTTTATCTTCATAAGGTCCCAGTAATTCATTTTTGCTTTTAATTCCTTTGCCTTTGGGGATGTGTCGAGTAAGAGATTGCTATGGCTGAGGTCAAAGAGGTCTTTTCCTGCTTTCTCCTCTAAGGTTTTGATGGTTTCCTGTCTCACATTCAGGTCCTTTATCCATTTTGAGTTTATTTTTGTGAATGGTGTGAGAAAGTGGTCTAGTTTCAACCTTCTGCATGTTGCTGTCCAGTTCTCCCAGCACCATTTGTTAAAGAGACTGTCTTTTTTCCATTGGATGTTCTTTCCTGCTTGTCAAAGATGAGTTGGCCATACGTTTGTGGGTCTAGTTCTGGGGTTTCTATTCTATTCCATTGGTCTATGTGTCTGTTTTTGTGCCAATACCATGCTGTCTTGATGATTACAGCTTTGTAGTAGAGGCTAAAGTCTGGGATTGTGATACCTCCTGCTTTGGTCTTCTTCAAAATTACTTTGGCTATTCGGGGCCTTTTGTGCTTCCATATGACTTTTAGGATTGCTAGTTCTAGTTTCGAGAAGAATGCTGGTGCAATTTTGATTGGGATTGCATTGAATGTGTAGATAGCTTTGGGGAGTATTGACATTTTGACAATAATTATTCTTCCAATCCATGAGCACGGAATGTTTTTCCATTTCTTTATATCTTCTTTGATTTCCTTCCTAAGCTTTCTATAGTTTTCAGCATACAGATCCTTTACATCTTTGGTTAGATTTATTCCTAGGTATTTTATGCTTCTTGGTGCAATTGTGAATGGGATCAGTTTCTTTATTTGTCTTTCTGTTGCTTCATTGTTAGTGTATAAGAATGCAACTGATTTCTGTACATTGATTTTGTATCCTGCAACTTTGCTGAATTCATGTATCAGTTCTAACAGTCTTCTGGTGGAGTCTGTCGGATTTTCCATGTATAATATCATGTCATCTGCAAAAAGTGAAAGCTTAACTTCATCTTTGCCAATTTTGATGCCTTTGATTTCCTTTTGTTGTCTGATTGTTGATGCTAGAACTTCCAACACTATGTTAAACAGCAGCGGTGAGAGTGGACATCCCTGTCGTGTTCCTGATCTCAGGGAAAAAGCTCTCATTTTTTCCCCATTGAGGATGATGTTAGCTGTGGGCTTTTCATAAATGGCTTTTATGATCTTTAAGTATGTTCCTTCTATCCCGACTTTCTCGAGGGTTTTTATTAAGAAATGTTGCTGAATTTTGTCAAAGGCCTTTTCTGCATCGATTGACAGGATCATATGGTTCTTATCTTTTCTTTTTATTAATGTGATGTATCACGTTGATTGATTTGTGAATGTTGACCCAGCCCTGCATCCCAGGAATGAATCCCACTTGATCATGGTGAATAATTCTTTTTATATGCTGTTGAATTCGATTTGCTAGTATCTTATTGAGAATTTTTGCATCCATATTCATCAGGGATATTGGCCTGTAGTTCTCTTTTTTTACTGGGTCTCTGTCTGGTTTAGGAATCAAAGTAATACTGGCTTCATAGAATGAGTCTGGAAGTTTTCCTTCCCTTTCTATTTTTTGGAATAGCTTGAGAAGGATAGGTATTATCTCTGCTTTAAACGTCTGGTAGAACTCCCCTGGGAAGCCATCTGGTCCTGGACTCTTATTTGTTGGGAGATTTTTGATGACTGATTCAGTTTCTTGGCTGGTTATGGGTCTGTTCAAGCTTTCTATTTCCTCCTGATTGAGTTTTGGAAGAGTGTGGGTGTTTAGGAATTTGTCCATTTCTTCCAGGTTGTCCAGTTGTTGGCATATAATTTTTCATAGTATTCCCTAATAATTGCTTGTATCTCTGAGGGATTGGTTGTAATCATTCCATTTTAATTCATGATTTTATCTATTTGGGTCATCTCCCTTTTCTTTTTGAGAAGCCTGGCTAGAGGTTTATCAATTTTGTTTATTTTTTCAAAATACCAACTCTTGGTTTCGTTGATCTGCTCTACAGTTTTTTTAGATTCTATATTGTTTATTTATGCTCTCATCTTTATTATTTCTCTTCTTCTGCTGGATTTAGGCTGTCTTTGCTGTTCTGCTTCTATTTCCTTTAGGTGTGCTGTTAGATTTTGTATTTGGGATTTTTCTTGTTTCTTGAGATAGGCCTGGATTGCAATGTATTTTCCTCTCAGGACTGCCTTCGCTGCATCCCAAGCGTTTGGATTGTTGTATTTTCATTTTCATTTGTTTCCATATATTTTTTAATTTCTTCTCAAATTGCCTGGTTGACCCATTCATTCTTTAGTAGGGTGTTCTTTAACCTCCATGCTTTTGGAGGTTTTCCAGACTTTTTCCTGTGGTTGATTTCAAGCTTCATAGCATTGTGGTCTGAAAGTATGCATGGTATGATTTCATTTCTTGTATACTTATGAAGGGCTGTTTTGTGACCCAGTGTGTGATCTATCTTGGAGAATGTTCCATGTGCACTCGAGAAGAAAGTATATTCTGTTGCTTTGGGATGCAGAGTTCTAAATATATCTGTCAAGTCCATCTGATCCAATGTATCATTCAGGGCCCTTGTTTCTTTATTGACCGTGTGTCTAGATGATCTATCCATTTCTGTAAGTGGAGTGTTAAAGTCCCCTGCAATTACCACATTCTTATCAATAAGGTTGCTTATGTTTGTGAGTAATTGTTTTATATATTTGGGGGCTCCCGTATTCAGCGCATAGACATTTATAATTGTTAGCTCTTCCTGATGGATAGACCCTGTGATTATTACATAATGCCCTTCTTCATCTCTTGATCTCACCTTATTAAAAAAAAAAAAAAATATATATATATATATATATATATATATATATATATATATAGTGGTGGATCGCCAGATAAGATAAGATAAGAATTATTGTGGTAAAGTATATACAATCAAATTTGCCATTTGAGCTATTTTGAAGTGTGCCATTCCCTAACATTAGTTACATTTACAATGTCTGTGAAAAGCTATTTCCATTTTCTCCATCTCTGCCCAAGCAGGAGTCTGTAATAGTTAAGTAACAACTTCCATTTCCCCCCACTCTTCAGTCTCTGGTAACATCTAATCTATGTTCTATCTCTATGAATCTGCCTATTCTGGATATTTACTGTAAGTGAAATCATGGACTCTTTGGCTTTTGGGCCTGGCTAAATTCACTTAGCATGTTTTCCAGGTTCATCCATGTTGTTACATGTATCAGAACTTTATTTTTTATGCTTGAGTAGTAGTCCATTTTATGTATATGTCACATTTTGTTATTCCATTCACCCATCAGTGCACACTTAGGTACCTATTTCTACTTTGAGGTTATTATAAATAATGCTTCACTAAACATTGACACACAAGTATTTTCTTTGGTCTGTGTTTTGATTTATTTGGGGTATATACACCTACAAGTGGAATTGCTGGGTCATTTGGTAATTTTTTATTTAGTTTTTGAGCAACTGCCAAGTTGGATTTCACAGTAGCTGTTCCATCTTACATTCCCTTCAGCAGTGTTTGAGGGTTCCATTTTCTCCACATTCTTGCCAACACTTACTTGCCATTTATAAAATTATAGCCTTTCTGGTAGGTGTGAATTCATAACTCACTGTGGTTTTCATTTGTATTTCCCTAGTGACTAATGACATCGAACATCTTTTCATGGGATTGGCCATTTGTATAACATCTTTGGAGAAGTGTTTATTCAAGTTTTTGGATTGGGCTGTCTGTCTTTTTGTTGCTGAATTATACGAATTATTTATATATTCGAGTTATTAATTGTCATATCATATGTAAAATTTGCAGATTTTCTCTCCCATTCTGTGAGTTGGCTTTTCACTTTCTTGGTGAATGTCCTTTGATGACAAAAGTTTTTAATTATGATGAAGTCCGACTTATTTCTCCTTTTTGTTTCTCATTCTTTTGGTGTCATATCTAAGAAGTCACTGTTAAACCAAATTCCATGAAGATTTAACCCTTTTTCTTTTTACTATGAGTTTTTTGGTTTTAGCTCTCATATTTAGATACTGATCCATTTTGAGTTAATTTTTGTGTGTGATGTGAAGTGGGGGTTCAACTTCATTCTTTCACATGTGTCAATTCAGTTGTACTGACACTGTTGTTAAAGACTGTTCTTTCCCTAATGAATGGACATGGCACCTCTTTCAAAAGTTAGATAGACATATAGGTTTATTTGTGGATTCTCAATTGTATTTTAATGTTGTATAAGTCTACACTTACATCAGTATCAAACTGCTTTGGTTCCTTTAGCTTTCTAGTAAGTTTTGAAATTAGGAAATTAGAGTCCTCTTATTTTGTTCTTTTTCAGGATGGTTTTGGCTATTTGGGACCTTTTGTACTTCCATATGAATTTGAGGGATAAGCTTTTCCATTTCTGCAAAAACACCATTGGAATTTTGATAAATTGTCATCTTCAGAATATTATGTCTTCCTACCTGAACATAGGGTATCTTTCCATTTCTTTAAGTTTCTTTTAATTTATTTTGGAAATGTTTTGTAGCTTTCAGTGTATTTGTGTTTCATCTGTTGGGTTAACTATATTTCTAAGTATTTTATTCTTTAGATGCTGTTGTAGATGGAACTATTTCTTACATTTCTTTTAGGATTGTTCATTGCAGGTGTATAGACTCACAACTAATTTTTGTTTGTTGAGTTTGTATTTTGCAACTTAGCTGAATCTGTTTAGATAAAGTAGTTTTTTGTGGATTTTTTGGGGACTTTCTATATATTAGGATCATGTCATTTGCAAACAGAGATAGTTTTACTTCTTCCTTTCTAATGTGGATAACTTATTTTGTTTTTTCTTGCCTAATTGTTCTGGCTAGAACTTCCAGTACTGTTGACTAGCCATGGTAAAAGTGGGTGTTCTTGTCTTACTCCTGATCCTAGTGGGGGAGCTTTCAGACTTTCTCCATTAAGTGTGATGTTAACTGTAAGTTTCCATTAATGCCCTTTATCATGATGAGGAAGTTTCCCTCTATTTCAGTTTTCTGAGTGTTTAATTAATTAATTAATTAATTTACTATCAGAAAGTGTGTTAGAAAAGCATCAAATGCCTTTTCTGTTGATTGAGATGATCACATCCCCACTCCCATAGTGTCTCAGTGTGGTAGATTGTATTGATTTTCTGATATTTAACCACCCTTGCATTTCTGGGCTAAATCTCACTTAGTCATGATGTATAATTCATATTCATAAAAGGCATTGATGTGTAATTTTTTTTTTTTTTTTGCTTGTGAAGTGTTTATCTGGCGTTAGTATCCAAGTTATGCTGGCCTCAGAGAATAAGTTAGTTTGAGAAGAATTTATGTTAATTCTTTAAATGTTTAGTAGAATTCAACAGTGAAGCTATCTCATCCTGGACTTTTCTTTGTTAGGAGGTATTTGTTTACTATTTCTGTCTCTTTAGTTATTATAGGTCTGTTGAAATTTTCTATTTCTTCCTGAATCAGTTTAGATAATTTGTGTTTCTAGAATTTGTGCATTTTATCACAGTTTCAAAATGTGTTGAAGTACCGTTGTTGATAGTATTCTCTTATTTCTCTTTATTTCAGTAAAAACAACTTATCCTTTCTTACATTTCTGTTGTTAGTTATTTACATCTCTTTCTCTTTTTCCCTTTGTCAGTCTAGCTAGAAGTTTATTAATTTTGTTAACCCTTTGAAAGAACCAACTCTCAATTTCATTGATTCTCTGTATTGTTTTTCTATTCTCTATTTTATTTATACTATTCTGATAGGGTTTTTGTTTTTTGTTTTTTTGTTTGTTTTTTTTACTTCCCCTAGCTTTGGGTTTACTTTGCTCTTCTTTTTCTAGTTCCTTAAGGTGTAAAGTTAGGTCACTGATTTGAGATCCTTCTTCTTTTTTTAAATGTAATTATTTATAGCTATAAATTTCCCCCTGAGTACTGCCTTTACTGCATCTCATAAGTTATAGTATACTGTTTTAGTTTTCAGAAGTTATAGTATACTGTTTTAGTTTTCAGTTGTCTTTAATTATTTTCTAATTGCTTTTGTGATTTCTTCTTTGGCCCATTGGTTATTTAATATTGTTTAATTTCTACATATTGGTGAATTTTCCAGTGTTTCTAAAAAACTGTAACAAGATATTTTGTATGATTTCAGTCTTTTAAAATTCATTAAAGCTTGTTTTCTGGTCCAGTATATGGTCTGTCGTGGAACTTTTTCATGTGCACTTGAGAAAAATGAATGTTCTGTTTTTGTTTAGTGGAGTGTTTTCTATGTGTCTGTCAGATCTAGTTGGTTTATAGTAGTGTTTAAATTCTCTATTTTATTTTTAAGTGCATTTCCCACCCAGTGCAGAGCTCAACACAGGGCTTGAACTCACAACCCTAAGATCATGACCTAAGCTGAGATCAACAGTCAGGTGCTTAACCATCTGAACCACCCAGATGCCCCTAAATTCTCTATTTTCTTGTTGATCTTCTCTCTAGAAATTATATCTATTACTAAAGGTGTTTATTGAAGTATCCAAATACTATTATATAACTGTTTATTTCTCCCTTCAGTTCTGCCAGTGTTTGTGTCACCTATTTTGGGGGCTCTGTTGTTTTGTGTATGTTTATAATTTTTATATCTTCTTCATGAGTCAACATTTTTATTAATATACAATGTCCTTTTTTGTCTCTTGTGACAATTTTTTATTTGAAGTCTGTTTTGTCCAATATTAGGATAGCTACCCAGCTCTCTTTTGGTTACTGTCTGCATGGATTATCTTTTTCTCTCCTTTCACTTTAATCTATTTGTGTCTTTGCATCTAAAGTGAATCTCTTGTATTTAGCATATAGTTGGATCATTACCAAAAAAAAATCATTCTGAAATCTCTGCCTTTTCATTGGAGAATTTAATCTATTTATATTTAAAGTAATTACTGATAAAAAAAGGACTTAATTACTTTATGCTATCTTTGTTTTATGCTTCTTTGTCCCTCATACTCCCCATTATAGTCTTCTTTTGTGTTTGATTGATATTTTTATAGTGAACCATTTTGGTTCCCTTCTCATTTTCTTTGATATATTTTTAATACGTTTTCTTTGTGGTTACCATGGAGGTTATATTTAACATCCCAAATTTATAATGATCTAGCTAAAATCTATATAACTTATCTTCCGTAGCATACAGAAATTCTGCT
Organism: Prionailurus viverrinus; assembly: GCF_022837055.1. NCBI lineage: Eukaryota > Metazoa > Chordata > Mammalia > Carnivora > Felidae > Prionailurus > Prionailurus viverrinus. Next base: position 78,373,404 of record NC_062563.1, on the reverse strand, counting down.
TCTATATAGCTTTGTTTTCCAACCACCCTTAATGTTGTCAGAAATCATAGCTTTATACATTGTGGACCCATTAATATAGATTTATAATTACTTTGTATGCTTTTTTCTTTTAATTCCTATATGAAATAACAAATAGAAACCAAAACACTATAATACTGGATTTTATATTTTCCCATGTATTTACTTTTGCCAGAGATTTCTATTTCTCATATATCTTAAAGTTACTGTTTAGTGTCCTATATTTTAACCTAACGGACTCCCTTTAGTATTTCTTATATGGCAGGGCTAGTGGTAATGAGCTCTCTGAGCTTTTGTTTAGCTGATAATGTCTTAATTTATTCCCCATTTCTGAAGGACATTTTTGCCAAATATAGAATTCTTGACTGACGTTTTTTTTTTTTATTTTTATTTTTATTTTTATTTTTATTTTTAATTTTTCAACATTTATTTATTTTTGGGACAGAGAGAGACAGAGCATGAACGGGGGAAGGGCAGAGAGAGAGGGAGACACAGAATCAGAAACAGGCTCCAGGCTCTGAGCCATCAGCCCAGAGCCTGACGCGGGGCTCGAACTCACGGGCTGCGAGATCGTGACCTGGCTGAAGTCGGACGCTTAACCGACTGCGCCACCCAGGTGCCCCTTGACTGACGTTTTTTTATTTCAGCACTTTGAATGTCATTCTGCTGTCTTCTGGCCTTCATAATTTGTGATGAGAAATCTACTGTTAATCTTATTGAGGATCCCTTGTATGTAATGAGTTGCTTCTCTCACTACTTTTAAGATTCTCTCTTTATCTTTTGATAGTTTATAATGTGTCTTAGTGTGCATATTTTTGAGTTTTTCTTATTTAGGATTTGTTGAGCTCCATGGATTCATAGATTCATGTCTTTCATCAAATTTGGGAAGTTTTGAGCCAGTATTTCTTCAAATATTCTTTCTGCCCCCCACCACCCCTTTTTTTCTTTCATCTCCTTTTGGACAACGTGTATGTTCGTTTTTTGATGGTATTGCACAAGTTTCTTAGTCTCTGTTTACTTTTTTTTCCCTCTTTTCTCAGAGTGAGTAATTTTGGTTGTCCTATATTCAAGTTTATTAATTCCTTTTTCTTCTGGCTTTTAAAATATTTGTTGAACCCCTTTAGTGAATTTTTCATTTCAGCTATTATAATTTTCAGCATGATAATTTTTTGGTACCTTTTTAGTATTTCTGTCTCTTTATTGATATTCTCATTTTTCTTATACATTACTTTCCTTATTTCCTTTAGTTCTTTGGCATTGTTTTCCTTAAATTACTTGTGTATATTTAAGACAGTTGTTTTAAAGTATTTATCTTCAATTGTAATGCTTGAACTTCCTCAGAGATGGTTTCTGTTAATTCTGTTAATTTCTCTGCATACACGACTGCTTTTACATGTTCTAATTTACTAAAGAAACTCTTCCAAGCATTTGTTCTCAGGCTTTAGGTAGCCTGTTGTATATTTTGACTGTTGCTTTTGTCCCAAGCATCTGAGTATTGTGAGTTTAGCTTTCAGTGTTTCTGAGCAGTGATAACTGCTCTTCTGTTCTGAATTCCTAGTTAGGTGAAACAGATGGGTACCTTTTGTCAGTCCTTCAGATCACTCTTGGTTAAAACAAACATACACAATAATTTGTGAATAAGCTTTACTCTGCTCCCTCCCAAACCAGAGCCCCAGGTCTTACAGTTGGAATCTGTACTGCTGCTGCCTTAATATTACCACTATTCTGGGGAGGGGATTGGCTTGGGTGGGTAAAAATGCCACAAAGTTCTTCCGGTACCTTGAAGTTGCCTTTTTCTTGATGCCACAATCACTTGGTTGCTGTAAATTTTGTTTTTCACAGTTCTGGTAGAGTTGATTCTGACAGTTTTTGTTTGTTTTTTAATATTTCTGTGGAGCAATGAGAGCCTGGAGCTGTCTATTGCTGTTTTGCTGATTACACTCCCATCCTAAAATTAACCAAAAATCCTTTGGGAAAGATTTATGAGAATCCTACAATTTCAGAACTGGGGTAAGCTTTTAGATCATGCAGTCTGGAAGTTTATAATCCATCACCCCAGAGCAGCAGGGGTTACATGGAGGGCCACCTCAGAAGGCTTGAGTCTCTTTACCAACCCTCTCCCCGATCTTCACCTAGAATCACTGACCTTGCCATCCTTACTTTTATTTTTTTAAATGGTAAACTTTCATTTGAATCAAGAGTTTTTGGCTTAAAAATTTTTAGAAACCACTAATTCATGTAAAGAGCTTAGTTCAGGACTAGGCAAGGAAGGTTCAGGTTCCTTATTCAAAGTCATTCAGTTTCCCAGCTACTTAGTTAGTAGCTGGACAAAGACATGTAGGCATGCTTGGGAGGATAATAACTTGGTGCCTTTGTTCAACATTTAATTAGAGCAAAGGCACTGTGCTATGCAGAAGGTAAGAGAAGGGGATTATTGTGGCGCTTCTCAATCCTTTTCTATCATCCTCAACAATGTAGTTGTGGCTACAAATGTGTACCCTCTCCCAGCACAGCTAGCCTCTGAATTTAACCAGATTGTATCTTTTTGGAAGACAACTTATCAACTATTTATTGTGACTGGAAAATGCCTCTTGGAGCATTCACTGCTCCTTCTACCATAATCTGAGGGGCTAGCAAAGTAATTTTTTCTTACTACATGTAATTCTGTTCCCTAGAGGAGATCTAGAAACTAAAATCTTCTCCATTTTGTTACATTTTCAGTTCCACTTATATAAGGCCACTAGCCTGAATACATGAGAATATTGTATGGTAATAGTGAACTGTTTTTTTTTTTTTTCATTTTTCACTGTGTTTGAGCAACAAAAGGGAGCTTAAGTGATTATTGAATAAGACATTGACACCCAGGAAAGACATGGGACACCAGACATGATATCAAGCTAGATGTAAAGAGAGGTTGGAAAGTTTTCTGCTGAGAAGAAATAGCAATCTCCATTGGGTGGGTTTCACTGCAGTTATTAAAGAGAGTGAGCCGGTCTGATGCAATTAACCTCTCATAGTCTCTTAGAGTCCTAAGACTCCATCTTTTATAGTAATTAAATAATTTCTGATTTCACATATCTTCTATGGATGTGACAAGTTTTATTTTCCTTGGTATAACTTAGATATTTAATATTTATAAATATGTAATGTTGATATATATACACAAAAATAAATATATAATATTTGTATATACACATATCTTTAATTGATTGTATATGAGTATGGAAAACATGATAATAGCACTCAGAAGTTGGTAGGAGCAGCAGTTTTCAATCCATGTAATATTATATCTAAATAGAAAGCAATCAGCTTGGAGGTTTTCTTGCTGACTGGTATATTGACATGATTGTGATACCTCCAGCTGGCTTTTTCACACTGAATGACAATTACACGCATGCCCCATGATAGTTGATGCTCACAGAGCATAAAGAGAAAGGAAAACAGTGATCTTAGGTCCATGAGGGAAGGCTATAACCACGGACAAAGTAAGCAAACAGAAACCTAGCTAATTGAAAGGGAGGATAGTTAAAATTTAGCATTGTTGAATTGGGAATAGCATCAATGTCAAAGGGAACTTGGATTTCACTGGGTGATTGAAAACTAACATGGCAAATTGTTTCTTTCTTCGAATTTATGGCACCAAAATAAGCCAAGGACTTTCCCCCACTGTGTCATAAAAAGGGAGCCATTGAATATACATGTCTGGAATGAGTTTGGATAAAAGCTGTTGTTCTCTAAAAATATTTTACCTTTTGCATATTTTAACTGTGACTTATGGTTATGTGGCTTTGCATTCACATGAACATTAGTGACTTCTGTTTGAAAGTTCTGAGTATCTGAGTCTCTTTACCATCATGCAACTCTGTCCGTTATTCAGAGTAATAACACCTCTGATTTTTAAGGTAAGGAATAATATGCACATATGAAATTAGTCATAAACAATGAACAGTGATATATTAAGGCAAAAAAATATTAAAAGTTCTCCTTTGCATGTTTCAAAGAGGTACCTGAGTTACAGTGGAAAGATCTTGGTGGAAATTCAGAAAGTTTGGATTCAAGTCTCCACTCTACCACTTGCCGTGGTTTTTGTCAAGTCATTTTTGTTCTCTTAGCCTTTCTCCCCTCTCACATTTGCACTATGGGGGCAGGAATTTTGCTTTCTAATCCCTGGGTTATTTCAAAATAGTATGTAGAAAGCCATGTGGAAAAAAAAGTGATATGCAAATGATGTGGATGGTGATGTTCCCAACTAGAAATTAATCTTTTCAAAAATTATGTTTCTTACATGCTATTTTACATCTTTTAAAGACAAAGCATAACCAATAACCAGCCATCTTTCCATGAAATAAGAAACATTTCATTACTATTTTTACCTGAATTGACAATGAAGAATAATGGAAAAAAGCTAAGTGGAAGCAAGAAATAACTAAATGCTATCAACTAACAGAGCTTATGTGTGTTGCTTCACAACCCTGAGGCTTTATTTATTTATTTTTTATTGTTCAAATGCAAATACTCTATTTTCTAAGTTCCTTTAAAATGTTATGATTTGGTAAGTTTTATCTTCATTTATCCTATTATTCTCTCTCTCTCTCTCTCTCTCTCTCTCTCTCTCTCACACACACACACACACACACATACACACACACACACACACACACACACACACACACACACTCCTCTCTACCACTTTTTCCTTCTCCTTTAACAAGGTCTTCATGACTTAGCTCAGATGTCACATCTTCCAAGAATTCTTCTCTAATTTCTCCTCCCAACCTCAGTCTGGCTTAACTAAGTCTTCTCTAGGTTATACCTTATGCCTAAGCTATATCATTAGACGCTGCTCTTGGGTTAAAAAGAGTGTATGTGTCTTTTACCCCAGCTACAATCTAAGACTCCTAAAAGATAGGAGTCATGTGCTATTCATTTGGGGGACTAGCATTTAGTAGATTCTTAGTAAATGTTTCTTTACTGAGTGAATAAATTAGTAAATGGATAATATATGAGAAGCTCTTTGAAAAGAAAAGACAGTGTGCAATGTGATATTTTTCAAATATAACTGCAGGAGGAAGAAGTATTTATCTAGTGAAACAGTACTATATTTGGAAGCAAGAAATCAGTTATTGGGCCATTTCTACTAATTTGATGAGTAACTCCAGGAAAATCACTTGAGCTCTCTGCATTTAACTTTCCATTCAGAAATGGGGCAATCTTCATTTCCCATTGCCTGCCTCATTAAGAGTGTCACAGAGGCCAAAACTGGAGCAGTTATGTGATATCTGCTGATTTTTAAAAATAAAGTTATGTTATGCATTTTAGGGGCTGCATTAATACCTGTTCATAGTCAAACACATATCTCACTTTATACTGAAAAATTCCTGAAAAGTTTTCTCTAAACAATTCAGAATTGGATAGCAGTTTAAGTAGACTGAAGAATATTTATATTTAAGGCATAGTTTTGGTCTAAGACCAGTTTTGTAGCATACCGAATCCTTCTGAAAGGGAAAAATTATTTATAATTTATTTTATAATTAGAATTTTCTTGTAACACCAGTTTCTTGAAGTAGCACCCTGCTATATCCCACCACATCTCTTCTTCTGCTCCGCAAGCCATTGTTGACTAACAGTGGAGAAGAACTATCCTCCACTGAACCGTCTGTATTGTCTTTGGGATGTTGAATTTTTGTTCAGGAGCACAACCTCTGTCCTGCAAATGATAATTTCCAGCATTGCACACAGATATCTGTGTCTTTGAGAAATAAGCAAAGAAGATGAGTCTTTCTGGAACTTTGGGATGTCTTGATCCTAAACTAAAATAAAAAGTACAACTCTTAATAATTCTCTAGAAGAGTAGGTTTTTTTTTTCTTTTAAAACAAAGTATTTTTGTTTTTCTGTTTGGAAATTGACCTCACAGTAACAAATCCAGAGTTAATTTCTCATGTAATTATGGAATTACTTATCTCCATTTTATCAGGACACTTCTTGTTCTCACCCAGGCAGGAACATAATTTAGGCTTTGCTTAGTCTTCAGTTAAGAATACAAACTGCACAGTGTTTAGATTTTCCTTTTTATGAAATTGTTATGGGGTTTCTTCTTAAGTGTCCCACTATGCTTCTGTATGAAAATTCTGTCTCATGGGAGTAGGACATCTCTGTCTTGATTGCTTTTTTCTTTTTGAATCAACTGGATCGAAGTATACTGTATGTATAATAAACTGTACCCATGTAACTCCATGTAGCCACCACCACAATCAAGGAGCAGGGCATTTCCAGTTACCTCCAAAAGATCCCTCATGTCTCTCTGCATTCACTTCCCATTCCATCTCAGCCCAAGGCAACTGCAGATTTGCTTTCTGTCAGCATAGATTAGTTTGCATGACTGTCTTTTATTGAGCCCACCTTCTTAGAGTTGAGTTTCTTTCTAGGGAGACAAACTATGTGGCTGGATTGAAGGAGAAGGCAGAGCCGAGGCATTTATTTAATCTTCAGATGTGATGAGCACTAAATTTTTGTGGAAGCAAGGATTATCAGAAGTCATAGGCCAGGTAGTTAGTTTCCTTTAGAACATGGGTAACAAAGAACTACGAAATAGGAATGAAGTTTGCATCTGGGTCATTAAAACCAGAAACACCCAAGAGGAAGTTCAGGATATGCAGCAGCTATGATGAAGGAACTTTTCCATTCTTCACATGAACTCGATCTTATGCTTTTAGCCATCACTCAACTACTTGGGGGGTCTTATATTTGTTTTTTATATGCTCACCTTTCAGAAGTGAGTGAGGTTGTTTCCCTTTCATCATGTAAAGTTATGAGATATAAACTCTTATTTTTAGGAGTGCAGGAATTTGTTCCATTCAAATTTTGAAAGTGGTCAAGGGACAGAGCCAAGACTACTTATCTTCATTTGGCTTTAGTGCAGTAGTTCTGACTACTGGACATTTGACTTTATACGGCTAAGAGTCAAGAGCTGTTTGGTGAGATGTTTGCAAAAGGATTGGCATGAAATTGCCCGACTGGTATTTTATGCTTGTGCCACAGTCCAGAAATAAACATTACATTTCTTTCTCTAAATATATTTGTGTCCTGGATAGCCAACTGACAACTATTGTCTCTCTCTCTTTTCTTTTCTTTTCTTTTCTTTTCTTTTCTTTTCTTTTCTTTTCTTTTCTTTTCTTCCTCTTTCTTTCTTTCTTTCTTTCTTTCTTTCTTTCTTTCTTTCTTTCTTTCTTTCTTATTTTCCAGTTAAATAGCAATTGTTTTGGATGAAGGAACAGCACTGTTTAAAACTCTTTCACTCTGAAGTGTCTCCTGGGTAAGAAGGAAAATAGATTTCCAGTCTTAAGAATCAAATGGCCCTATTCAATGTCAGTCCTATGACTTTGCGCCCCCCCCATGTTAAAATTTTGTTAAATTGGGCTCTAACCTGTTTCAAAGTAAAGTTGAGAGGCTCCTATATCAGAAATGTTCTAGATGCGGACGTATTTCTCACTTACAAAAGTACCTTTTTTCTTCATAATGTTTGGGGGAAGAAGTGACTTTTAACCTCTTGATGTCTAGGTTTCCTTTATTATTTTTAAGAAGGTTTAATTGACCAATTCCATTTAAATTTAACCTATTGTTTAGAAATTTCTGGGGACATAATTTATCTAAAGCAGTAAGTCAGATTCTTCTCTCCCTCCTCCCTTCTATTCTTTTATAGGCAAGAACTGGAGTATATGCAGATTATTGAGAGAGGAAAAATAATATCTGAAAAGGTGGCTTTCTTAAAAGGCACCAGCAGCATTAGTGTCATGTCTGAAGCACCCATTTGTGTCAACTGTACAGACCTTTCAATGGAAAATTGTGCTGTGCTACCTTTTAAAGTATGAAATGCTAATTTGGGATTTACAGTTTTTGAACTGGAGGGCTGCATTTTGCATGGGATTTTGTTTAATTTCCCAGTGAAAAAAGGCATTTGAAACACAACTGCCTACAGCCAACTGTCAACAAAAATCAACTGTAATAGCACAGAGCCTGTCACTGATGTATGTGGTGATGTGGTAATCTTCTCAATTTAGCTGGATATTTCTTCTCCGTACAAAATAGCTGAAAGTCTTGCTAGGCATTTATGAATATCGAGAGGTATTATTAGGCTGATAATGGGGCCAGATTAAGGAAGGGTACACTGGTTCAAGATGTCAGTTAAAGAGACGCAGAATGGGACGATGCATGGCCCTCAGTATAAGGGACTCTTCGTATTTCAGGTCTGCTGAAGATTTGGGCGATAGCATGCTGAGTTCCATCTGCTGTGAAAGTGGCTTTCTGGGGAAAAAAATAAAGTTGTTATGCTATTTTTTCCCCCAGAAATCTGTTTTTGTTTATCAAGAGGGTGAAATAAAAAATCTCTGAAAATGGAAGTGAGGAGGGCAGACTAGGGAAATCTCTTGAGGTGAGACTGGTCAGTATTACTCTCCTTGCAACGTGGAGAGCCAGTGGTTGACAGCTGGCATCTTTTCCCCCTAAGTCACGACTGTATAAGAGCTGGAAGAAGAGAATTCTTGTGGAGACTCTGTATTTTAGTAGTGGGACCCCGTTTGGATTCTGAATAACAAACCTGCAAATGCAAGGAAAACAATAAAGCTGCAGATAAGCTATTCTTCGGCAAGGCACAAAGTTGGGACTTACTATTAGCTATCATCAAAACATAGCATTAGTGAAGCATCTCATATCAAAAGGGTATTTAGAATCAAATGGCACTTTATGTTACCAGTTGCTTCTTTTTTTTTTTTTAAGTAGCCATATTCAAATCTGGCCCCACCATTTTTTAGCTGTGTGGTACCTTAGCTCTCTGTGTTTAAGTTTCTTCATCTCAACATTGGATTAATAATCATGCCCACGTCATAGGGATTTTGTGAGAAATTATTTAATAGGTATAAAGAGCTTAGAACATGCTTGACCTATAATAAGTATCATGTGATCAGTTATCATCACCACCATCATCATCGTTAGCATCAGTACAAGCAACATATTTACTGTTCTCAAGTACTCATGGCAAAAAGAGAAATATACTAGCACATATGCTACATAACTTGTTGTGAAAGGTGTATCCATTTTTTTCTTGATCATTATGTTTTTATATGTAGATGGAAGACAGGAGTGAATTGTGTTATTTTAGCTACAGGGAATATGTTCTAAGATACTTATAAATAGCACCATGGCTAATAAGAATTTGAGAGTCCCTTGGCCTGTTTCTGCACTGCCTGTCCGGTGCCCCTTTTTCTGTGGCTCTACCCTTCTGCTGTCCCTCCTTCCCATGTGACCTTGATCTCTTTCCTTCCCTGCTTACTTTGGCCAATAGTGATAAATCAGGGATGGACCTCTGATGGAGGAGTGTGGCTCCAGATAGGCACGTTGGTGACATGTCTTTGCACACCCCTAAGAACAGCTAGATGGAGCCAATCTAATCTCTTTATCTGCAATTCCATGATTGAGCATGGAGGTGCAATTGTCAGTTATCAGTAGGTACCCAAATTTAAAGACATGGAGAGGAAGGCAGAGTTAGATGTGGCTTTGGAAGTTATATACAAAATCAAGCTCGGGTAAGACAGTGGAGCAAAGAGGAAGGCAACACCATGAGACAGACTCTCTGTGGCTGCCTGTTTTTCTGTGTTTCCTGAGCTTTCATAACTTGGCTCTCAGGGGCGCCTGGATGGCTCAGTCGATTAAGCATCCAACTTCAGCTCAGGTCATGATCTCACAGTTCATGAGTTTGAACCCTGCGTCAGGCTCTGTGCTAACATCTTAGAGCCTGGTACCTGCTTTGGATTCTGTGTCTCCCTCTCTCTCTTTGCCCTTCCCCTGCGCTCTCTCTCTCTCTCTCTCTCGCTCTCTCTCTCTCTCTCTCTCTATCTCAAAGATAAATAGACCTGGCTCTGCAATTTTTCCAGATCTCATGAGCCCTCTTTATGTCCCTACAACAAACTTCCTGTCCTCTTGACTTCCCACTCATTTGAGAATTTTTCTGTTTGCTGCAACCAGTTAGGGCATGGAGAGTCGAAGGTTCCATGTGTGGTAAGAAGTAAAGTTTTCTGCTGATGAGTAAAAAAAAAAAAAAACACTGCATGTAATGGAATTAAAATGACATTGACAGAGCAGTCAGGAAAATTTCCATTATCCATTTTCAAAGTCTTAGGAATGAATGAAGGATTGGCAGAAATAGAAAATGGGCAATTATCTCTAGGTTCTAGTGGACTGACAAGGTCTTTGCACATATGGTGATTACTTTTTAATGGCATGGTCAGATAGATGATCAACAAGTAAATATAAATAAACATGGTAACAGTAATTTATAGTCTGAGATGATGTCGATGAGGGAAATAGTTTAGATAAGGAGGAAAATTAGGCGATGGATTGGAAGTTGGCTGAAGTGTGTTCTTTAGTACCACATGATTTTGCTGGGGCACCGCCTCTGAGTGAAAAAATATGACCACCATCCATCCCCTTCCTTGGCCTTGGCCAATGATGATGGACTGGGAATGGATCTGTAATGGAAGAGTGTAGCCCAAGACAAGCACAGGTATAACATAGTTATCTACTAGATCAACATATACTCCAGGTAGATATGGACCACTCTAGCTTTTCTGCCTTTTATTTTCAAAGATGACACCAAAACCATCATCATATTTTTGATTTTTTTTCTCTGTTTGGGATGGATTTGGATAGTGGATAATGGAACAACAATTTAATGAGCTTACCTTTTACTAGGCAATGTATAAGATCCTTTCCACAATTCTCTGATTTAACGAACAAAGCCACCCACTCTCACCTTGTAATCATTGGCATTTATAAATACAGTGGCTACCTGGGATTCAGGCTTCTGTCTTCATGTGGAAAGGAGCATTTTTCTCTGGACTAAAGAGTTTTTTAATCTGCTGCCTCTTTCCTCTAGCATAAAGTTCTAGCCTGAATACAGACTTTTAATGAGCAACCCATATGTAAATAATTAGTATAAGAGAGGAATTAACTATCATTACCCAATTGCTTTTTTTTTTTCTTTTTAGAAATGATTTGTATTCAGTTTTAAGCTTTCCAACTATTTTGATGGAGATCCAACTTGGAGAAAAGAAGTGTTTTTTGTTCTCATTATCACTTCCTGTAAAACTGCATAGTTAATTTCCAGAGGTAGATATCCCTTTGAGTTCTCATGATAGGAAATAGAGAAATCGCTGTTCTGTGCCTTTAAGATCAAGAGAGATCAAGAACATTGGAAAGGGAATATACCATGCACAAGGTCGTATATGAAACAATGGGATTTAATGAGCATGAAAAATTCTGTCATTAATAGGTGAACAATTCTCTTGAGTCTTTCCCAGGATGCAAAACAAGTGGTATCAGCAGGGACTTTTTCTTCTTCAGGGTTTTTATATATTGAAGAAAAGGCAGATATAAGCACACTGACAAGTAAGCCTTTGGATGGAGTGGTGAGGCCAGGAGCACCACGGGCTACTTCTCGAGAAGGTGAGCATGACTGATTAGGGTGTTTTTCCAATGGTAGTAACTTGACATCTAAACAGGTCCTTTGGTGATGATATTCCTACTTCTTCTTTACTGTGTGCTTTTCATTCAAAGGCATTTAAGTACGAGATGGAGGTGCAGCCATTACCACCCTATTGTCCATCAGAAATGACACGTCCCGAAATACTTACTTCGGGCAAAGCGGTGATACTCCTTCTTCGGAATGCCATTTTGCCCCAACGAGAAGATCTATATCTATTTCTCTTCATAGAGTTAGGCTTAGACAAGTGTGAGACCAGTACGCATTTTTTTTTTCCGATGAGCTCAGTATTCTCTGATGTTCATCACACATTTTTTCAAAAATACTCATCCAGAGCCTATGTTGTACAAGAAGCCACTGAAGATGCAGCGGTAAAGAAGGCAGACACGTCTTGGCTGCTTACATGAGATTATATTCTAGTAAGGAAGACAGATCATCAAGAAAATGTAAACAAGGTAATTATAGATTGTGATGGTTACCAGGAAAGAAAGTTTATCCAGTGGTGCTCAGGGCCATCCCATCCTCACACCAAACCTCCAACATGCCTTCTTAGTCTTTGAGGCGCACAGCTGACTTTTCTAGTTTTACATACATAGCTATAGCTAATGCAGCTTCAAGCGCTCCTCTCTTTCCAAATTCTTGTCCCTAAATCTTTTCTATATAGACATTTTAGAACTGTCAGTGGGCCCAGTAGTAAGACATTTTCTTGGGGAAAAAGACACAAGACACAAATTGTGTGTTACCAAAGTCTAGAACTCCGAGAGGACAAGTAGCTGTGTGGTAGTTATTTGCATACACATCTGTCTATTAGACAGATCTATTAGATCTCCTTGAAAGTAGACACTAATCTATTTTTTTGTCTCCTGTGTTACATGCACATAGTAGGAACTCAGTATATTTCTCAATGAATTCAATTGAATTAGCACAAACCACAGGCTTTTGCCAAAAGCATTAGTGAATTCATGTTTGAAGAGAATTAACTAACAATTAAGATTAAAACGTCAGTATTCACATGGATTTTGGCTGAGCAGATACATTTCCTTACTGGTGAACATAAGGCTTTTCAGACCAATGAATCTGGTATCCGACAGTCCCTTGCCAGCAAGGCATGGCAGGAGTGGAAGGAGAGGAGCATGGGCTGAATGCAGACTTTGGCAAATGGTTGGCACTTCCATTTCTCCTGCCAGACTTATAAGCTCTTGGTGGGTGTGGCAGGAGATATGAGAGAGAGTAACTGAGAGGTCCTAGGATGAGACCTCCCTATGGAGGTGCCAAAGCTTTTTTTTTTTTTTTTTTCGGTTTGAAGTTTGTGAGAAGGATGCATGCCTACCCCAACTGAATAATTTTGGGCTTCTTTTCTGGACACTCCCTTCAGGGACCTACTTCAAACGATTTCTTTTGCTGAGATCTCACAATGTGTCAGCCTCATACATAGAGCCAGGGTTACAAAGATTGACAATCAAGATTCTTACCCTCAGGTGACCACTGTTCCCATTTGAAAGGTAGGAATTAACATGTAGCCAGTAAAGAAAAGCCAGCCGTGTTATTCTCCCTGCCCTGAGAGTTCACCTTTGTGTGTACATGCACGTGTGTGTACCCCCACAGATGTACACACGCAGACACAGGCACATACCCATGCACCTTAGCACTATCCCATATAGGATAAATCGGAGTAATTGCTCCAAGCCCTTCATTTTGGTAATGGGACTTGAGGCTGGTTCCGGGCTTTCCAGGCTATGACAAGGAGCAGGTTTCAGAGCAAGGACCAGGAAAGGCAACTGATATGGAAGAGGGATATGGTTTTATCAGCTGGCCTTGGTTATATGGACCTAAGTCCTCTATGATACAAATTGTATGAAATGAACAGCAGGAGTACACAATTTATTCAATCCTTCCGTTGTTCTTCACTTAAGAAATGATTGTTGAGTATCTGTTATGTGCTAGGGACTAGGGATGGTGCAGAAGGGAAAAAAATATAATCTACAGGAGGAGCAGACATTAAGCAAATAGTTCCACAAATATAAAATTTGCAACTATGATAAGGGCTAAGCTGCTAGGTATTGTGAGAGGTTATAATAGGGGCATTTAACCCATTGGGGAAGACTTTTTTAAAACTTTACCTAGTTTTGCTAATAAAATACATATTTGGGGTCTGGGGTGGGGAGGATTGGTTTGCTCTCCACTTTGTGTGGTCAATCTTTGTATCAGTATGTGAATGCCTGCACGCAACTTAGACCGGTTCTATCTTTTTATCTCTTTACTTTTCATTTTACTTATGCATTTATGTACTTACACACAATTACAACTATTTTTAAGTTTATTTATTTATTTTGTGGGGGAGGCGCAGAGAAATAGGGAGAGAATCCCAAGCACTCAGAGCCCAATGTGCAGCTCGATCTCATGAACTGTGAGATCATGACCTGAGCTGAAACCAAGAGTTGTGCCCCACAACTATTTTTAAATGTTGCTGTGTTTACTCATCATCTTCAGGAGACTATAGGAATTGCATGGAAAGTGCAAATTCTTCAGTCACTCACCAGACATGGGAGGATGTTTCCAATGAACTGGAAAACAGAACTGAGTGATGTATCATGAAACTTAGCTTTTATATTTTCAACTATGTTATATTAAGGTAGTATGCACTGGTGGTAGCATGGTGTGTGGAAAGAGCAGGGATTTAGGGTCCAAGAGCCTCCACCACTTGTCCACGGAGGCCTTGGTAATTTATATATCTTCCCTGAGCCTCAGTGACTCTGTCTGCAAGATGGAGATTATAATAGCTGCCTCAGAGGTTTTTTTGTGTGTGTGAAGAAATCTTTAAAGGCTCTAGGACAGTGATGCTCTAGCTTTAGTAAGAGCTTGGTAAATATTTATTTCCTTTCCTGCATTCAGATTCTTGGGCCCCTTTATCATAAGTCTACATGGAGATACCCTGCTGACTTCAAAAAAGGTTTCTTTTACCATAGAAAGTGAGACTGAGGGGAAAATTCTCAAGGAATTCTCACCTTGACCTAGGGGAGATGAGATGCCCATACCCCGGCTCATAACAAGATTCCATAGAAAGAGGGGATGGAAGATGAATGTACATTAAAGTGATTCAAAACATGAGCAGACTCTGCAAGTGTTATGCACAGATGAGTTAATTGTTTTGCCTTAAATATATTTCCTGAAGAACAGAAGCCCGATCACAGCACACATCGTTATGTATTTTAGACAAACAGCACTTTGAATCAAATTATAGTACATGCATAAAATATTAAAATAAGACATTTATAACAAATCTTTCTAACTTAGTGCTCAGCTCTAAAATAGATTTATATGCGGATAAGCAATAGGTGCGATAAATGTGGTACAGATACCACAATTTAAATTGCAAATCAATGGGGCATCATGGGTAGAAGGAATGCAGACTTGAAGCACTGAGGGAAAAGATCCAGCCACGCAATATTTTTAGGTCTTCTGCCTGATTTTGTTTTGCAATGTCTGTATCTGGACTCCACATTTGATAAATTATAATATCTGCTCTCTCATATAGTTTCTTTACACACCCAATTTAAACGATCTAATTAAAACCTTCACTTATTGTTCCTTTTGTTTATTGTTGAACCGTTGCCAATATACAGCTCCCCAGAGTCTTCAGGTTATTTTCGTTCCTTGGGAGATTTTAGAAGGTTATTGTTTCCCAGTTAACAAAACAGGCAGGGGAATGGGGAATGATACCTCTGTACAATGCTGGTGTGCTGCCCACTTCACCAGATCACCTTGCACTCTTTTCCTCCCCCGTGGTTTGTTGGACAGTGTGCGGTGAACGTGTCGACAACTTGTCTCTAGGAATGATCCCTTCCCGAGAATATTAAACTTGTTTCATTTATTTTGAAGAAGTTTAGGGCTGTCAAGTTGAATGTATATAGATATGAATGTTTCTGGGCTAGCTGGCCTTCTAGAGGACTCCCCCACCCCCATAGCAGAAGCCCTTGGAAGAAGTCTAAGGGATGAAGTTGCGCTGTAGGGCTCTGATGGGATCCAATCCATGCTGGAGAAGTAGATCATTTGCTAGATGCAGATGCACAGCTCTGACTTGCCCAGCAGTCATTCTCAGGGCTGGAGGTCTGTGAATGGAGTGGATGAAGGGCAATCACAAAGAGTTAATGACAGTATTTCTGGGTGCTGATAACTAAAGAGATCTTTTAGCCAAAATTTTATATGTAGCTACAGAATCGAAACATCTCTCAGCAAGGGGTAGAGCTGTTTTACTTAGAAAACTTTCTTTGCCCGAACTGTATGGTAGAAACTTCTCTTCCCATTGAATATCTGCAACTTTCGTTTTCCTTCACAGAGAAAGTCTGTGTTGCCATCGTTCTTCTCTTCTCGTCTCGTCTCTTCTCGTCTCTTCTCATCTCTTCCCCTTCTCCTTCCCCTTCCTCACCCCTCCTCTTCCCTTCCTTTCTTTTTTGCAATGTATTGTATTGAGTTTTTAATGCTTAGGTTCCTAGTGCAATGAACTTACCTACCTTTTTCCCACTCTGCTTGCCATAATTGTTTCCAATACTTTTTTGGAAGTTGCTGCCTTAAAATTAATAAAGAAAAAGAAATGTCTTCATATCCAAGACTTCAGGTGGCAAGCTTCAACCATACTTCATACGTCAGCCAACCACACCAGAAGAGACGACAATGCCTGGCTATATTCCTGCTGTAAAGTCGTATCCAAAAATTATATCTGTCAGTGCTTACCTCCATGTAGGTCAGTACGATTAGGACAGCTCTTAGGAAGAAATTAAATATATGGAATTAAATACATGTATACAGATGGTTCCTGGAACTAAAGAACCAGTATGCATTCCCAATAGTCTGTTCCAATAAGAGCCAAGTGCAACCTTAAAATAGAGATGTAAAGAGTTAGATCTGTGCTATCCATTACAGTAGCCGCTGGCTGTATGTGGCTACTAAGCACTTAAAATGTAGTTAATCTTAGTTGGCAAGAGCTTTGAATGTAAAATACATACCAAATGTTGAAAAATTAACACAAAAAAGTGAAAAAAAATCTCAGTTTTTATATTGATTATCAGAATGATAATATTTTAGATATTTTGGATCAATAAAATATATTATTAAAATCATTTTCACATGTTTCTTTTTCTTTAAAATATGGCTACTAGATAATTTAAAATTATATATGTGGCTCACATTATGTTTCTGTTGGACAGTACTGAGCAAGATTGATGTCAGGTAATATTGTAACGAATTGGCTTAAAAGACTTTGGTGTTAGGCAACTCACTTTGTTCTTTATAGCATGGCTGAAATGCATTGTAAATGGAGTCCTATTTTAAGTATGCCAGGAGATCTTACTGGTTATAGTAACCCCATGGTGAGAACCGCCATATTTTGAGTAATTGCTCCCTAATATATTTGTTTAATAGGTTTTCATTTTAGGGGCACCTGAGTGGCTCAGTCAGTTAAGCATCTGACTCTTGATTTCAGCTCAAGTCATGATCTCACGGTTCATGAGATCGAGCCCTGTGTCAGGTTCTGTGCTGGATAGCACAGAGCCTGCTTGGGATTCTCTCTCTCCCTCTCTCTCTGCCCCTTCCTCTTTCTCTCTGCCCCTCCCTGGCTCACGCTCTCCCCTTCTCTCTCCAAATAAATAACTAAACATTTAAAAGAATAGGTTTGGATTTTAATAGGATTTTCCTAAAGCAAAGCTCACCAATTTTATCATTTGCTTTCCAATATGACCATTATTTATCTCTGTGCGACGAGTCTCTGGCCTTTCATGGAATACATGTATTTGTTTATTTATCTTTCATAATTGCCACTTTTTAGAAGGTAAGTGTGGTTTGAGTGAACATGCTTGGACTCTTAGGGTGGACTGCCTGGGCTCAGCCGATAGTGACTCTTGGCATATCCACCTCTCTAGGTTGAACTTTCCTCATCTGTGAAATGAGACAACAACTCAGAGCTTGCAGGGGAGTAATGCACACTTTATGGGATGATTGCTATCTTGGGCCTATGGACTCACGTGGGGTGAGTCCCCTGTCACATCCTTTTGTTTTATAAGTGCCTTGGGCCCAAGTTTCTAGGACACTGAATCTATATTGCTGACCACTGATTATTTTTTCCTGAGGGAAGGCCATTATTCTGAGCACTGTGTGCCTGTTTGATATACTCAAACAGATACTCAGGTATCTGCATATATACAGATATACTCATGACACTTGTGAAGAGTATCACACATATACTCTTGGCCTGTGTCTTTGCATTTGCCCTCCTCCCTGTGCAAACTACCCTCCTTCCCCCATTATTTCCTTCCCCCGTTGTCTTGTCCGTCCTTCAATGTCCAGATGAAGTGTCACCTCTTTCATTAAGCCTTCTTGGACCACTTCAGAGAGGACTAATTTATCAGCTTTATACATGTTATTGCCAATACAAGCCAGCTTAAATGAAGTAACAAATATTTATCTGGTGTTTCAAATTCCAGTGCTCTCTGCCAAGTGATTTCAAGCTCAATTTTGGTTTCATGCACTGAACTGTAAGTGTTTTGAAGGCAGCGGCTATGCTTCATACCCACTTCACCACCTCCATGTATCTTGATCAAAAAATACTTACTGATTAATTGACTGGCTAGGGCCTGGCTGATAGCAAATTTTCTACTGCAAGAATAAGTATTCATGATAGGAAGTGACCCGGCAGGAAAAAGAACATACACCATCTTTACAGCTATCCATGGTGAATAATTAATACACATGTCAAAATTTAAGATCATCATCACGTAAAATCCCTGTCTTCTTTAACTGCGGAGTTCTAGGAGATACCTGAGTTAGTAGGAAGATGACTTAAATAAGTTTCTGATTCTGGATCCTTCAGAGATACATAGATATGTGTAATATATACATGTAGATAGATGTATTAAGATCACTAAGATGCTTAGTTTCTATTTGTAGTCTTTTCTCAATAAGGCAGTGGGACATTGGTGCTTTCAAGTGAGTTTAGAGATGTTGAATATGACATTCATGTCATTAAAAATAGTTAGCTCTTCTTGGCTACATTCACAAAGAAGTCCCCCAATGCTTCCTTTAATTGGCAGGATCCACACGTGGTGTCTATTTTGCAAATGTACTCTGCACAGAGCGGCTCGAGCTGTGTATGTGTCTGTGTATGTTCTCTGTAGGTGACACTACACCCTAATCAGACAATTCGTGCATTGTACTAGGACATACTGTATGCAGACAATGCCTCGCCTACCACTCCCCCCCTCCTTTTTTTAAACCCTGAAATATGGTTGATATGGTCCATTGCAAAATGAACCTATATTGGAAATGGCAAAATTGTAATGTAAAATATACCGGGGTCAGTGGGGTGTGCTGTTTTTTGCATATATTTTTTCTCCCCTGACCCATGCCATTCCCCTGCATATGGGGAAAAAAGCTTCATCTCACACAGAAATGTGATGTCCTTTACTGCCAGAGGCTGTTGCTGTTTTAAATGAGGAAAAAGCACAATGCATGAAGAAGGAAAATTAAAGCATATTCATTTTGGAAATTAGATATGGTGTCAGGAGACTCTCAGAAAATAGCCCCGTTTGAATGGAGCCCCACACTACAAGACAGTTCACTGAACTTTTGACCACTATTTATGCTATGGAAGCTTTTGAAATAGGGAAGAGAGCAAAACATTTTATAGCTGCTTAATAGCTGAGTTCATTTTTCTTTCTTTCTTTTTCTCCCACCAGGCATTTGTCTATCCCTTCGGTGTATATAAGATATGCAAACACCATGTAGTTTATTGGCAGGCCTTTGTGTTAATGTTTCCAGGTTGGTTCCAAAACACACAGCTACTGGATGAGAGACTCTCCTGGCCAACCCAGTGACCTTCTTTACCCTCCACAGCACAGTCTGCCTCCTGCCCTGTGGCTAGTCTGGAATGGCCAGGGTCACACAGGCCTTGCGAGTGACGATGACCTCTTTAGAGGTCATTCTGCCAGTGCAGAGAGAATATACCTTTCACAATTCCCAGGGAATCCTTATGCAAAATTGGACAGGGATGGGAGAGATGATGGAAAAGGCATTTTGTCTAATTTCTCCCTTTCTATTATTTGGAAGAACAGTTCTCAATTTGTGATCATCCCTGTTCTGCTTCATTGCTGCCCTCCTGCAGAGCATATCACACCAGCCAGGTTAAGTGGGATTCAAGGGCCCTCCAGGAAGGACAGCCAAGATACTTGATTAACACTGAATAAGGAAGCACCTGCAAAAATAAGGTAGGGGAAGAGTTAATCAGCAGTGGATGGTGGGGTCAACTAGAAGTGGAAAAAGAAACCCAATATGAATGGGTATTAATGAAAAATATGCCTTAACTTTTATACAAATATGAAGCATGGAGCTAAATATTACAAATTACAGGTTGTGAGTCTGTGTCAGCTTTATTATTGTTATTACTATTAATGCAATGATATCAAACCTAAGGGGTCACTGGTGTTTGTTTAATTTATTTTCTGGGAAAGCTTGGCATTTCATTTCCAAGTGAGGACCTTTTTTCCAGCTTCTCGGTGACTTGCCTACACGGGCACAAATTGGGCTCCGCCTCTCTTAGGACCTGTGAGCTCCTTAGTGTTCTCTCTTTCGGATCATCACCAGCCTGGACTCTCAGGGCTTTACCCCTCACTCCATTCCTCAATCGACCATGGGTCTCTCACTTCCATTAGGAAGTGATACAATATCAAGATTTTCAAGGTGGCTTGAGGTGGGGTGGGACGAGGGATGCTGAGAGAAGGCTTAACCGTGGAATCACTTTGTGCCACAAAATGTTAAAATGTGTCTGAATGCTCACTTTCTGTGAGGTCATGTCTTTGGCTTGGGAAATAAGGACAATCTGTTCCCATACACAGCTATGAATCCTTTGCAGACTCACTCGAGGAAAACTTCAACATGGCACATGTTGCCGTTTTCTTCTGCCTGTGCTCTTTGGTTTTAACTTCAGAGAGGGAGGGAGCGGGATGGAGGGAGAAAGAGACCATCTCTCTCCTCCCCCACTCCCAGCATTATTCATTAGGAGAAGATTTTTTTCCTCCCTTGGACAGGAAACTTCTCTCCTCTCACTAGCCAGTAACAACCCTTCTGTTCATCCTTATGTCAGACCCTCACAACTGCACTAATATGATCTCTGATGATTGGAAGGGAGCGGGAGAGTGTTGTAAGGGCCGCTCAGAAGTCAGGAGATGGCTCAGGATCTTCTCAGAGCAAGAACTCCTCCCGACTATCTACTTTCTGCCAGGACTGGGAGGTTGAAATCTGTGTGCTGACCTCAGGCCACAGGCTGAGAGAAACCTGAGAAGTGCTTTCATTACAATCTTCTTGGCCTCAGAAACTGCCCTCCTTTGTTTCCTGTTCTCCCTGAGGCTTCTTGGCACTGCCAGTAGCCATGTTGCTTTTGCTCAGGCTTTGTGCGAGGAAAGTCCCGGGGAGACCTGGGGAACTGCTTTGTGCTCCTGCCCATACTACCCACCCACCTCCAGTCTGTAGTCTGATGAATGGACCTGAGATAGGATGAGGGGGATGCAAAGGTGCGGAGTCGTGCTGGCCATGTCAACTGTTGGCAGAAAACAGGCGCCAGAATTGGTGACATCAAGTAAGTGCAGTTTAGAGCTGGGAGTGGGGGAAAGTGAAGGATCAAGCTTGGAAAATTCTCAAGCCCTCCCAGGCTGCTTCACCCTGTCCTTCCTACTTATGAAGACTTTGCTGAGATGGACCCATGGTGGACTCGAATGCCCTTCATTCGTTTGTCACCCCTGCCTTGGCAGGGGATTACCCCTGCAGTTGTCACACCATTTGTGATGGCCCATGGTTCCCTTGCCATTGTGGTGGCTGATGGGGATGGGCTTATTAAATAATGAAGCAAAGGGGAGAAAATGATCAAATCCAGCACCAAATGCAATAATAACCATAATGATTTTCTTTTCTTTCTTAAGACAACGAGGAGAGAGGCCTAGGCAGGATTTCTGCTTTGCTTAATTATAAATGGACATATTATAGCAAATATGATGATTGTTTTAGTTTAGGAATTCCAAGTCTGACTCGAGTCTGACTGTCATATTCTGATGACCAGGCTTTAAATGCAAATCCGTCTTAAAAGATAGTTCTCATCAGGTGCAGTATTGGTAAGATCACCTCAATGCATGTTGACCATGTGGCGGTGAGGTGTTTTCTGGGTCACAGGGGACTTTGCTGTTAGTTCCTGAGTATTTCTGTTATTCTTATGGTAGTCCAAGAAATAGGATTTTTTTAAAAAAAGTTTAGCCATTTCCTTTTCTAAGTTTATTTATTTTGAGAGAGAGTGTGTGCGAGTGCACACATGCGCACATGAGTTGGGGTGGGGGAGACGGAGAGAATCCCAGGCACTGCACTGTCAGCACAGAGCCTGACACAGGACTTGAACTCACAAACCATGAGAAATCAAGGGTTGGATGTTTAACTGGCTGAGCCACCCGCGAGCCCCAAGCCATTTCTTTCTTTATGCAGTTGGGTTTTGGGTGAGGGTTGCAGGACATAGCAGACTGGTGAGAGGCAATGTGATGGAACAAAGAGGGACAAAGTAGCATTCAAATCCCAGGTCTGTCACTTGGCTGAGTTCAAGACCTTGGGCTGGTCAGACTCTCCCAAGTACAGTTATCTCATAAATAAAACAGAGTAATAATCTCTACCATGCAGCATTGTTTTGAAGATTGAAAGTACTACTCACATAATATTTACTTAATAAAAGATGTATTATTATTATGACTACAATAAGAGGTCTTAGAGCTGGATGAGGCCTTTAAGATCTACTAGTTCAACCTTCCCCCATCTTACAGAAAAAGAAACTAAGTTTAAGAGAAACTCAGCAACTTATTCAGCAACCAGCAAAATGGCCTCAGAGCTTGCCACGGTTTATGTTCTTTGGGTGCCCAGATAATGGGTTATCTCAGTCAACTCAGGCTGCTGTAACAAAAATACCATAGACTACGTGGCTGAATGGAGCATTTCTTTCTCACAGTTCTGGAAGCTGGAAGTCCAAGTTCAAGGTGCCTACAGATTTGGTATCAAGGTGCCTACAGATTTGGTATCTGATGAAAGCCCTCTTCCTGGCTCATCAACAGCCTGTTTCTCACTGTGTCCTCATGTGGCAAATGGGGCCAGGGAGTTCTCTGGAGTCTCTCTTGTCAGGGCACCAATCCCATCATGAAAGTCTCATTGCCCTGACCTAATCACCTTCCAGAGGCTCCACCTTCAAATACCATCACACTGGGCATGAGACTTCAACCGAGGACTTTTGGGGCCACAAATATTCAGTCCATAGCATAAACTCCCCTCCTCCTTAGCATTTCTCAGGTCTGGCTTTTCATGTTGTTAAAGATGAGTGCTAAATAAGAGTTTTTCTTAAGTGTTTTATTTTTTTTTCCTCTTTTTTTTTTAAATAAATTCTTATGGGCCTTGGACCTCACATAGCCCTTGCTTCATTGATATTACTGTCATTAGCTAGCCCTCTGATTCCCTTCAGTTGGAAAATTTTATTACCACATTGCCCTGTCTCAGCCTTGTTTTTTTTCCACAGAGGGTAGAATACTTAATAAAAGACACCATGTACCATAATTTATTTAACTTTGTGGTTCCCAGAATTTTGTTTTAACTGATAAGTTAAATTTTTCTTTATTACTTTTTTTTGAAAATTTACTTCTTTCTAATAAGGGATGGATAGAAGTTTGTCAACATTTCAGTTTTCCAAGAGCTTTAAAGAAGTTTATTTTATCTATTAACACCGCTTCATGAATAAAAACATCTTTGAAAACCATAAAAAATAGAAATAATGAAATAGTAGAGCTCTCTTCAAGAAAGAATATCAGCAGAAGGGCATAAGCATTGTCTATGTGGTGAAGAGAAAAAAATTTTGTCACAGACCAGTATAGGCCCATAAATGAGTAAATGGGAGCCAATAGTCTAAGGGACAAGAGTTGGGCTACAATGTAAATTGAAAAACCTTAGGGGTGCCTGAGTGTCTCAGTTAGGCGTCTGACTTCAGCTCAGGTCATGATTTTGTGGTCTGTGAGTTTGGGCCCTGTGTCAGGCTCTGTGCTAACATCTCAGAGCCTGAAGCCTGCTTCAGATTCTGTCTCCCTCTCTCTCTGCCCTCCCCCGCTCACACTCTGTCTCTCTGTCTCTCTCTCAGAAGTGAATAAACATTAAAAAAAAAGTTTTAAAAAATTTAATTGAACAATATTAGCTCATCAGGAGCCTAAAATGGGGATAGCAATGTTAAAATGACTTCATAGAGTGGCTATGAGGTTCAAGTAAAATGACATGGAAATATGCTTTAAACATTCTGTGGTCCTGTGCAGATATAATGGGTTATGGTTATCATGTCAGAAAGCACTTACAGAACACTGAATTTTATTTATATATACATACATAATATAAATTATATATAATTATATATGTACCGATATACAAGAGCTCTATAGGACCGTCATACCCCAGTACTGGGAAAAACAATGGGAGTGACAAGAACCATGGCATCTCGTCATAATCTAGTGAGCACAAAGAACTTTGGGAGTACAGAGGACAAAGTTACCATGGCTCTCACCTTGACAGAGTTCACAGAAACACTGCCACCATCCTGTCATCTGCATTGACTCTACCTCCCAAGTCCTTACCCTAATGCTGGGTATATGCTCACGAAGAACTTTTGATCAACTGATTGTCTGCAGTATGTGGGGTAGCTCCCCAGATGAGATCTTGCTGTAGAGGCAGTGATGCTAGAAACTGAGTAATGTGAAGCTGTGTAGAATGATAAAAAAATAAATCAGTCCATCTCTCAGCCATTGTTACTGTATGCCTGATTCCAAAACCAATACCGACCCACGTTTTTCTCCAGCCCACATAAGCAGAATGTGCAGTGATCATGGGAGCACACACGTGTCAGGTCATTGTAGCTGGGAAAACATTGTGCTGAGCCATCACTGCAGATAAGAAAACTAAGATCCACAGGAGCTAAGAAACTTGCCTAGTAATGCATGGCAAATAACTGGCAAGGCGAAAAGTTTTAGAATAAATCTATATGACTCACCAACTCACGGTCTTTTCAACAAACTTATAGTCATATATGTATAAGACTTGTATGTCTTAATGAGTAGAATGAAGAAACTTCCATCGACATGGAAATGATGAACTTCTGCCTTTTTTCTCTTCCCCTAAATGACTTGCCTTTCATCTTTACCTTGACTGACTTTCTAACGCTAGTCACAGTTGAATTCCTTTTTCCGAGGTCCAAAGACAGATACTAATTTGGAGGCGATTAGTTCAGGCGTTGCGAGGGGGCCCAACTAACCTATGCTTTCTCAGATATCAGACAAGTCAGGTTACCCAATTATTTCTGAGAGTAATTACTGTGTTTTCACTCTAGTCCATTTCTACTCTTAGGCTCATTGTTTACCTCAGAGAAGAGCAAAGAATGAATTCAAGTTACAGTCTGACATTACAATGAGATTGCCAATAGAAATCAATGACTTGTCCCATGACAAGCTAGGGTTTATGAGGCAGCCTAACGGTGTCCTTATATCTTTGCCTACCTCATTGTACTGCCATTCAAGCGGATTATACAATTTTCCTGTTATAAAGGGGGTGTAGTCAGGGCAAAAGAGAGTCTAATTGAGTTTAATAAAGCTGGAAGCAGTAGTACAGAAGAGAAAAGAATATTATAAATAGGATATTCCAATAAGAGTGGTCTGGGTTGTCTGTTAAGGTTGATATTTATGTCCACATTTATTGACCTTACAAAGGGGGTATAGACAGAGCAGATAGAGGTCAAGGAACTCACCTTTTCAGCAACAGAAGCCTAGACTTCAGTGGAATTGAAAAGAGTTATACTCGATGTGGTGAAATGCCATTTCATCCATTTTGTATTTATGAGGACTTCTGCTTATTTGGATAAAGTGGCTGAAAAATACAGCCTTCTCCAAACAAAGCAGCAAAGCCATATGGAGACCGTGTGGAGTTGCAGGAGATATACGTAGTTCTAGTGTTGTTCTCTCAGGTACAGTAGCCGCCAGCCACACGTGGCCACAGAGCTCTTGAATCAATGCATAGTTTGAATATGTGCTTTAATTATAAAATACACCCTGACTTTCACAGACTTGGGATGAAGAAAATCAAAAATCTCACTAATGGTTTTCATATTGTTTACATTTTGAACTGATAATATTTTGGATGAATAGGGTTAAATAAAACATTCAAACAATTTCACCTGTTTCTTTATACTCTTTAAAATGTAGCTGCTATGTCAAATTACATATGTGGCTTGCACTGTATTTTTAGCATACAGTGGTCATCTAATGCAATGCCTAAATGGTATCATCTGTGAGTCAAGTTCCAATAATTAAGAATGTCAATGTGTATTCTGCCAGCATGGGATATGGGTTTGCGCCCACGAGTGTGATGTGCACCTACACACACATCCATATTCATGCACGGTGAGGAATTCTATCACCTTTGGAAGGAGAGAAATCATCCCAATACAACCAAAGTTGCTTTCACACATAGAAATGATGTTTTCCTGCGTCTCTTTGTTTTAATAAAACCCCGAACCCTAAAGAGCACAATTTGGAATAAGCTCCTAGAATAATTTATTGTTTCCTCTCCATGGATTAGAGAGGCGGTACTTGGAGCGGCTTGTTAAAGAGAAGAGCTTGGCCCTTGCCCTTGCTCTGTGTTTAATGATCCTCTCTTCATGTGCTACCTCTCTAATCTGCAGAGAGATAGGTACAAATTGTGTCTATAATGTTATATTACTTAACAGTATAATGTATGATAAATCATAGAATTGCATCCCTACCTTGTAATTGGTGAGATGTGTTGCATGAGAGATCCCCTAATTCAATAGAGAGTGGTTGCTCTTATGCATAACTGCCTCTCTGGATCAAACCAATTCAGCCCACAAGTGATGAGGGGAGAGTTAAAGCTTTTTTAATTAAAAAAAAAAGGAAAAATATGACTTAGAAAGGCTTTATCGGCCCCTGGATTCAAAGGCTGTTTAATAATCCTCTACACAAATGGAGCCTCTTTCCCCTCCCCCCTTTTTTTTCCCTGTAGGCGGCATGGATGGGCCATCTGTAGGAAATAGGTACCTGGGAGGATAGACATTAGGTGAATTCATGTTCTCACATGTGGCAGTCATCACTTTTGATATGTTGCCCTTAGCCAAGTGTGCTTATTATTTTTGAAAGTCACTGTCTTCCTGTTGTTATCCCCACATATTTTATCCCGAACACTTTTTGCTTTTGTTTTAAAGTCAATTCATTTGTTTTGAGAAAGAGAGAGAGAGAGGTGGGGAAGGGGCAGAGAGAGAGGGAGAGAATCTCACGCAGGCTCCGTGCTCTCAGTGCAGAGCCCCACGTGGGGCTTGAACCCGTGACCTGTGAGATCATGACTTGAGCCAAAATCAAGAGTCAGCCGCTTAACCGACTGAACCCCCCAGGGACCCCTGCTTTTGTCTTAAATCCCTTCCTTTTACCTATATAGTCCACCCCCTGATTCTTCAGAGTTCTTTCATCTTCTTTTGTTTTCTCTTCCTAATTCCTTAAACGTCTTATTGTATTTTTTAGCACTGCCTATTTTGGTGACCTGTCTTCCTAACTCGTAACATTTTAAACTTCCCAAGTTTTCCTGCAAAACAAGTAGCATGAGGGTGTTTAACAGTGCAGAAAGATGGAGCGTGGGCGACGTCATCTCCATTCCTCAGAACACATGGAGGTTTTAGTAGGAAGCCATACTCATATAGAAATGAGCAGGGACAGTAGCATATAGATCTTGATTGTTCTTGGCCATCTGAAAATCTCTGACCAGCACTATACTTAATTGGATCATTGACTGTTCAGAAATCAGTTTTGAAGATAACCAAAATAAAATTTGACAGGTGAGCTTAATTAAGTCTGTTACAGTTGTTATGACTTTTTTATACAAATTAGACTGTTCCAGCTGGAGGGGGGATCACAGATGTCCCTAACTTTCCAAAAAGGTGGAAGAAACATGGGGGAAATAACCAGTCTCAGCAATTCCTTGAAGGAGATCTGGGTCTAGCACTTGTTTCCCTTGGCCCTCATAAGCTCTCTTTCCATTCCCACACAGAGTCTCTTTTCAGGAAGCTTCTCTTTAGGAGCTGAATTCTAGGATGCATTGTTTGGGGCTGAAAAATACCCAATAAAAGTTGTCTCATACTTGTCCCTGACAACTCACCATTCATCATTTAGTAAATGAACGAGATGCGGTGACCTGATTTTTCACTTTCAAAACTTTCATGTGTACATATTTTAAGAAAGATAAAACAGATTGTGTGGTCTTAACTCAGTCACTTCTCAAGTCTGACTTTCTGAGAAGAGTAGAAGGGCAGCTTTTGACATGAGTCATTGATTCTGTCCAAACAGACCTAGGGATAGTGCCAAAATTGCAGCCTAGCACAGCCTACTTGCAAAAGTGGTGGCTTTGAAGGTGGAATTGCCTTATGGTGTTTGATCACATCTACATCGCTTTTCCTGTACTCTACTTTTTCACGTCTTAATAAAGAGAAACAATTCATTTGGTAAAGAATCTATAATACAATTTCCAGAGATTATCCTGCCATTTCTCAACTGCCAGATATATTTTAGTTTTACTCTGCATGTAACCAAGGAAAACAAGGTTGCAAAATGATGCCAGCTTATGCTTTTCAGCTATGAGATGTCAATAGCCCTTGATTTTGTTGCTGTTGTCACTAATTTCTGCAAGTTCACAAAAAAGTGTCATAAAAACAAATTGCTTTTAAACATCCTATCATTATTCACCCAGTATTCTTATGAGATATAAGAATATATTTGCCATAGTTTTTGAAATCACTTTTAATCACATATATTCAGGCCCTTAGAAAGGCTACTTAAGCTCTATTTTTTATTTTCCTCTCAGCTTTTTTCCCCCCTTCCTTGTGTTTTCATGCTGACATTTTTACTATAAAGTCACATTTTCATCTAGGACAATGGCATCTTGTTTTTAAAGCAAACAAACACGAGACGATTTGTTTTGAAAATATGTGGGTTGATGACAAAGTCATAAGAATTTCAGGGAAATGTCAGCGCTGGTGTCAGGAGAGCCAGTTCTCGTGTGTTTCTTCTATGAAAATGGGATTCGGTGCCTTATGCTGACGACCTGCGCACAGAGCAGAAGTTTCTTTGTTTTTGCCGGGCACCAGCTTCCTCCTTCATTGCAAGCCCACTTGATGGTTTCGAAAGATCAATTCTACTTTGCAGTGAATGTATCTCTTAACCTTTTCCCTAGAAACTGAAACAATATACAAGTGAGTTCCACAAAAGGGGGAACTCTTAGATGAACGGCAAGGAAGCAGAGGGTTATATTCTAATTCATCTAGAAAAGAGCATTTTCACTAATCAGTACCCATATCATACATTTGTAAAAATGACTGCCTGACAGGTGAAAAATCTTTTTTTTTTTTGACAACGTACATTTAGTCTTAAATCAGTCCAACACAATAGTTCCTTTTTTTGCTTTACACAAACTCTCTTTCACCTTTTGATAAACTGTACCCCTGTGAGCCGTAGAATGTTTCAGATTCCTACCCTATTCTGCGTTGCAGCAATATTTTGAGAGCAATGTAACGCAGATTCATTTGGCAGAGTGTTTTTATATGCATATCAGTGCAAAGGTAGGATTTAATGATTTTGAGGATTAAAGGCTCTGTCCGAAACTTTGTAATGCTCTGTGAAATACTTGCCGTGCGTATTGGACTCCTGACCCTCTGAGGCCTCTTTGAGGTATTCTATTTTAACCTGGTGCATAGAGCACAATAGCGATAAATCTTGAAGCAGATTAAGTAATTTCCCCATAGTGGTGTGTCTATTGGAGTTTCAAATAGCCCCACATAGGGATTCAAAGTCTTGCTACATTTGGATATTCCAGACTGTATCCCCTCTGTGTAAAAAAACTCTCTGGCTGGCAGCATCATGCACTTTGACCCCCGTGTAAGAGTATAAATGGATGCCCTACTGGGCTGCTTGAATGCTAATTATTTTGCTGCTCCTGAATCCTTAAAAATAAAATAAAAGAAAGACAGAGAAGAAAAGATGGCCCATTTGCATGCTTAAAATATGCCAAAGATTGTATG